>NC_135669.1:20989889-21289889 GCF_964188315.1 Podarcis muralis
AGCCTCTCACTGAACAACGATAGTCACATAAAATGACACTCAGTGTAGAGCCATGGCACACGCCCCACAGGGGGGCAATTTGATTTTTAAGGGGGGCAATTTGAGAATGACTTATTAACAGTTAATGGCCTTTTAGGCTTCCTCCACGTGAATAGTTCACTTTTTGAATAATAAGGGTTATATGTCACCGGGGGGTGGCACCTGGATTTTAGAGATGCTTAGGTGGGGCATGGTCAAAAAAAGCTTGAGAACTGTTGGTGTAGAGGAAATACTAAGCTAGATGGACCAGAAGTCTGACTCAGCATATGCTCATGAAAGTGGAGTGACATTTTCAACACAGCTTTACTTCAAACCACTTTCTGGGCCTGATAGACTGTTGCACCTTGGCATACTTGCTTCTGGTGCTGGGAGAAAAAACGTTGGAGGGTACCATTATTTCCCCAGCCCCAGCCCTTCCCAGAAGGGCAAATGTACCCATCACCACCAACAGATTCTGTGCTCATTCAGGCTTTCGCTTGGCTCGCTGCTCTCCCCTGCAGAAATCCGATCTTTACTGCGGAATCGGAGCAAACGTCCATTGGGTTTCCCGTGAATTGAAGTTTGCTCTGATTCAGTCCTAAAGAGCGGGACAAGCGGGAAGTGTGGATGAGCCCTCTTCTCAAGACAAAAGGGATGGACTTACTCTGTGCCAGCATGAAGTGGTGCTGAGTGGTGCCCATCCTGTTTTTGGCGGTGCAATTGACTCCCGATTCTAGAAGGGCTTCAGTGACTTGGAACAGGACTGTGCTGTTGCGCTGATGACCCTGCATGACTGAAGTAAAGACCTGTGGAAAGAAAAGGGAGGGAGGATTAACGCTCCTAAGGAGAATTTAAAACAAAACAACCCAAAACAGGGCAGCAGGCACTGTGTCCCTCCAGATATTGCTGCTCTGCAACTCTCATCATCTCTGACCATTGCCTATGCTGGCTGGGGCTGAAGGGAGTTGAACGGCCAAGTCAGGGGTGAGAGGAGTCGCAAATCAACAATATCTGGAAGGACACAAGTTTCCCATCCCTGCACACTAAAGCATATCGAATGGGGGAAAGACACATTATACTTTGTTGAAACAGTCTTCAGACTTGAAAAACATGGAACATTTGTTAAATATTATTGCCTTCTGCTGCATGTTTCATAAAGAATTCACATCCCGTAAAGCCTTACAAACACCCCTGCGAGGTTGACCACTATTATTATATCATTTTATATTATTGGGGGGAGTGAGGTAGACAGCAGTGGCTTAAGCAAGTGCACCAAGTGAATTGTTGATGAGGTGAGATTTGAATCGGGGCCTCCTCGCTTCACAGTTCTCCATTTATTTCTTTGAAATAAAGCCCACAAAGAGCGCATCTTACCGATCCATTGACACTCCATGAGATTAGCAAGGGGGGTGTCGAGTACCCGGTGCACGTTAAGTTCACCATCTCGCCTGATTGCACATGCACCACTTCCTTCCGTGCGACCAGCACTGGTTTTGCTGCAAGGAGAAGAGGTGGTGAATTGTTGTTGCTGCCCCAGCACCCAGGACTGGGATGGGGGAAAAGATACTTAGAGAGAGCTGTCGCTGTGTGATGCCTACCATGGACGGTCACTTGAACCTGTTTGGAGCGGGAAACGGCAGGGGTGCCTGGCATGGGCATCTCTACAACACAGGTGTATTTGCCTGAGGTGTCGAAGCCGACGTTGGTCAAGTTCAGAAGATTCCCCTTCTCAATCACCCTTCCTTTCTGGAAAAGCACAATATACATTGGGCGGTTTAGTTTGGTCAGAATCAAATAGACACTTTCAGAGTTAATGCTAAATACATTACAGTGGTACCTCGGGTTACAGACGCTTCAGGTTACAGACTCCGCTAACCCAGAAGTAGTACCTCAGGTTAAGAACTTTGCTTCAGGATGAAAACGGCAGCAGGAGACCCCATTAGCTAAAGTGGTGCTTCAGGTTAAGAACAGTTTCAGTTTCCGGAACGAATTAAGTTCTTAACCTGAGGTACCACTGTACTTCTGGTAAATGAGCCACATAGCTGCTAGAGGGCTGTGAAAATGTGTGTCCTGGGCTTTTTAGACTTGTATACCCATGTACTATCTGCCCCACAAGGGGTGCATTGGTTGCCAGATGTGAAATATACAGTGGAACCTTGGTTCTCGAAATGGCTTATTTGACGAACAAATTGGCTCCCAAACGCTGAAAACCCAGAAGTGTTCCAGTTTTCGAACGCTTTTCAGAAGCCTAACATCCGATGTGGCTGTCAGCTATTGTTTCCAGGGCACCTGTGCCAATCGGAAGCCACGCCTTGGTTTTTTAACATTTCAGGAGTCAAACAGACTTCCGGAACGGATTAAGTTCGAGAACCAAGGATCCATTGTATTGGTTTACCAACTGGTCAACAGCCAGACAGATAACCAGCTAACAGAGCAACTGTGTGCATGTTTACATTGTGTGCAGTGGGACTTCAATGTGGCTTACTGCAAAGTAAGTGTTTTTGGATTGCGGTCTAATACACCATTAACTCAAGTCAACAGCCCTAAAACGAGAATACCTTTTCCCAGTGGAATGCCAAGGGCTTGGAGCCTGTTGCATTACAGGTAAGGAGCGCATCCTCTCCTTCCTGCAGCTGTCTGAGCGAGGTCACTGGAGGCACAGAGGTTATCACAGGCTCATCAAGATCTAAGGGAGAGAAATCATATACTTGAGGCAACACAGATGAGATTCCTTCACTTCACCCCATTCTTTATGCACTGTGGAGCAGCACCTATCTCTCTCAGGCAGTTACATCTGCCTGGGAATCAAAACCTGAAGAGCCACGTCATTCTGATAAGCAGAACAGCTCAGAACATCCACAAAGGCTTTGCTGAAGCTTTGCTGGGCAAATAGGAGTATATCCACTGCCTGTCTCTCACTGCCTCCAGTGCGTCTGCTTGGCCCTCACACATCCCTCATACTGATGAAATTCTGGGTTCTCTGACAACTATGGGTGCAAAGTTTAGTCCATAGATTGGCTGGCATGTTGTGAAAAACGTCTTAATTATTTTAGCACTGTGCCTGGATTGTAAGGCAGATGTCAAAACAAAAGCCACCTCCCCCAAGAAGATTCCTGTGAATGCCATATTCAAAAGCAAGGAAGCCAGCTTCCCATCCCCACATTTATGCAGTTTTAATTCAATCAACTGACGCTCCCAAGAACAGCTGGCTAAGATTTCTCAAAACCAGATGACGGCTCTAATGAAAACCCGACAGGCCACTTTGTACCGAATAACCTGCAGGTCCTACTCACAGTTCACCAGCAGAGTCACGTTGGCCGTCAGCTCCACAAGCGTAACATCCTGCAGGTCAAGCACTTTGCACAGGTAGACCCCGCTGCGCTCCTTGTTGATGTTGTAAAGGTGCAGGAACCCCTGTTCAGAACCCTGTTCGGAGACTTCCTCCTCCTAGCAGAGTGCAAGACAAAGGAGGACAAAGGCTGAACCTGCACGCTGATGACAACAATGAGGAAATACTGCCCAGCCAAGAGACCCAGTCACCAACATCCTATCTATCTTTTCAGGACAGGGTTACATTTTCCTGCTGCCCCTCCCAGATATTTGATGGCCTGTCTCTTTTAGGTTTCTGATTATTTTTTACCAGTGTTGATTTTTTAACTCAAACATGCATTCGGGATCCCATCTCTTCATCTTGTACTTTATATCTGCATGGTGGTAGTGCTTCTGTTGCAACCCGCCTTGAATCAGGGGATGACCCCTCAGCTGAAGACCAGTGTGGTAGACAGCACTAAGGTAGATGGACTTAGGGTCTGTGGCTTGGTATACGGCACCTTCCTCTGTGCTGCAAGCTCACCTCCATTTTGTACAAAGTATACAGAGGTGGCGGATTCCCATCCGCTTCACAGCGCAGGGTCACATTATCTCCCTCCTTCACATCCGGGCCTGGAGCATCAATCACGAAGCGGAGACTCTCAGAGGGGTCTACAGAGAGGGGCAGAGGAAAAAAGAAGCTTGATTCGCCTTCCGGTGCTTCTCCTAATAAGCACAGGCAGAGAAACCTGGGAGACACAGCAGATCAAAGAATCCTAAGAGCTGGAAGTGGGGCTTCTCATCCAATCCCCTGCAATGCAGGAATCTCAACTATAGCGTCCATGGCAGATGGCCACCTAACCTCTGCTTTAGAGCCTCTCAAGGATGGAGAGTCCACCACCTTTCATGGAGATCTGTTCCACTGTCTAAAGAAGCTCATATTGCTAGAATGTTCTTCCTGATGTTCAGTTAGGACTCTTTTTTCTTGTAACTTGAAACCATTGGTTCAGGTCCTAGCCTCTGGAGCAGGAGAAAGAAAGCTTGCTTCCTCCTCCATGTGACAGCCCTCTTTTCCAGGCTAAACAAACCCAATTCCCTCAACTGTTCCTCATAAGACACTCGGTTTCCAGACCCTTGATCATCTTGGTCTCCCTCCTCTGCATATGTTCTAGCTTGTCAATATCCTTCTTAATATTGTGGCACCCACAACTGGACACAGTATTCTAGATGTGGTCTGACCAAGGCAAAATAGAGCAGCACTATTACTTCCCTTGATTGGGATACTTTCCTTCTGTTGATGAAGCCTAGAATAACATTAGCTTTTTCTCTTTTTTCATTTTTATTTTTTTTTATTTTTTTTTGCTGCTGCATCACACTGCAGAACCTTACACTTGCCCCTATTGAAATTCATTTTGTTAGTTCTGGCCCAGATCTCGAATCCATCAAGTTCATATTGAATCCCAATTCTGTATTCTGTGGCATTAGCTACCCCTCCTAGTTTGGTGATATCTGCAAGTTGGATGAGCATCCCCTAAATTCCTTAATCCAAATAATTTATAAAGAGATAAAGAGCTGCTGGGAGGGGCAAGGAGGAGGGGACTGCCACACCAAATTTTTATGATTATGATTTGATTATGATTATTATTAAAATTTATATACCGCTCAATACATGTCATGTGTTTCCCCCCAATAACAGCACCCATGTAGCTCCCCTTAATGTACTGGTTGGTCCTCAAGGTCCCTTGGGCTGTGGGGTCCTGGGTTTTGGCCCCAAAGTCCAGCCCTAGTTGCACTTCTGCATGAGGCTCAGTCTTCTCTCAGCAGGTGAGGCAGAATCTCCTTTCTTAGACCTCCCAACGAATGTGCTCAGTGCTGCTAAAAGGAGCTCAGCTCAGCCCAGCCTTACAATGAACGTCGACTTTGAAGCTGTCCGACTTGGATGTCTTGTTATTCCCCATCAGAGTGTAACTGACTTGGCAGTAGAACTCAGCACTGCGATCTTCTTTGGTGACTTTTGCCGAAAGGGTGCTGCGGACAGTCCACAGGCCACTTGATTCCTTGATGAGGCCGGGACGGATCTCAATTTCTGATTGAAAGAGGAAGAGAGGAGAGCTGCAGGAAGAGCATTTCATTTGAGAAAAGTGTGCATGGGTGAAAACCCTCTGGAGGAAGGGTGAAGTAGAAGACTATTCTGAAGAGCAGCTACAAACCTTACATGTTACTCTGCTAAGGAGCAGTTTATGCTGCTGCAAAGGTCACCTGGCCTTGTTTCTCCAGCTAAGATAACCCTTACTGCAAACTCAATATACTGGCATGTGCTAATGCAGGGGTAGGCAACCTAAGGCCCAGGGGCCGGATGTGGCCCAATCACCTTCTAAATCTGGCCTGCAGACAGTCCGGGAATCAGCATGTTTTTACATGAGTAGAATGTGTCCTTTTATTTAAAATGCATCTCTGGGTTATATGTGGGGCCTGCCTGGTGTTTTTACATGAGTAGAATGTGTGCCTTTATTTAAAATGCATCTCTGGGTTATTTGTAGGGCATAGGAATTTGTTCATTTTTTTTCTTCACTAGTCCGGCCCACCACATGGTCTGAGGGACGGTGGACCGGCCCACGGCTGAAAAAGATTGCTGACCCCTGTGCTAACGATTCACAGATCTGTAGCCCTGATGTTTTGCTTTTCCCATGAGCTTTGATGCCCCATATTGTATCACTTAACATATTATAACCCACTTTACAGGCAAGATCAACTCCCATGGCAGCTTACGATTACATTAGCTTCACCTGCTAATGACTCACCATTCCCATCCATCTTCAGAGGGACTCCATCCTTGTACCAAGTGAGGGTTGGTGTTGGATAGCCATTGCGGCTGGTGCAGGTTGCAATCTGAAAGACACAGACAAACACTCCATACTCTTCAGAGCTTATAGTCCACGGGTTCAAATCCCAGACTGATTTATCTTGTTTCATTCGAGATCCAGACCAGATTACATAAAAAGGCTTCAGGCTAGTGCAACAAAACATCACTTCCATAAATCAAGGCTGGGCAGTTGGCTCATAGCCTACAATATCTTGATAGCTGTGGGCTGTGCAAAGTCTCTAACGCCCCATTGTGTTGTACTCCTAGTGATTTTTTTGGTGCTAAAATTACCTTCTTGCTGCTTCAGCAAAAAATGTAGCCTTTACTGCAACATCCCCCTTACTGCTAGCAATAGTCAAATTTGGCTCTCTTGAGAATGTTAGGCTTTTGGCCCTTCTGGCTGGAAAGAAAAACTTGGACAAAGGGAACTCTGGCCTGGGCTTTAGATGGTCAGTGTGTGGAGTCTCAGTGCACTGCCACTCCCTCTCCCTTTTCATTCCACTGCTAGATGAGACAAAAGGGCTAGTATTTGCCTCTAGGTTAAGGTTACCAGATGTCCCTGTTTCCTGAGGACAGTCCCCGGATTTACAAATCAGTCCCCATTCAAAATCCATTGAAGTTGAAAAGTGTCCCTGGATTCATTGAAAAAAATCTGGTAACCTTACTCTAGGTTTAGCCTGGTTTGAGTGTAATTCAAGGAGTACTTCTACTGTCTGTAGACCCCCACATAGCCAAGGCTCTCTACTTTGTGCCCAAACAAGAGCAAGGAAGCCCAAACCCTCTACTGACCACTGGTAATCCTACTCAGAACCCATATAGTTTTGGAGACATCTCAACATTTACAAACTTGCCCGCTGGACCAAAATAACTACAAACCGGCAAAGTGTATATTTTTTAAAAAATATTAATAAGCAGAGAAGGCCAGGGATGGAGAATTCTGTGGCAGATACCAAATCCAACTTTGTGAAGTGCAATTGCCACATATAAAGCTTTAAACAACTTAGGACCCAAATAGGTGAAAGACCATCTCCCTCCCTACTTGCAAGTTTTAAACTGTTTTTAAAGTTGTATATTAATTTGGGAGGCTGATCGCCGAAGAATTGATGCTTTTGAATTATGGTGCTGGAGGAGACTCTTGAGAGTCCCATGGACTGCAAGAAGATCAAACGCATCCATTCTTAAGGAAATTAGCCCTGGGTGCTCACTGGAAGGACAGATCATGAAGCTGAGGCTCCAATACTTTGGCCACCTCATGAGAAGAGAAGACTTGCTGGAAAAGACCCTGATGTTAGGAAAGATGGAGGGCACAAGGAGAAGGGGACGACAGAGGACGAGATGGTTGTACAATGTTCTCGAAGCTACCAGCATGAGTTTGACTAAACTGCGGGAGGCAGTGGAAGACAGGGGTGCCTGGCGTGCTCTGGTCCATGGGGTCACGAAGAGTCGGACATGACTAAACGACTAAACAACAACATTAATTTGGGACCTTATGGTAAAGGGCAGGTAATTAATAATAATAATTGCAGGTGTACTAAACACGGCACAGTTCTTACCTCACTCAAATGAGGGTCTCCTGTGCTGATACCACGATTAGTCTTCTGAATCTCAGGTTTTTCTGGAGCTTCTAAAAGAAGAAAGTAACCAGGCAGGGCTAAGTGGTGAGGCAGAAGGGAATAAAACAACCACAGCCTAGACTCTGCTGGGCATGTCCTCTTACTGTGCAATAAGCCCCATGGGCAAAATGGACACACAATAAGCCCCCTTACCTTCAGTGCCCCATCAACTCTCTTCTCTCATATCCTAACTCACCCCCATCAATGACCTTCGTTCCTCTGGCTACACCACCATTCAAAGGTATTTTCCCTCTTCAAAAGGCTTCACTCTTTCTCCCCTTCTTGACCATAAGCCTGGAACAGACTCCAATACAACCTGCACAAGTCCACCTCTCTTACTTCCTTCAAATCTCTCCTCAAAACCAACCTTGGCGGACCCCATATTCTATTGTAACCAAGCTTAAGTCTGTTAACTGAAATAACCATATATCATCCTCTGGTCACTTCTCCCTCCCCTGCCCCAGTGTTGGACTTAGGGATGTAAACTCCTTGGGTCCTGTTCTCCTCTTCTTAGCCGTGTCATGGGAATGGAAGGACTGATCTTGAGCCTTGCATTTAGTAACTCAAGAGGTAGAGGAGAGATGGGTTGTTTGTACCTCTTCTGCTAGCCCACCCAGTTTCCATACTGGTCTGGGGGAAGGAGGGATGGCTCACTGTGTTCCTCCTCTGCTAGGCGGCTTGGCAGAAGGCAATTATTTTACTAGCCTGGCTTAAGGTCTGCATTTCCATGCTAGGTGCAAAGGAAGGGTCTTTCCCCTCTTCCATGGTCACCATGAAATAAACAAGAATTATGGATCAGCAACTGTTGTGGGCTTATTTACAAGGCTGACCTCTATAAATATTAGCGCAAGTGGGTTAAAACCCAGCCTCCCCGGTGCAAAAGGCTGCCACCAAACTGCAGAAGAACAAAATTTGGGTCCCAGGGTGTGTTCTGAAGCTGCTTTGAAGCAGCCACCTTTCTAAATGTAAGGAGACCCGAGTCTGATCGGTATGTGGGAACCAAATGTGCACTACACCTTGGGTTCCCTTACAGGAGGAAGGTGGGATACAAATGTCAAACCAACCCATGACTGTGGCACGAACAAGGGCCAAGAGCGCAGAAAAAGTGTCAAGATAACAGGGGCAGAGGGGGCATTAAAAAGAAGAAGAAAAGCTTGGTGCAACGACGCATCAGGCGCACGGCCATTCTGTGAGGTTCAGGGGACCACAGCGGCGAAGCAACCACAGGATGTGCCTCCCAGTGACTAACAACAAACGTAGTTGGGATGAAGGGGGTGCTGTGTGGTTGCCTGTGGACAGTTAAGCACATGCCCCACCTGCAGTTCGGCAAGGTATGCAATCCGAGGAAGGTCTGGATTGCAAAAACACTGTGTTATTGCACCTGTTGTAGGATAAGGGCCCCCAGAACCACTCACTGGAGACGCGCAGTTCACTCCGGTTCTCAGCGACGCCGTGCATGCCGAACCCCACCTGGCACACGTAATTCTTGGCATCCTGCAGGACCACCTTGTTAATCTTGAGGAAGAAATCAGGTGTGATGCTTAACCGGTCATTGGGAGGCTCATCTTGGTGTTCTTTGCCCTGGACCATGTAGATGAGCTTCTTCCTTTCCATTTTGCCCTTCTCCATCTAGAACATCAGGGAGAGAGAGATAGCATGCACTACAATGCCACAGTGCAAAACCCGACCCTCCCATCCAAGGTCATGCATGCCCTACTGCCAGTGGCCAAGGCCAAGTAAGGAGAGGATGAGTGTTTGAAGAGAGAGAAAGCACCTGTGGCAACAGGACTTGACAGCTGCCCATGGGTGGAGAAGGCCAGGAAGGGTTAAGAGTCCTGACTTCTGAAAGTAAAAGAAGTCTAGGTGCTGTTTAGGAGCACAGGGACATCCAAGCTTGCAAATGGCCGGGAGAAGCATGGAAGGTTGATAACATGCAGGAGGAGTTTGAAGCATTTTTTTCTCCAGTTTTGGCCCTCTTCTATGAATGAAGCTCAACTTCTACTGTTGCTGCTGTTTAAACAGCTGCCCGTGCTTTTACACATTTAAAAGATCATTCAGTCCATTTATGAATGGACCAGGAAGCGTGGGTTTGTTTCTGATGTCACAAGTTTCCAACCAATAAGCCTAGTGCATAGATTGCTCCTGCCACAAACAGCCTCCCCTTGATCTCGATTTCCTGAATGTCTTCATGCTCTCTCTGTTGCACTGATGTTCAGAAGGGATGTTCTGAATATTTTTAAGTGCCTTTAACTGTGCTTTACTGAGAATTTCAATGCTTTTATATTTTTGTAAACCACTTTGGTTTTCTTACAATCTAGTGATACATAAATTTTGTGAAATAAGAAAGAACAAAAGAGATATACTGAAGAGCAAAAAGTGCCATCTATTTAAAAAGAAAAGAAACTCACAATAAATCACTTTCAATTTTAGCTACCAACACTCCATTGCACAAATTCATTAGGATGCACTTTACAGCTGCCCCTATTTTTAAAAAACCCTGGAATTTTTTAGGCCACAATCCTATGGGACTAAGTCCCATTGAGCAGGACTTACTTCCATTCATAGGTTTTTACTATTATTGTGCCTTCAATACGGTTGATTTGTGCACTGCATTCAGTTAAAGAGTTTTGATAAATGCAACACACAAGTGGTGCAAATCTAGCCAATCATGAAAGTTTACTTAAAAATTCACCAGTATTTAAAACGTTAAAGTGTTAGAATGAGATGTTGCCAGGTGTCTACAGTTATAGAATGCCTTCAAATAAACCCCAAATTTGGTTTATTGAAGTTTCTTTGAAACAGGGTTAGGTCACGGTGGAGGAGCTTTCTCCTCCTAGAGGGACTGCCCAGTGGGTGATTTGCCACACGATGGCAGTGTGAGAAAGCCTATAAGAACTCAGTCCTGCTGGATCAGAGTAGTCCAGCATTCTGTTCCCACTGTGGCCAACTGAATGTTTATGGGAAGCCCACAAAGAAGATATGAGTGCAACAGTTCATTCCCACATGTGCTCGCCAGCAAGTGGTAGTCAAAGGGCAATCTGCCTCTGATATAGGAGTTACGATATTCTTGTCCTCTGAGAATATTCTAATCCCCTTTTAAAACTGCCTGAAGTTGGCAGTAATCACTATATCCTGTCACAGCAAATTCCATAGTTTAAGTATGTACAGTGTCAAGTACTTCCTTTTGTCTATCCTGAGTTTTTCCACATTCAGCTTAACACAGTAAAGACCTCAGCCCAAAGGAATTACGCTGTAAGGCTAGAGACATAGGGCTGGCAGGAGAGGTAAGAACTAATAAAAAGGCAGTGAGGGCGGGGGTAGAGGGGAACCTGGTGCAAGCAGAGAATGAGAGATTTCAGTGAGACACAACAAAGGATTGCTGAAAAATGGGATTTAAAAGGGAGACCAGGAGAGAGGGGAATATGATTAATGCACAAGATCAAACTTTGGACAAAGTGGACAAGCACAATGGAATGTGAAGGGGCTAATTGCAGATTGTGAGTTCAAGCCCCAAGTTTAGCAAAAGATTCCTGCATTGCAGGGGGTTGGGACAAGATGACCCTAGTGGTCACTTCCAATTCTATAATCCTACGATTCCATGATTCAGAGTGTTCCTCCAGAGTGACAAATAGCTCTGCATCACTCAAAAGCTTCCATTCACTTTCAACTCTGGTTGAGCCCAATGAAAGCACAAGGACTCAAGTCCTCTTTAGGTGTTCAGTTTAAAATACTCAAGAAAAAAGGTGTGTAAGGAACTAGGTTCCCATGCACTGGCACCACAACATCCCCAATACATGCTGGGTCCGACAGCTGCCCTATCCCCAACCTTAACACACTGCATCAAAAGGGGCTTTCTACGCATGTTCAGCTGAATGCACTTCAAAGCCTCCTCATAATTCTGAGCCCTGATAGTGCAGAGTTCCAGGCTGCGGGGATGGTTCTAAGCAGGTTCTCTAAGCAGAATGCACTTAGAAGCCCTCTTCAACTTTCCACACTCAACAGGAGAAGGTCAGGAGAGGAGCCCATGCACACAGGGAAGTTGGGAACAAGGGTAGAGAGCATGTCCCTGGCCCGCTATGCACTTCTTGCCTCCACAAGTTAAGGAGGGGACTATGGTGTTTCTCCATTCCCTCTCCCCAACCCTCTCCCCAAAGCAACCTTTCCCAAACCCTCTTTCAACTCACCGAGTACCAGTTGACGTAAACGTAGCTGCCATTCTCTGGGAGGGCGAATTCACATTTGATAATGGCTGTATCCCCAAGCTTTGCCTCCACCAAATCCGGCATATAGACTGCCACATTGCTATCCGCTCCTCCTGAGAGAAAGGGGGGGAAAACATTTGAGGTAAGAACTCCAGGCAACACCTCAGCTGCTTTCTCGGGAGAGCAATTTTTGTCCTCCCTTTCCAATCCTCTCTGGAAAAATATACAGTCGTACCTTTACTTACATATCCCTCTGGATATGCAATCTTCGGGTTACGGCCACGGCAAACCTGGAAACGTATACTTCGGGTTTCACTGCATGTGCATGCGCAGAAGTGCTCAATCATGCCATGCACATGCGCAGAAGCACGCCTCTATTTACGTTATTTTCAGGGTGCAAACGGACCCCCGGAACGAATTAAGTCCGTATCCGGAGGGTCCACTGTATTCTTTTTTGGACCTCCAGCAAGTGAAAGAAGGAATGCAATGCCCATGCTGTGAATTTTCTAGCAGGCAAAAGCCCATAATATTTGCAAGACTATTTTAGTCTCCCTTCCTTGCAAGCTCTTCACCCAATGTTAAGCATCAGCGGCAGCAACATCTAGTTGGTTAAATGGTTACATTTCTGAGAAACATTTTTTAAAAAATAAAAATAAAATACAAGTATTTATAAGAATATAATAATCTGGGTGCTAGAAGCAGGACATGAGTGTAACAACATTCTCCCCTCCTGGGGTTCCCAGCAACTGGTATTCAGAAACACCCATCCTCTTAATCATTTTGATTGCCCATTTTTGAGCCATTTTCAAAAAAAAAAAGGGGGGGGAGACCCCACAGGTTCATTTTAGAAGAAGCTTTGCCTCCTGGGACATAAAAGGGACTAACCCTTCTGAGACACCAGGTGTGACACCTACACACATGATCTAAAAAAGAAAGTACAGCTTTTCTCTTTAGAACGGTTGACTGCTTTTCTCACACATCAAATCTAACCACTTAATGAATTGAATATTTGTACAATTAAAACCCCTACCATTAATTTTCTGAATACTAACCATATAATAAATTGGCAATAGCATTCCACCCTCCCTCCAAAAAAGAGAGTACAACTCACATACCCTGCAATATTTCACATCTGTACCACACCCACTTAAAAGCAAAGGAGAAATTGTTCTTTTTCCTATAATATGTTATCATACTTTTACCACAGTTCACACCCATTTTCCCAATGAATTCTGGGAATTGTAGCTCTCTGAGAGGAATAGCGGTTCCCTAACAACACTCAGCACTACGAACTATAGTTCCCCAATATCCTTGTGTGAAAGGTGCGACCGTTTGAAGTGGTACGATACCGTTTTAAATGTATAAGGCAGATAGGACCCTAAGGAGTATGGCCAATGGTCAGAGATAATTGAAGTCCACCAATATTTGGGGGTCCACAGCACCCACAGTTCTGGATTATAGCAATAAAAACTTTTTTTTAAAAAAATTAACCACAAAC
The DNA here is from genome assembly GCF_964188315.1 of Podarcis muralis. Classification (NCBI taxonomy): domain Eukaryota; kingdom Metazoa; phylum Chordata; class Lepidosauria; order Squamata; family Lacertidae; genus Podarcis; species Podarcis muralis. The sequence continues at coordinate 21,003,393 of NC_135669.1, forward strand.
AGACAGGATTAATTTTTTTTTAAAAAAAAGAATACAAGTGCTTTTAAAAACTACAGGTAGCAAGCATTGTCTTTAAAGAGGCATTTTCACATCACTAAAACAAATTAGAAAAGAATCCTCCACGGTCCCCTCCAAGTATCAATAAGTTTATGTGGATTTCCCATTGACTGTACTGATTGCTTGGCAACAGGGAGGATGGCTGGTCTCCAAAGGCCTCTCCCCTGGAGACTCCTGGAGAGGTCATTCCATATTTACCCCCGAAAGTCTTTAAACTGGTTCAATAGTCATTTCTGCCTCTCTAGGAAACTATTCAGGATCCTTTGCCAAATATTCAGCACCTTGGCTACACAGAAAGCCTCAGGATTCTTTGAGGGAAGCCATGACAGTTGAAATTGGTATAAAACCAGCTTACAAATGTACCCCTTGAGCATCAAAGAGCTGCCAGTGTGGAAAGGGAAAAAAGAGAGTGTATAATCATCACCATCCTAATATGAGCAAAGTACCTCAGAGCATGTGCAGAGTACACTTCCTTTATGAATGTTTCCCAGTTCATGATAGTGTGTCTCTTCAGCTGGAAGAGGCTTCCACCTTATGCAAGAAGCCAATAAGACTTTCTAACTCAGCCACACACCCTGTATCCCATCCCACCCTCAAACCATCCCCATGTGAGGAATTCTATATTACACTAAAAAACACACAACTGCTTTCCCTATATTATACTGAAGACTAGTTTCCCCAGTAAAAAAAAAAAAAAGGGGGGGGGGAAGTATCTTCTCCCTTGTTCCATTTCCCAGAGGCTGGCACATTTCTTTATTTTCCCATCAAGATGCATATACCCCTTAATCAGCAAAAAAACCCACCTTTAAGCAGTTTACATAGAACAATATAAAATATTCATAATAAAATGCCGATAAGATCAAACTCGAAAAAGAAGTAGACATAAAATTTATCAAAAATTCACAGGTGAATTGTAGGAATCCTTTCTGTGAGTCACATAATTGGCTTTTTCCCAGGCCTATCTTGGCCCGGGTCTTTTATTCTTATTTTTAAAGTCTGGAAGGACAGGGGAAACAGCAGCTGTGTTTCCTCCAAGATGCACACATAGAGGCTGCTGTTTCTATCAAGCCCAAGAAAGGGAAATTGGCTGCACCCACTAAAGTGACTTTCCAGATGCTGTTTGCAAGGGAACAGGTGGAGGATCCGGAGATTAGGCCCCTACACAAGTAGGTTCCTATTCAACCCCAGCTGTGGGCAGACCTGCCAGGCTGCTCCAATTACCCTCTTCTCTTCTTCCTCCTCACCACCAGCCATATCCTGCCCGCCCATTCCCCACCTCCCATTTGTTCCGCGATGACATCACAGATCCCCCAAGCAGGATGCTGGACCCGTCTGGGGGGATATGGCCCTTTTGTTGAACATCTGCTGGGGTTTGATTCATCCAGACAACAGACAAACAGAATAGGCTTGGACGTGTATATATGGCATTACATGTGCATTTAGCTGGTGGGATTAGAGTACCACCCCCACCCCACCTCCATCCTACAAGGAAATCCCAAATTACTTCTGCTGATGTTCTTTGCTTTATCTGGACAAAGCAGATTTGGGGAGGGAGGGAGAGACGCCGGTGTTGTTTCCATGTGCTTCCACAAAAAGCGAGAGACCTACCCACCACCAGGTCCCAAGGCAGCTTACAGCAATTTCAAAAATCAGCATTAAGAATAGTTTAAAACAACTTACAGTCACAATAACAGGGTGGGTCTTAAAACACGTCCATTAGATGTCAAGGCCAAGGGTAAAGAGGTACATCTGCAACACTGAATTTAAACTATATGTTGAAAATGTCAGATGGACCTCTTTAGAGAGGGAATTCCACAGCCTAGGGCCTCTCAAAGGCTTCCACCACGACCTCCAAACCTCTGAGGGTGGTTGAACTACCAATAGGGCCCCATAGCTGATCCTAATGCCCAGGATGGTCTGCAGGGAAGGAGGTGGTTTTTTCCAGATGCCTCTGGAAAGGCCAGAAGCAGGATATGATAGCAAGAACCCTCTGAGAAGACCTGAACCCCTAAAGGGGAAGGTTGGAGAAGACCACCATTGCCTTCAGTGACCATCTCAGCTTTCTCAACTTGCTTATCTTCCCAAGTTCCTATAGCCTCATCTTAACAAGAGTTAATCACATGCATCTTTATTTGACAACATAATAATTCTGAATCAAGGACCCACAAGTATGGTGGTCGAAAATTTAATTCTGACAACCAGCAAGGAAAGGCTCCACCACAGAAGTAACACACACAGCCACCAACCACACAAGAGAAGCTGAGAGTGGTTCTTCCAAAATGGCGCCTTGCTCTGTCTGGGACTGGGGTTCAGTGCCCGTATCATGGGTTGCAGGGGACAGACTGCCACAAAAGCCCACATCCTGCCCATAGCTTTTTCCCTCTTGGAATACCCCCTCACAAGGCAGTGGAAAGAAAAAGGGACACCTATTCTGCACTTGTGAGCAAGACATAAAAAATAGGAAAAGGAAAAGGAAAACCATGATGGGCATCTGGTTGGTCACTCAAGATCGGTGGCCATTAAGAGACCATAGTTCTATGAAGCTCAGCCATAACTAATGTAAGAACATTTGGGAGCCTAGTTCCCAAGTCCTCTTCCCACAAGTCACTTCCAGACAACCTGTTTATTTAGCATTCACTACAACTTACCTGCTAGGGGACGCGGGTGGCGCTGTGGGTAAAACCTCAGCGCCTAGAACTTGCCGATCGCATGGTCGGCGGTTTGAATCCCCGCGGCGGGGTGCGCTCCCGTCATTCGGTCCCAGCGCCTGCCAACCTAGCAGTTCGAAAGCACCCCCGGGTGCAAGTAGATAAATAGGGACCGCTTACCAGCGGAAAGGTAAATGGTGTTCCGTGTGCTGCGCTGGCTCACCAGATGCAGCTTGTCACGCTGGCCACATGAGCCGGAAGTGTCTGCGGACAGCGCTGGCTCCCGGCCTATAGAGTGAGATGAGTGCACAACCCTAGAGTCTGACAAGACTGGCCCGTACGGGCAGGGGTACCTTTACCTTTACCTTTACAACTTGCCTGCTAGGAGGCTAGACAACACTGGGTCAAGCAAATGTTATCCAGCACATCTTCCTTACCTCTAAAAGTCCTTTAAAAAGGGGGGGATGTTTTGTTGTGGTAATTTAATCCCACCTGAAAATAGTGAGGTGGGAATACCCAGAGACCAACCAAATGCCCATGGAAACCCTACAAGTATGATAGGAACAGGATAGCACCATCTCCTTGAGTTGGAGGGTGCTTGTTCTGAATATAGAGCTCCTCCTGCCTCTTAAAGTAACACTGGACACTTTTATTGCTTTTTCTAAATGTAGAAGAAGGGTCACAGATGAAAACCCTCTTGTGCAGCTCTCAAGACTGCTGGGCCCTCTTGTTTGTTCAACTCCCCTGTTTGACAGCTTGAGCAATTTTTACATTAACACCAGCCAAGATTCAAACTTCTCCTTTCACTGGTGCGTGCCATTCACCATTTCTTAAACTTCCTCTTCCACAGACCAAGAAAGCAGCACCTATAATTTGGTTCTTCCATTTCCTTAGTTTACTGTAACAGCCACTGGGAGCCTGGTACCTTTGGTATCTACAGTTCAAAACGTCTGAGAGGTGCCAACCAGCACAGTTGTGCTGGCCAAGGCTGGTGAGAGCTCTAGTCTCAAACATCTGGAGGGCACCAGGTTGGCAAAGGTTCTACATGAAATTTCTCCACATCCTTTAGGTCACACACAACTGTGGACATGGGTTGCCTGATCCCATCTATCATATTTGCTTTTTATTGCTGAACCACCAAAACGTCCATCCAATTGGAAGGGACATTTATGAAAATGGGTCATATGCCCAGTGGATGAACATTTGCCCTGTCATGTAATGTGTCAACAAGCCAGCCAGAGAGTCACGTTCTAGAGCCAGCCTTTTGTTAACTAGCTAGTGGTTGAGAACCATTGACACCTGGGTCCATGCCCGGCTGGAGATGAAAATTCTACCAGCTCATGGGCAGGCAGCATGGCAGAGAGAACACCAACTCCTTAGTGTATTTGGTCCTCAGGATTTTCTCCAGGTGATACTTCCTCCTCAGCCATTCCTTGCCTGGCCAGAATGTGTCACTGAGCTGTGATAATGCCTCTTCCTTGCCCGGTTGAATGTTAAAGATGGGTGGTTTGAGTGTGTAGAAACTAGTATATTGTGCAAAGGTAGCATTTACATCTTTTAATGAGGGTGAAAGAGGAGAGTGCAAAATATGGTCTGAAGCTCAACATCAAAAAAACTAAGATCATGGCCACTGGGCCCATCACCTCCTGGCAAATAGATGGGGAAGAAATGGAGGCAGTGAGAGATTTTACTTTCTTGGGCTCCATGATCACTGCAGATGGTGACAGCAGCCCGAAATTAAAAGACGCCTGCTTCTTGGGAGAAGGGCAATGACAGCATCTTAAAATGTAGAGACATCACCTTGCCAACAAAGGTCCGTATAGTTAAAGCTATAGTTTTCCCAGTAGTGATGTATGGTAGAGAGAGCTGGACCATAAAGAAGGCTGATGGCCGAAGAATTGATGCTTTTGAATTATGGTGCTGGAGGAGACTCTTGAGAGTCCCATGGACTGCAAGAAGATCAAACGCAGCCATTCTTAAGGAAATTAGCCCTGAGTGCTCACTGGAAGGGCAGATCCTGAAGTTGAGGCTCCAATACTTTGGCAACTTCATGAGAAGAGAAGACTCCCTGGAAAAGACCCTGATGTTGGGAAAGATGGAGGGCACAAGGAGAAGGGGACGACAGAGGACGAGATGGTTGGACAGTGTTCTCGAAGCTACCAGCATGAGTGTGACCAAACTGCGGGAGGCAGTGGAAGACAGGAGTGCCTAGCGTGCTCTGGTCCATGGAGTCACGAAGAGTCAGACACGACTAAACAACTACAAAGCGTTTACATTCATTGAGCCACCCCATTTTTGCCCGTGGACATGCCCGCCACTGGAATGCGGCCCCCAGAAAGCTGCCCCAGAACAGAATGTGGCCCTCGGGCTGGAAAAGGTTCTCCACTGCTGGGAAAGAGGAACCCTGAGCACATCCCTCAATCCCTTCCGACTGCCTTCCTTCCTAGCTGCATACTTGTTGTCCCCAGCCCTGGATGCAGGACCTAAGTCACTCCAAGGATAACGGGAGATGGTTTTAAGCGCTGCAGTCTTTGATGGAAGGAGATGCAGGGAGGGGTGGAGAGGGGTTGGAGCTTCAACGTGGAAGGGATGCATTGTTAGAAAGCACCCAGCCTTCAGAACAAGGCCTGACATGCTTTATGACAAGACTTTGGAGTTCTCTGACAAAAGGCAGAGAGAAATATAGAGGGAAAGGGGTGGCTCGCTTAAATGGCTTGAAAGAAACTAGATATCATTACAGAACCGCGCAAGAGAGAAAGCAAACATGCTGAGTTGACTCTCTCCTCAACCTGCCCCCTCTTCCTCCAGCCCCTTCTATACACCCTCAAAACATCTCCAAGGAGTCAGGGAGGAACAGACGGAAGCTTGCAGGTGGGCCGGTGGTTGGGCTGATTCCCGGCTCAGCACAGATAATGGAGCCTCTGGCTGGACTCCAGGGGAGAAGTAATGAGTTCAAATCGATCTGATGCTATGGTTGGGGCTCCGGGGAGCGAAGGCAAAACAGAAGAGAGGGTAAAACAATTTGCAGTATATAAAACAGAGTGGTAACCAGACCTGTGGGAGAAGCTCCCCTCGCCCCCTCGCTGTATCCATTTCAAATGACCAAGGAAAGGTCCACAGAGACTGTATCCCTCAAGGACACATGTCCCTTTCCCCCAAGATTGGATCTGGCCCATCTAGAACTCAGCCAAAAGTATGAATGGAAGACAATGCCCAGCTAGAGAACAATCTCCCCAGAAAGACAGCCTGCCTTCTCTTGGTAGAGCTCACCCGAAATTACTAATTGCAGATCTGAACTAGGGTAATTAGAACCAGGGATTTGGGGGGGGGAGACAAGGAAGCCCCCCGCCAAAAGGTAGCAAGGAACTTTTGGATCAATACAAAAGACTTTGGCGCCAGAGGCGAAAGACCCAGACTATTAAGCAAAGGAGTTGCAGGGGAGACTGGCCTCAAGTTTGTGGTGTGCAAACACAGACGTTTGCTTAGCAAACAGACAAGACTGATGGAGAGAAAAATTGGGTGGAGCAATGAATATAATTTTTACCCCTTTTCAGTAGGCCAGCTTTTACACACTCCCTTTCCTAGCCTGCACCCAAACCAGCATAATAATAATAATAATAATAATAATAATAATAATAATAATAATAAATTATTTATACCCCGCACACTCTGGGCAGCTTACAGCATATCTAAAAACATAATAAACATGATAAAACCATCAAAAATCTCCCAATATAGGGCTGTCTTTAGATTAAATAATTATCAGAATTCAAGGCAGGCAGAAACACCTCTAAAGGGCCACAAAGAGAGGCCTAGAGGGCTACATTTGGCCCCTCAGGCATCTAGTTCTCCACCCCACTGTGAGCCCATTGAGTCAGGGTGATGTAAACCACCCCCCAACTCAATTAAGCAAAAGGTTAATAAAGGCAGGAAACCATTAGTGAGCTGCAAAGGAAACTGGAGCATAAGCTTGCAGTGAGGGAGCCTTAATGGCGTAGAAACCGTGGGCAAGGAAGGATGGAGCCATCTCTCTCTGGCAGGAAAGCCTCGCTCTCCATCACGGAGGGAAATATGAAAATCTCTCTCCCTCTCTCTCTTGCAGCCCAGTTACTGTAAATTGCAATCAATATTCACTACATTTAGCCTTAAAGACTATTATAACCTCCATCACAGCAAATATATTTCTATACAACAAGGTCAAGCCCCCCTCATAAGCTTGCAGGAAGCCGGCGTCATAAGACTGGGCAGACTTCCCCAAGATTTCTAAGAACTGATCTTTGTGGGATCTAGAAGTCTACAGCAAAAAAAAAAAAAGGAGGAACCAACATTTCAGACATGTGGGGTGGACGACTGGACTCTGCAGGGAGAGGAAAAACAAAACAGATGGTGTAATGGAAAGAAGAGCAGATTGCAAGGTAAGCAATCAGTTCACACCACTGGCAAGGTATCTGTTGGGTGGAGAGGAAGAGAAAGAAGGGGGAGAAGGAAAGAAAGAGATGGGGGAAAGGGGTACCCTACTTTGGGGTCTGGTTCCTCCCGCTGCTGGCTTCATCGCTCCCCACCATCAACTCTGGCCCCCAAAATACCCCCCTCAAAGGGATGCACATCCTTTGACAGGGGGAAAAGGGTCCTCGTATCCGTGGTTTACGAGCTGTTTCTGGGTGAACTCTTGGGAGCTGGGTGCTTCACCCAGCACCCCTTTATCCCAATATTCCAAATTTGGACTGCCCCCTCTCCAGCACAGAAAGAGAATCAAGGAAAGGAAATGAAGAATTATATTTAAAAAATATCAGCCTAAAATAGCCTGCACTGCAGAGGTCGATAAATAGATGGAAAATGTGACACAGCTGAAACATTTTGACTATACTGATTGTCAGAAGGATGGAATTTATGAAGAGAGCCAAAGTAGATAAAAGATAAAAGAAAAGAGGTTCTTCATTATTGGGGCAACTGAAATAAAAGTGCAGGTAGGAATGGGCAAGCTTTCAAGCTTCGCAGAAATCTTCATCGCCAAACCGCCTCCATTTCTAGACTTTGCTTCCCCCCTGCCTGGAGGGCAGGAAGCTGCAAAGCCAAGTCAAGCCACGCGAGGATTGATGTCAGAATACCAGTCCACCCATGTGCCCTCCTCATCCATCTACAACCCGCCGCCCCCCTTGGCACCAACCATTTCCTGCCGGTGCCATGAGCTCATGGCCCAAGAATTGCCTAGCGTGCGCCACTCAGCACAAGTCAGAAAACGTGCCTTTTGTTAGCCCGCTGTCCGAAAGCTGGCACCCGGCTCGTGGCTGGCACGTCGGATCAGCTGCTGCCAACGCTCTCAGGGAAAGGAGGGGGTCGTGCATGTGAGGGAGGGGGCGCAGGCCAGTTGGCGAAAGTGAGAGCTTGGTTCCACTAGCAGTTGGGACAGATGGAAACGGCAAGGGGGAATGAACTCGTGAAAGGTTTCTGCACTCCTGCGTGCATTTCTGTTTAGGAATTACGGTCCCAAACAACTTTGGCTCTTCTTCTGTGCAGGGAACTCACTCACTAGGCAACCCCCCCGCCCTCGGTCAGGCAGACCTCGGGCCTGAGGAAAGAGTTCAGAGGGGTCCACCCCTCCTCTCCCCTCCCTCTTTTTGGGAAGGCGAGTGGGAGCCCGCCAACACAATGGCTTTATTCAAGGCGCAGAAGGCCGCAAGGAGCCCTGGGGAACTTTCCAAGCTGGGGCAAAGGACACAGAAGAGACCGGCTGGAAACAGAGACCCGATTCTCCACGAAAAACGTCTCCAGTTTCCAAACGCCCACCGAGTTCTGCCTGAATGAAGGGAGTGGGTGGGGGAAGCAGAGGAGGGGGCTGCTGAGGTTTTCGAGCCCAGATCCATCTGCAGCAAAGGTCCTATGCAGGTCCCAAATGGGTAGGGGGACGGCCCTGTCCAACTGTGCTGTCAGATAAAAGCTGCTCAAATGAAAACCCCCCAAAAAGGTCATTTGGGGGCATCTAAAGCAAGATTCCATGGACATGAAAATGAAGTATAGACACTATATGCTGAAGACTCCAATTCTGGTGGGAGCAGAGGATTAATCCTTAAGAGACATATAGGAACCATGACACTGTTAACAAGTCGCTTTAAGAATACACAAGATTAGAAAATTAGCATTACTCTGTCTATTTAGCCCTGTCCTTTCTTCTCCTGAAATCTCCTTCCCTCTCTCCCTCTGAGAAGACAGCTGGGGCATTTCTGGCAAGGCTCGTCTGAAGTTAGGTTTCCAACCCAGCTGCCACTGGAAAGCAATTCACTACACCTTTTGCCATTTATCCACCCTTTTGAGCACTCTCAACTACCTCCATTTCATTTATTTCATTTATTATTCCCACCCTGTCCACCATGGAGCCCGGAGTGGGGTGCATGGCCCCTCCCCTTTCCTCCTCACAATGACCCTGCGAGGTAGGCTGAGAGCATGGTTAGCTCAACGTCACCCAATGAACTGTAGAGCTGAGCAGGGGTCTAGCAGCCCGCAGCTCCCCCTGTTGCCAATTCAACACTCTACCTCAGGAAAGGGGTGACCTTTCAGGTGTTGCTGGACTACAGCTCCCATCACCCCCCGAATGCTGGCTTTGCTAGCTGGACCTGATGGGAACTGTAGTCCATTAACATCTTGAGAGCCACAGGTTCCTCAACCCTGATCAAAGTGATCATAGATTCGAACCACCAACCTTATGATCGCGGGGATTCGAACCATCAACCTTATGATCGGCAAGCCCTAGGCTCTGTGGTTTAACCCACAGCGCCGCCCACATCCCTTCTGGTTAACAACCAGATATTGAGGTGCTGCCTGCTTAGGTAGACCACTGGAGGGGCTCTGGGTCATTGCTTTGCATGGAGAAGGGCCCTAAATTCAATCCCTAGCATCTCCAAATAGCCAGTACCAACCACTCATTGCTCAATCTGATCAGAGCCAACTGAACAGCATCTTCAGATCTGGTTTGGGTACAATTGGTACAGGGTCTGATTTAGCACCGAAATGGAACTGAGTATAGAAAAAATGATTGTGTAATAGTCAAGCCAAGCCTTTATGGAATTAATTTCCAGTATTAACCACACAGCCCACTATTAGAGAGATCTCTGCTTCCACAAAGTCCAGGCATCCAGACTTTTAAATTCCCAGGAAATACTCATTAACTGGCAGGTAATTGCATGAAGCCACAGCGGGGCTGAGCAGGGTGGGGAAACAGCACAGAATTACGATTAGAAGGGGAAGATGAGAAACTGGCAGATCATATTTTACTTGCCTTTAGCTAATTTTGCCAAAAGGAGCTAAGCCAATCAGGCACAGAGCAACATTATGATGGAGCGGCAACTGGCAGACCTCTGAAGGAGTGGGGGGAATCTGAGAGACAAACTCGCAACTCCTACATCTATGGCAATGGAGGGGAGCCAACGTAGTGCTTTCCAGATGCAGCTGAACTATCATCCTGGGGCTGATGGGAGTTGTAGTCCGACAGCATCTGGAGAGCAGATTGGCTACTCTTAACCAAGGGAGATCTGCTTTATTCTGAAGCCAGCATTCTTCAAATTCTGGCAACTTAAAAACAAAAAATCCAAATGCTGTACGAGGTTATTCACTGAGTCCACATTTCTATCCCAAAGTGCAGGTTATAATCTAAAAGAAAACAAGAGATTAAAATGCTACTTAATAAAACCTCAAACCCTCTAGAAGGTGCTTACATTGACATACAGAGCCCAAAGTGACTTGGGGACCCACATTTCTGAAGTAGTGACTCCTCCCATGTTCAGGTGTTGAGATCTGCAGGGAAGGTGCAGACAGGGACTTCCCTGTAGTAGCCTCCCGGTTGTGAAATGCCCTCCCTTTTGAGCTGTGTCTGGTCTCATCACTGTATACGTTTCAACACTGGGGTCAAGAGGACCCACCATTCTGCACAGGCTTTGGGTGAAGGAGGAGGTCAGAAAACCTCTTCCATTTTCAGTGCTGTTGCTCTTTCTCACTGCCACCAATTTGGTTTGATTTATGGTCTTGTAAGGTTTATGCATTGCTTGCTGTATTGAGATGTATGCAAAAAGAAAGAAAGAAAGAAAGAAAGAAAGAAAGAAAGAAAGAAAGAAGGTAAAGGACCCTGGATGGTTAAGTTCAGTCAAAGGTGACTATGGGGTTGCAGTGCTCATCTCGCTTTCAGGCCGAGGGAGCCAGCACTGGTCCACAGATAGTTTTCCGGGTCATGCGGCCAGCATGACTAAACTGCTTCTGGAACACCGTGAAGGAAACCAGAGCACACGGAAACGCTGTTTACCTTCCCGTCACAGCAGTACCTATTTATCCACTTGAACTGGTGTGCTTTCAAACTGCTAGGTTGGCAGGAGCTGGGACAGAGCAATGGGAGCTCACTCCGTCACGGGGATTCGAACGGCTGACCTTCTGATCAGCAAGCCCACGAGGCTCGGTGGTTTAGACCACAGCCCGTCCTGGGACAGCGTAGTGAATGGTGAGCTAAAAATGTGTACATTAAATCTCCCATCTTGAAGAGCTTGGGCAGGAAGCTTTCACAAAAACCTACAGGAAAGTGTAGCTTGCTCCTTTTGCCTTCAACATCTCCTACAGTGAAAGCAGCACATGAAATGGCTTTGTTAGTGTGCATTTAGGTGTTTGTAAGAACACACCTCAGGGACGCGGGTGGTGCTGTGGGTAAAAGCCTCAGTGCCTAGGACTTGCCGATCGAAAGGTCGGCGGTTCGAATCCCCGCAGCGGGGTGCGCTCCCGTTGCTCGGTCCCAGCGCCTGCCAACCTAGCAGTTCGAAAGCACCCCCAGGTGCAAGTAGATAAATAGGGACCGCTTACCAGCGGGAAGGTAAACGGCGTTCCATGTGCTGCGCTGGCTCACCAGATGCAGCTTGTCACGCTGGCCACGTGACCCGGAAGTGTCTGCAGACAGCGCTGGCTCCCGGCCTATAGAGTGAGATGAGCGCACAACCCTAGAGTCTGGCAAGACTGGCCCGTATGGGCAGGGGTACCTTTACCTTTACCTTTAAGAACACACCTCAGGCTTTAGCTGAGAAAAAATGGCATTCTCTACGCTGGAGGAGTTCCCCGTCATCGCTGAGTGAGGTGACAGTTACTAGCATGTCCCAACAGACAGAAACACCACCTTAAGTCCAGGACCCTGCCTTGGACAAATCACTATCCCTGGCTCAGTTTTCCCAATCCATACAATGGGAACATCAGTGACCCTACTCATAGCGGAGATCAAATCCAAGTCTAAGAAGCTATTAGCAAATGAAAGAACTGGCAGAAGGGGGGGAAGCGGTGGCAGAGGGCAAGCGGTCAGTTTTCTACCTGGAAAGCAACTGCAGGAAAAGAGAGGGGGGAAATGAATGTGTCAAAATAGGTTCGGGTGGAAATATAACTAGCAGAATAAAGCCCTTGTTAGAGCAAGAGCTGGGGGGGGGTGTCTTTCGAGGGGGGGGGGCTGTGTGCCAGATTTGGAATGGGAACAATCTGGACATTTCAGCTTTCCAGCTTCGCTGACTTCCCCAGCCCAGGCCCCATCTGTTTGCCATTTGCAGCTCAGCCTCCCAGGTGACAAGTCTTGCAGCCCTGACAGTCGTCAGAAGCAGGCCTTTTGTTGTTGAAATTTCTTTGGCAGGTGAACGTGGACAAAGGATGCTTCTGGCTTGGAGCGTGTGCTTGTGTGAACACAATTACACATATATATTGTGGAAGAAAAACTCTGTCTGTGAAGGAGAGGGACCTGTCCTTGCCCACAAACAGATTTTCTTTGTTTTGGGATGGATGTTTCTAAACCTTCCCCCAAAGGCAAAATAAATTAAAATACCTCAAACATCAACCTCGGCTTTAAGAATATTTATTTTTCCTTTTTTAAAGCGCAACACTTAACTGCTATCTTTCACTTTCTGCTGACCAGGCTGATCTAGTAGGAACCAAACAAGCACAAAGACAAAGCACTGTGGCTTGCACTCTCAAGAACCCTGTGATGTAGGCGACCTGTTTTCCTGCATTTTCTATATGACACGGAGCAGAGGTGTGTGGAGAGAGTGGTTTGACCAGAGAAAGCCAGTGTCAAGGAGAAACCAGTTTTCACTCAGAACTCCAGAGCTGAAGCATTTGGGGAAGGCTGGGGGCTTTTTTTTAAGAAGAAAAATTGAATACTAAGGAGTGGCACAATACATTTATTCGCAGTATGGAGAAAGATTAAGTTTTTCCTCCCAGTTTCCCATTCTTCTAGAACTTGGGTCCATGGCATAACTTCTTCATACCCTGTCTAGCTAATCAGCAGAATTCACTGCCCTAAGATGTGCTGATGGACACACAACCTCAAAAGGCTTTTAAAGGGGGCAATTAGACAAATTTATGGAGGCGAAAAGGTCTACCAATGGCCACTAGACATCATGAAGGCCAAGTAGAACCCAGGTTCAGGGAACAACAGTGGGGAAAGCTCTGCATGGCGCTGATAATGCCAAGGTTGCAGGTTTGATCCCCGTGTGGGACAGCTGCATATTTCTGCATTGCAGGGGGTTGGACTAGATGATCCACTGGGTCCCTTCCAACTCAACAATTCTGTGATTCTCTCTCAGCCTGGATAGCTCCATTGGTTAGAGCTCCCTAGAGACATGCTTGCCCACTACAGAAAGCAAGATGGAGGACTAGGTGGGATTTTGCTCCAATCCAGCAGGGCTCAGCCGCACAATTCTTCAGAGGCAACAGCCTTTGGGCTGGAACTAGGTGACAGCTACAGGTGCCTATTTAATTTCTACTGGCATTTCAACCGCCAGAGTCACTTGTGCTACAAAATCTGTTTCCAAAGACCTGTCAGCTGCTGCAGAGAGAGGGGTGAGGGTTCTGTCAGTCTTCAGGGCGATGTAGAGGCCTGCAGAACCTGATTTTCCTGTACGGTGTTGGCCGAAGGGATATATATGGGTGGGATAGCAAAAAAAAAAAAAAAAAAAGGCATTTGTCACCAAGCTGCTAGGAAAAGGAAGATCAACCTGGCTACTACCCCCAGGTTGACCCAACAGCCCAAATTCTTCCCCTGTGATGTCATTTATGGAGAGTGAAAAGGAAGGGGGTAGTTAGCACACATGCTCACTCCTCAGAAACCCTTCTCTCTACAACAACCGAAATGAATTTGCGTTCTTAGCACGCATATCAAACACACAAACATGAAGCTGGATAACTTTAGTCCCGTTACTACTATTATTTATTCAATCTATGACCTGCCCTTCACTGTTAAGGTTCAAGGGTGAGTCACATCAATTTAAAATAAAATATTTTAAAAATAGTTTGAAGCGAGGAAGGAGGCTGAAAAGCCTCAGCAAAGCCCTGCTGACACTCTGGCTCCTGAGGAGACCCTCCCTGGAGCCTGAAGAGGTCTTCTTTGGGCTCTGGGGTAGGTCTCCTCAGGAGCCAGGAGGACTCTGCTCCCCATTTTGCGCAATTTCGTGTATGCGCAGGGGGGTTCGGAATGCAACCCCCACGTAAATGTGGAGTCACATGCAAAACAAAACAAAATGCACACTGCTGCACTCAGGTCCTGCTTGCGGGGTTTTCCTCTGGCCGCCCACCATGCAAAGAGGATTCCCGACGAGATGAGCCACAGGTCTGATCCAGGAGGCTCTCCTTTTCTTCTTATCTCCCTGTCTTCTTACTTACAACCAGCCAGGGGTGTCTCTATCCATCAATGGCTTTGGCTCCACCTACTGTTGGTCTTGGGACGTGGGTGGCGCTGTGGGTTAAACCACAGAGCCTAGGACTTGCTGATCAGAAGGTCGGCGGTTCGAATCCCCACGACGGGGTGAGCTCCCGTTGCTCGGTCCCTGATCCTGCCAACCTAGCAGTTTGAAAGCACATCAAAGTGCAAGTAGATAAATAGGTACCACTCCAGCGGGAAGGTAAACGGCGTTTCCGTGCGCTGCTCTGGTTTGCCAGAAGCGGCTTAGTGATGCTGGCCACATGACCCAGAAGCTGTACGCCGGCTCCCTCAGCCAATAAAGCGAGATGAGTGCCGCAACCCCAGAGTCGTCTGCGACTGGACCTAATGGTCAGGGGTCCCTTTACCTTTACTGCTGGTCTTCCTGCCTCCCTACAATTCCCAAATGCCCGGGCCCCAGCCATCGTACAACTGCACTGCTCACCCCCACTACAGGCAACGAATGATCTTGGTGCAACGGCTTTGCCACCAGAAAGAAGCACTTTCATTCAGCAGAAGCCAGCAAGATAAGAAGAACCGTTGCAAGAGGATCCACCATCCCACCCAGATGATTTCCAGATTGGGCGCACACAGCTTTTTCTCTCCAGCATGCCCACAGAGACGGCTGGGCCAGGATGAGGACGGAGGGTCATGGGAGAAGCGCGCAGCAGCCTGACTCACAGGGAGGCAGGTTTCGGAGGGCCCTGCTTCAGTTAACCATATTTAGCTTGCCTGGGAACTATCAGGACGCAAGACTTGCAACCCGGCCAAGAATGACGGGACACCAGCCGGCCGCTTCCAAAGGACGAGGCAGATAAATAATTTTAAAAGGAGTTTGGATGGGAGTCAGCCAGGCAGAGAGAGCTCCTGTCTTGTGCGTGTCAGCCTGGAGAAGGGACAAAAGGAAAGAAACGGGATGCTCTGGCCCAGTGGGAATTTAACTCGCTTTGAGAACGGAAGAGGGGCTGGATGGGCAGGGAGAGAAGGAAGCTCCAAGCGGACAAAGCACAGAATAATAGGCATGCCAGAAGGGTGAAAATAGCATCTGCAGGGGATAAAAAAAGGAAGAGCAGGGAAATGCACTTGGGAGGGCGGAAAACTCCATAGAAGGGAAAGCGAAGGCTGCCTCCCATTACGAAGGAGTAGCCCAGGAGGGACCTAATTTATATTCCACTATCGCTCTACTCTAGGTTGCATTTTCTTTTCCTATTTACTCACTGTAAATACTTTCCTTCAAGTAGCATGAAGTACAAACCCAGTACAACCCTGCAAGGTGTGTTAGGCTGAGAGGTAGCAAGCGGCCCAATAAGCTTCAAGGCAAACTGGGGATTTGAACCCCGGTCTCCCAGGTCTCAGTCCAACATCCTAACCACTGCACCACACAGATGTTACGCGTTCTATAAAAAAACTCATCCATGCGCACAATGCTTTACAAAGGCCCCAACTTCACTCCACATTTAAAGCAGCAGCACAGCACTTTAGACCAGGCACCCCCAAACTCAGCCCTCCAACTGTTTTGGGACTACAATTCCCATCATCCCTGACCACTGGTCCTGTTAGCTAGGGATGATGGGAGTTGTAGTCCCAAAACATCTGGAGGGCCGAATTTGGAGGTGCCTGCTAGACAGTTGTGAGGCTGATCTCGCTGAGGCGCTGGCCTGATCCCAGCAGGTTTGTTCTTATGTCCCTGAAATAATCCCGGGAATTGCGGTTTGTTAAGGGTGCAGAGAGTTGTCATGAGACCCCCAACTCCACCCTCAGAGCTACAATTCCTAGAGTTCCCTTGCAAAAGGGGATGATTGCTATTTTCCCCCAAACGTGGGCCTCCAGCTGTTTTTGGACTACAATGCCCATCATCCCTGACTACTGGTCCTGCTAGCTGGGGATGATAGGAGTTGTAGTCAAGAAACAGCTGGAGACCCAAGTCTGGGAAACCCTGCTTTAGAGCCTTCCTCAAATCCACCGTTTCACATGGAAGTTAAGGGAGTGTTGGGAGGCGAGACCTCACTGACAGCAAAGTACCTCTTTGCTACAAAAGCACCTGTCAAGCTTTGCAAGTGATTTAGCAAGCTTTTAAACCACAATGTGTACCTTCGCACAGGAACCAGAAAGGTCAGCCTTTGCAGGGAAGGAAACAGATCAGATTGGACTCACTGGAGGAGAATGATGTTCGGGGCACGACTTTGGGTCAAATGCTCCCTGGCTCCAGCCTTTCCTTGGGGGCGACAGCTCAGAGGCAAAGAGGCGGCCGTATACGCTGGGGTAGGCAACCTAAGGCCCGGGGGCCGGATGCGGCCCAATCCCCTTCTAAATCTGGCCCACGGATGGTCCGGGAATCAGAGTGTTTTTACATGAGTAGAATGTGTCCTTTTCTTTAAAATGCATCTCTGGGTTATTTGTGGGGCGTAGGAATTCGTTCATATTTTTCCCCCAAAATATAGTCCGGCCCACCACATGGTCTGAGGGATGGTGGACCAGCCCACGGCTGAAAAAGGTTGCTGACCCCTGGTATACTCAGTGGGCCTCGGGTCCAATCTCAGGCCCCTCCAGCTAAACGACAACAAGGTTACCTCAAATATCCCAGAAAGCTGCTACCAATCCAGATGGACAGTACTGGGCTAGATGGAACAATGGCCTGTCTCACTCAGTGCAGAAGGCAGTGTTTGTGTGTTCTCAGCCCATGGAATGGGTCCCTCACTGGGAAAAGGAGTGAGAGTTTTCGGGAGGGGCTGTGAGGAGTTACTATCATACCAGTCACGCCTCTCCCACCTCCAAGCCTAAGCTGTTTAACATTCCTGGCCCTTGTTGTACATAGCAATCCTCCTCCAAGTTTTCTCTTCCTCACACCCTTTTTAAGCTTCACTTTGCCCATCCCCTCTGGAAGGATGCATTTAAGGCAAGGAGGGCTCAGAATGTACCCTGCAGTACAGATCATCATATCCCCCCCCCAAAAAAGTATTGGATTTCTCACTTTGTCACCAAAAACAAAGCTGTAGCCTACTCAGAGTAGACCCACTGAAGTTAACAGGCATGATTACCGTATGTTCATTAATTTTAGTGGGTCTACTCTGAGTACAGCTTAGCTGAATACAACCCAAAGGGTGGAAATTGAGCATAGTGTTTAACCTGCAGAAAGGCTCTCCCTTCTCCTCCCATCCCACAGTGTTTTGAGGGTTCATCTGATCCTCCAGAACAGATTTTGGGAAGGTGGGGGGGGGGGTAGGAAGCAGGGAAAACCCACTGGACTAGTGGGAATCCTTGCACTGGCTTCTGCTACTGGAACAGGGTAGTTGAATCGGGCCTTAAGTTTCTGGTCCTCATGGTTTGCTTGCCAAGCTGAAGGACTTGTTCCGGTTGCAGAGGTCACGCCAACACCACAAACGTAGGAGTGCCTTAAAAATCACGACTAGCATCCTTGTTCCCAGAACTTCTGGACTCTCGTTATCCGCACCAAAGGACCATTTCCAGCATACCTGCAGTGGTTACACCGGTTTTAAGATGCTACTTGTTCCAATAATGTGCAGGCACCCACAGACAATTCTGCTGGGTCCTTTTTAGTGGCCACAAGGGGGAAAGTGCTAGCCAGGGTCCAGTCCGTACCTGCGCAATTCTGAGGCATGGAAGTACACTCACTTAGGCTGTTGCTCATGTTACTTTTGCTCCCACAACAATCCTGTGGACAGTATTTTAAGTTCCCCTTCTCCAGAACCAAAGCACACCGTAGCCGCTTTCTGTGCAAAGAAGCCAGAGCAGATGTGAAATGTGGAGAAAAGTTCATAGCTCCGTGGTAGACCACCTACTTTGCAAGATAAGCTCCCAGGTTCATTCTCTTGGAATGTCTGGAACTCTGGTCAGCTGCTGCCAGCCAGTGTAAGCAATACTGTGCTACATGGGCCGAGGGTCTGACTCAGTTACAAGGCAGCTTCCTGTATCCCTGTGAGATGAGGCCCTCAGATCCTAAGTGAGCTCTTTGTTCATTGATCCACACTGGCTCTGACTCAAGGAAACCAATTAAACAAGCCGTGTTAAGAGGATGATGAGCAACTATGACCTCATCCATCAGAAGAATTACAAGTTCAGTCATTAAGGTGTGAGGAAATTACACATAACTATAAATGGGAGGAGGGAAGAGTGAGCAATAACCTGATTGACTGTGAGCATCAAGCATAAGGGGGTTCATCATTCAGATCCTCTCTCTCTCTTTTAAAAAATGTATTTTTAAGTTTTCAATTTTGCACCTTAAAATAAAAATTTTACATACCGTTAAATATCCAGCAACTTCCCTCCTCCTCTTTCCTTGGTTTATTAGTCTTTCATTCCTGCATATTTTGCTATAACCATATTAATCTGTTCTTTGCTTTTACATCACTCAAACATTAATTACACTGTTGATGTTATCTTCATGCTGCCAGAGCATTCAGATCCTGTCTCCTTGGGATAGACATTGTCTCTGCCCCTGCAATGTCCCCCATTTTACAAGGTCAGAGGAGTGTAAAGATGAGAGTGTTGGAACTGGGAGCTGGCAGACCAGGGTCCCAATCCCCATGCTGCCTAGCCTACTTCTCAGGCTGTTATGAGGATAGCAATTGAGAGGTTGGGGAGGAGAATAAACAAACCATGTAGACCACCCTGAGCTCCTTAGAGGAAATGTGATAAATAGACATTAAGAACCAATAATTAATAAAATAAGCATTAAAGCAAGATTAATGGGTGGTGCCACAAACACTCTGAACCAGTGGAAGCTGGTCCATTTGAGCAGACGGGGCATTGCCCCATCAACCGTAGTCAATACCTCTACCTCAGTGTTCGAAATTCACCAGGCGAATGGCTATCGACCATTTGTGACCAAGTGAAGATGCCCAGGTGCCAGGATGGCGACTGGCGGCTCCACCATCTGGAGATGCAAGCCTGGGGATCCTTGGATCCTCACTGTTTTTACACACGAGCAACACATCCTGTAGAATTCTATCCACGATATTTTATCTGCACCATCAGAATGAATTTCAGGAACCAAAAGCTTGTATTGAAAAATGCAACTTTCAAGCCATCTTGGCCCCCCAAAATGGCAACTAGGCATTCCGTTTTGGCGACTGTAAGCCTGGTTTAAGGAGCCATTTGGCGCCTAGCTTGTATATCTGAGTTTCTAACACTGCCCCACCTGCCTGCCTCCTTGCTTACTACCAGAGCAGTTTACTACTCACTGCCTGTGAGATTCTTCCTCTTTGGCAGGGGTCAGCAAACGTTTTCAGCAGGGGACCGGTCCACTGTCCCTCAGACCTTGTGAGGGGCCGGACTATATTGGGGGGGGGGGGGAATGAACAAATTCTTATACCCCACAAATAACCCAGAGATGCATTTTAAATAAAAGCACACATTCTACTCATGTAAAAACACCAGGCAGGCCCCACAAATAACCCAGAGGTGCATTTTAAAGAAAAGGACACATTCTACTCATGTAAAAACACGCTGATTCCCGGAGCGTCCACGGGCAGGATTTAGAAGGCAATTGGGCCGGATCCAGCCCCCCCCCCCCCCCCGGCCTTAGTTTGCCTACCCATGCTCTTTGGCCTCAGCGCTGTCCTTGCTGAACTCAGCAGGGCGGAGGATAGGAATAAAAGCGGAATTACTTCTGCCAATCTCTTGACTGTGGCTCCGCCTACCCTTGGTCCCTCTGCCCTCCCAGTCCCAAAGGACACCAACCACCAGTTATTTAAAGCGAGACCTAAAAGCTATGTTATAATGAATTAATACACCAGTTAGCCTCTCATGGGGACCAGCAAACCAGTGGCCATTTGGTTAGCAGCGAGACTGCTCTCCTTAGTCCATAGGGACCAGGAAATTATTCCCCCCCCCCCCTACATCCCAAGGATGTATCAAATGCATAGGAGAGCCCCAGGTGAGCAGCTTGCTTTGGGCTCCTAAAAATAGACCAATATGATGTTAGGAATGTGCCCAGCCCTGCAGCTACACACGGAAAGGCCGTCCTTCCCACAGCCATCACTGCAGCAGCAGACTTCACAAAGAAAGACGGCAGCCGAGCCGCGGTGGGAAGTGCTGAGCAGGCCGTTCCCATTAGCCAGGGGGTGGGGAGTGGAATTCAGGCAGCAGTCCAAACGACAGAGCCTCTTTTTGCAGATATTTTATGGCTCAGCTTCTGGGATGAGGGCTCGAGGAGATCTCACGAGCCGCATGGGACACCAACTGCAAATTCTTCCCAGTTGCTAATGTTACCCTTCCGCTTTCTCTGAAGGTGCAGCACATACCCGCTTGTTTTATGCAAGGCGGGGCGGGGAAATAAATTTAAAATGCATAGCTGGGGCTGCGCATGACCCCACACAGCAAGGTCAGAACGCCATAGGAGTGTAGGAGGCTGCCTTATAATGAACCACACCTTCGGTTTATCTAGTTCAGTATTGTCTAAACTGACCAGCAGCAGCTCTGATGGGCACCATTATGTCCTGGAGGTCTTCCCTGCTGCCCACAAAGCCCCAAAGCCAGCGGTTCTCAACCTGTGGGTCCCTAGATGTTGTTGGACTACAACTCCCATCATCCCTGAGCTCTGGCCTTGCTAGCTAGGGGTGATGGGAGTTGTAGTTCAACAACATCTGGGGACCCACAGGTTGAGAAAGGCTGCCCTAAGCCTTCCCCACCCCAACACATGCAAACACTCACTGCCCCCTTGAAAGTGATGAGAGTGGCTACTTTTCTTCCCTTAAAAAGTACACAGAGGTGAAGGATAGAGGGCTGGGCGATATATCACCCAAAACCGGTTTGAAGTCCATATTGTGATATTGGTTTCATAATTTTTTGTCCTGGCAATAGATCACGAATGATGATAAGTTTATACTCATGCTACACAAAAATAATCAGGTGGGGGAAACTGTTAAGCCAGCCAATGCCTTTACATAGCTCCACCTTTATTTCAGACATTGTGATATATCAGTATATATATCATGATATATCATGATGTTGAAAACCAGATATCATCCAGCCCTATTCAGGTACCTCACTATTTTAAATGTAGTTGTGGTGTGTGCCTTATCCAGAGCAAGGCCTTTTTTGTGTTGGCACCTTTCTCTGCCCTGCGTTCCATTTTTGCTACTAGCTTTCCTGAAACAAAGTCACTGTAGCTTTGCTGTGTTATTTCAAAGGACTCCACAAGCCCTCTGAGTCGCCAGATAAGCCTCCCACCTCCCAATTGCCACTGACTCTATCTGTAAGCTTAAACTGCTACTTTACATAAATGTTAATGTGTTGACTATGCATCTCATTTCATTGTTGAGCACTGCCCTGGAGCGTTTGGAGAGAAAAGGCAGGTTATAAATATTTTAATGAGCAAGTAATAAATAAACCAATACAAAAACAGGAAAAAAACTGTATTCCCTTATCTGAAGAAGTTTGCTCATCCTTTTACTGAAAACATACGCAGCAAAAAGAAAGCTTTGCACACACAAAACTGGAGACTTGTTTGTACAAACGAAAGGAAATTGTTGTACAAACGTTACAACAATTTGTCAGCTTTTGGTCACATGTAGAGTCCAAATTTTGAGATCCCCATTTTTGGAGGGCAGATACTGAACAGCATCTTTGGGGTGCATGCCTACAGGTTTACTATGACACACCAACAGGAAAACTGGTGCCACAGCAGCAGCCTTAAAACTTGCACTCTGGATGATGCCGCCGTTAAAATCTCAGACAAACAGGCTCCGATGATGCAGTCTGTTCCAGACAGAAGCTGAGCTCAGAGCATGTGCCCAGAATCCCTCTGTGCCCTCGTTTTTGGTGGGTGGGGGTGGGGAGGAGGCAATGCCGATCCTCCTGTCATCTCAACGGGCCTTTGGCTTCACTCACTTCTCAAAATCTATAAATGCTCCCTCTGTCCAAATCCCAGTGAACACACTTAGCATTTGCCTAAACTTGTGGGGGAGACATGGGAACCTTCTCTTCAATAGATGGCCAACAGGAACTTTTGAGGAAGGGACTCAGCTCATGGGCAGAGCAACAGCTTTGGATGCAGAAGGTTGCAGGTTCAATCCCCAACAGCATCTATCTCCAAGCAGCTCCTTGCCTGAAACCCTGGAGAGCTGCTGCCAGCCCGTGTAGGCAGCACTGAATTAGATGTCCCACTGACCTGACCTGGTATAAGAGATAGCTTCCTACCACCCTACCTCTGGCTTCAACCTTCCTCTCTAGGCATCTTAGAACAAGTCTTGCAGAATCAAGGGATGGGATGTTCCACCCCCACCCCAAATCCCTGCTTCACCCAGATCCTTTCTCCATACTATCTGGGGGGGGGGGCGTGTAGAGCGGGGATCCTGAGGCAGCCAAATTCACAATAAACAATCCCAGTGAAAACAAAGCATGAGCTGGGGTGCTTAACCTGATTAAGACAGCTCAACCCCATGGGGGGGGGGGGCAAGGAGCGTGCTTTATTTCAGAACAATAGCGTCTGCCAGATAATAAACTGTGGCCATAGTAAGACTCAGCACCCCGCTTACAGTATGTTCAAAGCGATTCACGTACAATTATCAGTCTTCATAATCTACAACTCTCGATTATCAACGCTTCCCGCTGTGTGCAGCATAGGAGGTGCACAGATCCTGCCCGGAGGGGCTCAAAACGTATACAAATGTGTACAGGAACCGGGGCTGATGCACACCCCCTTCCACCAACCAGCCTCTCACGTCTGTAATAACCCCCCCCCCCCCCATTCTCAGATCCTTGGGGGTGGGCAGATTGATCATTTGGGAAATCCCCATCCTAAACCCTTTACAGTACAAAGGACAGGCTGTTTCCCTTCTGGGACTTTTCTTCACCCCACGAGGCTCAGAGGCACTCGCAGAACGTGGAAGGTTCTGACACCCAAATATTCCGCAGTAAATCAAAGATGGGGGAAGGAAAGGGTTTGCAAAAGGGGAGAACATGGAGGGGTTTCTAGACAGCGCTTTTGATTTTCCAACGGGGGTCTCAGATATCGTTGGCAACAGGTTTTCCTCTCTCTCTTTTTTTTTTTAGCTTATTTTCCACATAGATCTGTGATTTGGGGGGGAGCTGGTATTTTTTATGCCAACGATGTCGTGTGGACTCTGGTGGGGATTGCATGCATCAGGACCCCCCAATCCCATAGCAAAATATTTTTTAGCAAAAATATGGGGGGGGGAGGAATCCAACTAAAATCCCCCCCCCCGGTGGGCCGGTTTGCACACAAGCGCAACGCAACACGCCCCCTTTTCTGCCACCAGTTGCAAATCACTTACAGTAGCGGTTACACCGCGGAGGAGAGGCGGTGTGAGAAGGTGGGTGTGTTTTTGCAAAGCCCATTCTGCAAACTGTGTGCGTCTCCTTCCCCACCTGTGTGTGTTTATTTATATCTATATAGATCCAGCTCTAGGCACCTCGAAATATGCATCTCCTCGTGGCTTGGACAGAAATACATTGGGGGAGGGTGTGTGGAAGCAATCCCCGGGGGAAAACATTCACACCTTCGGTTCTAACACCATAAAAAAACTAATCGTAGCAACCCGGAGAATCCTTGCAGAATTGGAATCGGGGGTTGGGGGTTCGGCAAGAGTTAACAAGACAAAGCACGTTTCCCCCGCGCCTTCTTGATTTGCAAACGGAGGGGAGCAGCGCCGCGGTGCCCAAGGCTTACCTGGGACAGCGCTGCCCTGCAAATCTGCAGCGCAAGTTGCCCGCTCAGCCCCTCTCTCCCTCTCCCTTTGTTGCCCGCCACTCACCTCTGCTGCAGCAGCAGCCGGCCAGGAGCAGGAGGCAGGCGCGGGCGAAGCTTGCAAGCCGGCAGCGACTCATTGTTCCCGGTGCCAGAGCCGAGAGTCCAAATGCATCGGAGGGGCTTGGAGGAGAAGCCCAGAAAGCTGACGTCAGGTGCAAGGGGGAGGGAGCTGCATGCACGGGGGGAGGGGGCTGCACTGCTCCGAGGGGGGGGGATACACACCCACCTACCCACCCACCCCCAAGAGCACCGGGAGCCCAGCCCTCCTCGCACGCTTGCTCTAGTCTAGAAGACTCGCCTGCAGCAGCAGAGAGGAGTCGCGCTTAAGCGGAGCGCCAGGGGGCGAGGCGAAAGCCTACCTTAGACCCCCTTCCTTGCTAGAGCCCGGCTCTTAATGCGCCGCGCCTTTTGCAAGACTTCGGTGCAAAAAAACAAACCTGGAGGGGAGTCGAACCTTTTCAGCCCGTGGCAAAGCAAGGAAGCCTTAGTCCGTTGCAGCAAAAACAGACGAAGGGGCTTCTTCCTTCCAGACCCGGGTTTAATCCTGTACACACGTTGCTGTTAAAATTGGTCGTGGGCAACAGGTTCTTCTTGTAATTGCTCGGGTTCTCCCCCTCCGCTTGCTCAGAAGGGTCGATCAGGATCAAGGCGGGGAGGGGGGGGGTGAGGAGAAACAGGAGTTGGCATTTGACGAAGCTGTAAAAGACTTGCATCTATTTCCACCTGCCGGGAAAAGATGTTGTCTTACGTGCTATTTTTATTATATTCATTCATTTCCCTCCCTGTTGGTTGGGTCTATTGTCTTTTGCCATGCTGTTTTGCTTATAGCAAAATAAATTATGCTGTTCATTCTAAGCTGCCTTGAGGCTCCGTTTGCAACGTGGTGGGATTAAAAAACAAACAATAACTCAATAAATAAAGATGGATGGTTGTGTTACTGACCGGTGCACTGGGACAGGAACTTTGCTAAGCTCTTTCCCCAGGGAGCTGGAAAGCAGCAAATTGCTTCCAAGTGATAGGACAAACCCAGAGGACTGTTAGCTGAGCATTCATCCTGGTTTATTTGCAGGGACATTAGACAACGTTGGCTGTGTGATGAACACCCTGATTTGTGTGGAAATGAGGCAAGTATTATCCCACACTTTCCAGTGCGTTTTTCGGTCATTTTCCTTAGTGCAAAAAGTCATATTTTGGGAAAGCAGGCTGGTTGCACAACACCACCCAAACCAATTAGTACAGGCAATTCCCAATTTACATGGGGGTTACGTTCCAAGGTACCAGATGTTTAAGTGAAATAGGGGTATATTTGAAACAATTGAAAAAGCTTGCAAACACCCCATTCCATCCCTTTTTGTCACGTTTTTGGGTCACTTTCAGGTTCAACATGATGCGCCCTTGTAGGGTTGCATGTGCCTTGAATGCACGTAAATGGGGAGTTGCCTGTAACTTGAATTTTCTGGGATGTGACTGAATCCCACTCAGAAATAACAACAGGCTGGAATTGCCCAAGGTATACCAGGAAGTAAGGTCCTGGCCGCAGCTTATGGTTAATGAGGAGAGAGACAGAGAGAGAGCTTAACTGTTCAAACAATTCATTAAACCAAACTTTAACTCAGCACAATAACAAAAAGGACACACTCCTCCGGGGTCCCAGTAAACCAAGGTTTGGTGCAAACCAAGCTGATATGAACCGGTTATTGCAGCTGAAGATCAAAGCTTTGGCAAGCTCCAGTATCCTGAGCCACCTAATGCATTTCTAATATTTGTTGTTTTCAAATTGTAATTACACAGTTGCAATTCCACCCCCTCCAAATATAAGCAGCAAGAACTAAAAGGGGCAGAAAACACAACCTCTAAGAGGTACGTAAAGGACAGCCAAACACAATCTCACGGTGGCTGAGTTAAGAAGTGAGGCTTCCTTTATTTACAGGAAGGAGGGATCAATCACAGCACACCTGGTATGACCAGCCAATCAGAGCACATTCTCTTCCCCGGGTTCAAATCCTTGCTGCTCCACTTCTTCCAGTTAGTCCAGGCGTGGGACCTTTCTTAGCCCAAGGGCCACATTCCCATGATGTGGGCAACCTTCTGGGGGCCGCATTCAAGTGCAGGACAGGGCCCGAGGCATATCAATGGATGGGAGTGACTCTCAGCTTCTGTACACTTGGCTACATTACAGCCACGCGAGAGCCAGAGGTTTCTGCGCCTGCAGCTGCTGCCCACCCCCACCCCCACATCTCTCCATCATCCAAGTCAGCGAGAGGCATTCTCGTAATTGAAGGCCAACGCAGTCAAAAGGGGGTGCAGAGCAGGGTGTGTAACTCTTAAACATGTGGTCGCTGGTTCTGAGATTCCCCACCCCACAGTCAGTCCATTAACCACTTTGGAAAAGGGTGTGTGTGGCTGTTGCCTTGGTAAGCGCTTCGTTCTGCAACAAAGCTTTCAGATTTACATTCCAGAGGAGCTGTGCAAGTGCAGAAATCCAAAGATTTTTTTAAATTACTATTTTAAATAATTTTTATTGAAGATTTTCGTTTACCAAAGCACATGCATTGTTTCTTGAAGGGCTGGCCGGTGTGACCTATCACCCGGCAAACTGCCAGATTGCTGCAGGGAACTCTGGATCGCACGAGAGACCTGGCTGACCCTTTGCCCTAGTTTACTGTCCAGCCTGCCTTGCAGATATTGCAATTCCCTTCCCCCACTGTTTGTATCTGTCATTTAGAATCCAGGTGTTGCACTCAGGCGGCGTGTGCATGACATTCAAGGCACACCGGCATCTTGTTTTTTCCTACCGAGTCCACACACAATCTGGACCTGCTTCCATTTTATTTTAATGCCCCCCAAAGCACTTTTTCACAAGCTAGTTTCATTGCCAAAATATACAGCTCAAATCAAATTGATTTTGCATTAGCCATTTGTGTGTGTCCATTTGCAAAAGGATGGTGGCGGTTCCAGCAATGGGGGTGGGGGGTGGGCTGCAGCCTCACCTGCCTAATGATTTTCTGGAGAGGGGAGCCATATATCAAGAAAGCAATTACCACTTCCTTCCTTATTCACTGGCGCATGTGCAGGGAGGAAAAGGTATGGGTAGCCCAATCAAAGGGAGGGCTTTCGAGACAAATGTCTTCCAACAAAAAACAGGGGTGGGGGGTGGGAGTTCAAGTGCAGATCAAACCACCCTTGAGGACTGCAGAATCTTGAATCATTCTGAACTGAAAGCAGCATGTTGAAGACAAGCACACACAATTCTGTACAGAGGAAAAACTACTTTCCAGTACACCTAACACACACACACCCTGCCTGTTTTCCAGAAAAGGTCTTTTGCAATTTGGAAAGCGAAGAGGAAATGCATTGACAAGTGTGAGATAAAATAAACGGTGAACAACAATGCTTTTTTCCCTAGAAAAATAGATGCCGGTACTCACCACGAAGTTGTTACAGTTAGTGTCCCACTTTTTAACAACAACAGAAAGAGGTGCCGATACTGCGTACCCCCTAAATCACTGATTAACAGGAAGACGTGTAAATACCCTGCAGGCAAATGGAGATGGATGCAGGAATGAAAGTTCATTGTCGTCCACATGCGACGTAAACAGATCCCAGCAAATGCTCAGTAAAAAACCGGACATAGTCTAACCTCGCTGTAAGCTTTCTGCAAGCAAATCAGGATGAACAAACAGATTGCCCAGAAAAGCCCAGTATTAGCCTCAGCCCCTGCGCTTTGTCTGCAAAAGAAGATAAAGACATAGTGACTTGCCAAAAGGCTCCTAAAACCCTTTCAGACACCTTTATATAAATGTGTGGAGACTTAGCTGGATCATGCAACCCTAACCTCCACATGTTCTTAAGAAGGTTTAGAAAGAGCCCCTGTGCATACAATTGCTTTAAGAACACAGGACTTGAGGTTGGCAGGAAAAGAGGGAGGTGGACACCAATCTTGGGGTTTTTGTTTTTTTTAAAGACCACAAATTGATTGTTTGCATTTATATGCCACTTTTATCCTCTCCAGGGAGCCCAAAGTGGCCTACATGGTTCTCTCCCCTCCTCTTACAATCCTCACAACAACCCTGTGAGGTAGGTTAGGCAGAGAGGTGGTGACTGGCCCAAGCTCTTTTAATGACCAAGGGGTCATTAAATCAGTGCCCATGGAGTGTGATGGAGAGGCCAGGCCGTGTCCCTCTGGTGGTGCCATGCTCAAGATGGAGACTACAGGTGTCCCACAGACCTTCCCCAAGTCTCACCTGACCATGGTTAATGGTAGAAGAGAAATTCAAGGCAAAGGCCAGGCTACCTGGTTGACAGTTTTTAGCCCGGTGCAACTTTAGCTCTCTCAAAAGCTTTGCCTGATCTGGAACTCTTGCAGCAACCGGCCCTCTTGCCGCAGCCATCCTGCGCCAGGCAATGCCTATGAGATGCCCTCAAGTTTCTTCTCTAGCATCATAAAAAAGCCCTTGTAACTCTAACCCCAGAGGAACTGCGGGGCAGGGTTTCGGAACATTCAATTTGTTTCATTGCTTAAGCTCTGCCATTGCTTTCTAATGCCCATTTAGCTGAGACAGCTTGGCGTTACAAATGCACACAGAGTATTTTTGTGTGCGTGCTGAGTGTCCCTGATGTCTTCCTTCTCCATTTCAGTCTCAAAATCAGAGTGTTTTTTTTTAAAGGACCTTCCTTGCACCAAGGCAAGGGGACCTTCTCCTTCAGCGAGAAAACACTTTAACCCATAAATATTACTAAGCTGTTATCTCACACTGGCCTGTTTACACAGTCGCCTAAGCTGACATAAACACCCATTTAACCGGCTTCAGCTCCCAATTTGTTTACACAAATGAAGAGGCAAAGCAGCGGAGGGGAAAGTGGGCAAGAACAGACATGTAGGGCAGCAAAGCATTATGCAATTGGGGGCTGCCACACTTTTCACCCCATTGCAGAGGATTAATAAATTACAGGAGCCTTTCTGGATAAGACCCAAGGTGTCTCTTGCCAGTACAGAATCCTGCTCCTTACTGAAGCCAACTGGATATCATTGCTATTTATTTATTTCACTTTATATTCCCACCATTTTCTCCAAGGAGCTCCAGGTGTTATCCTCACAACAACCCTGTGAGCTGGGTTAGACAGAGAGACTGTGACTGGTCCAAGGTCACCCAGTGAGCTTTATGGATGAGCAGGGATTTTAACCCTGGTTTCCTAGGTCCTAGTCCAACACTCTAAATGGTGTTCAGGCCTATACCGTCCTCTGGAAAAGGGGTTGCGGCACTCATCTCACTTTCAGGTGAGGAAGCTGGCCTTTGTCCACAAACAGCTTTCTGAGTCATGTGGCCAGCACGAGTAAACCACTTCTGGTGCAGCAGAGCACCGTGACAGAAACCAGAGCGCACGGAAACACTGTTTACCTTCCTGCCACAGTGGTACCTATTTATCTACTTGCACTGGTGTGCTTTTGAACTGCTAGGTTGGCAGGAGCTGGGACAGAGCAACGGGAGCTCACCCCATCGCTGCGATTCGAACCACCCACCTTCCGATCATCAAGCCCAAGAGGACCAGTGGTTTAGACCACAGCACCACCCGTATCCCCGTGGGTTCTGTTATTATTGTGAGAGAGGGAGAAAGGTGTGTGTGTGTTTTCTAGCCCAGTGGTTATTTTGCTTGCCTTTTTCTGCATCTTCTCCCAGAAGTATAACATCTCTCTTGATGACCAGAACTAGGCTCAGTATCTCAAGGGTGGCCTCACCATTGATTTCTATAATTGCATTACAATACTGGCAATTCCATTTTCAGCCCCTCTCCTAATAATCCCTAGTGTGGAATTCACATTCTTCGCAGCAGCTGCTACACGCAGGGTCAACATCTTTATCGGACTATTCACCACGATCCCGAAATGTACAAACAAACCCCTTCATTATTTCTATTCAGGGGATGATTACAAGAAACAGGGGCCCTGAATAATTAGGGGCTCTTGGCATACCTCCCCCCCCCCAACCTCTGACACACAGTAAGTGATCCCTGGAAACAGTGACATTACTCAAAACACTCAGGTGAGTAGACTTTGCGAATTCAGTGCAAATATCAAGGCCTGGGAGAGTTAACTTCAGATAGTAATCTAAAAGGCCACAGCTAAATTATCCAGAGATTCCTTCCTTGGGTAAACAAAGACCATTGGTTCAGTTTGACACCTTCAGGTATTGCTGTTTGTGTGGGCAACCTTTATGTGGCACGC
Organism: Podarcis muralis; assembly: GCF_964188315.1. Taxonomy (NCBI): domain Eukaryota; kingdom Metazoa; phylum Chordata; class Lepidosauria; order Squamata; family Lacertidae; genus Podarcis; species Podarcis muralis. Next base: position 21,033,755 of record NC_135669.1, read on the forward strand.
TGATCTTCAACTGTTGGGTCAGCGAGGTTGCGGTCTGATCTGAGGTGGGTTGAAACAGCAATACCCACCACCATACAAATATATGGTGAAAATGGTTGCCCAAATGCATGTTTGCATTAAAGGTGGTTCCCAGGTTTGGAAAAGCCAAAGATTGCACAATACCACTCAAGGGATCAAATCAATCCAGAATCACTTGAGTTTCAGCTTTGGGGCTCAGTTTGTAACCTCACATTGCCCAGAACTATGTGGAAAGCTACAAAAACACACACAAAAAAACCAACAAACATAAATCCTAACTGTACATAATCCAATCTTAGTAACATTGTTAAGTGACTTCCTCAAATCCCCCTGAGTTTCAATGTATATCATTGTAACAGTTTTCCAAAACAAATTTCTCATAAAATTAACTTAATCACTTAACATCTTTCTTTCTTTTTCTTTTAACTTTAAACATATTATTCTGTAACATCACATATTTAAATCCTAAGCCTATCTGGTATTTGCAAGTATTTCTATTTAAATTATCTTAGCATAGTTTGTTAGTTTGTTTATAAATTTTGGAAAATCAATAAATTGTTTTGATAAAAACACAAACACACAAAAAACCTTTATCCTACTTAAACAACAATACCCACTCAATTAAATTCTGCACCGAAAAGACCTGCTAGCTGGATATGCAATGCAAAACTCATTATATTGCTATACACCTGTTTGTATGTGATTATTTTTCTTTTATGCTGCTTTTCCAGCTGTGCAGTACACCTCTGTGGGACCTCTGTGACACTTGTTCAGGATTATTGTGGCTCCTGGGATCCATAAGCTCAGAAAGGAACTTGCTATAAAGAAGGAGAAGAAGCTGAATGGGGCACCAGATATTTAACTTTACATTACATTGCTTCAGTTGCAAAATGTACAGAAAACATGGGCATGGTTATGACTGCCCAGAGGACTCAGCTACACAGGCAATGGATAAAGGCAACAAATAAATGAACAAGCAAATAAATAGCTCTGCGAACGTCAAGGCTTTGCCCTTCGTTGCGGCTTCTGATCCTGGGGCAGAGAAGCTTGGGAGCAAAAATGCCACCTTGACAAGGGTCCTCTTGTCTTTCTCTCTCTCTCTCCCCCTGACACACAGATTCCAGATTGGAAACGGGTGGGCACAATAGCTCTGCGGGGTGGAAGGGGAGAGAAAGTTTGCCTTGCGCCTTCCTGTCCTTCCAGTGTGAAATGAGGCATAGCACAAAAGTGGCAGCCTCGGCCCTCCCCAAACTCCTTAGCCAGCCTGTGCAGCTGTCGGGTCATGCCTAGTGTGGCGGCTGTGGGAAAGCCGTTATCTGTCCCGTAAGGCAGAGGGGGAGGCCAGAAACAAGGCGGCGGTGGCGGGAGCCTCTTGCGTGCCCTGAGAGGCTTAGACAAGGCTTCCACTGTCCAGGAGCAGCCCCTCAGAGCCTGCCTATATAGAGAGCCCTTCAAAGCAGGCATGGGCAGGACTGGCCTGGTTCCACTGGGACCAGAGTGGTCCATTCAAACCTCTCAGGGCCACTCGCATGCTGGCTATCACAACATCGGCCGGGAAAGGAGGCACCCTCAAGCTCAAGAAGAGAACCACAGAGAGGCTCTCCCTCTAGCCTGCTGAATCCCTGCCCCTTCTATCAGGACCTGTCACAGCAGTGGCCGCTAAATGTGCCCTGCGTGATCTCTTGTGGCCCGTCTTTCCTTGTCTTTGCCCATCTCCCATAGGGATGGCTACCATCCTAAAGAAGGTAAAGGAACCCCTAACCATTAGGTCCAGTCGTGGCTGACTCTGGGGTTGTGGCACTCATCTCGTTTTACTGGCCGAGGGAGCCGGCGTACAGCTTCCGGGTCATATGGCCAGCATGACAAAGCCGCTTCTGGAGAAACAGAGCAGCGCACGGAAACGCCGTTTACCTTCCCGCTGGAGCAGTACCTATTTATCTACTTGCACTTTGACGTGCTTTTGAACTGCTAGGTTGGTAGAAGCAGGGACCGAGCAACGGGAGCTCACTCCGTCGCGGGGATTCGAACCGCTGACCTTCTGATCAGCAAGTCCTAGGCTCTGTGGTTTAACCCACAGGGCCACCTGCGTCCCTGGTGGCTACCATCCTAGATGGCTTTAAAAGAGGATTGGACAAATTCACAGAGGACTGTTGACGGCTGTGCTCTGCCTCCACAGCTAGAGGCAGCAATGCTTCTGAAGAACACTTGCTGCAATTCACAGGAAGGGAAGAGGACTCTTGTGCTCAGGTCCTGCTTAGGGGTTTCTCACAGGCATCTAGTTGGCCAGTGTGAGAAGAGGATGCTGGACTAGATAGGCTTTTGCAGGCATAGGCAAACACCGGCCCTCCAGTTGTTTGGGACTACAATTCCCATCATCCCTAGCTAACAGCGATCAGGGATGATGGGAATTGTACTCCCAAACATCTGGAGGGCCGGAATTTGCCTATGCCTGGGCTATTGGCCTGACCCAAGAGGGTCTTTTTAAGTTCTTACGGAAAGCTTTCCCAGCTAGATGAATATGGCTGCAAACACATTACTATTTGTTCTGACTCCAGTGTGCTCCTACTGCTGGTGTTTGAAGCCAAGTAATCTTCACGTTCGCTTATCTGGTCCAGCATCCTGTTCTCACAGTGGCCAACCAGATACCTGTAAGAAGCCTGCAAGATGGACATGGAAGCAGCACTTAGGATCCCCAGTAACTGGAACTCAGAGGCACAATGCCTCTGGCAGTGGAATTAGCAGACAGCCATTATCGCTAGTAGGGATGCGGGTGGCGCTGTGGGTTAAACCACAGAGCCTAGGACTTGCCAATCAGAAGGTTGGGGTGAGCGCCCGTTGCTCAGTCCCTGCTCCTGCCAACCTAGCAGTTCGAAAGTACATCAAAGTGCAAGTAGATAAATAGGTACCGCTCCAGGTAAACGGCATTTCCATGCGCTGCTCTGGTTCGCCAGAAGTGGCTTAGTCAAGCTGGCCACATGACCTGGAAGCTGTACGCTGGCTCCCTTGGCCAATAAAGCAAGATGAGTGCCGCAACCCCAGAGTTGGTCATGACTGGACCTAATGGCGTCCCTTTACCTTTAGCTTTTAGAGTTGGTGGCTGTGATTGCCTCCTTTGGGAGTGAGTTCCATAGTTTAACAATGCACTGCATGGATACTTTCTTTCATCTGTTCTGAATTCCCCAACATTCAGCTTCATTGGTGTTCTAGTGTTCTAGTTCTCCCTCTAGAGAGAGGGTGGAAAGCTTTTCTCTGTCCGTGTCTTCTCCATTCTATGGATAATTGTATACACTTCTGTCATGTCCCTCTTACTTGCCTTTTCTGTAAATCAAAAAGTCCCAAACGCTGCAATCTTTCCTCAAAGTGAAATTGCTCAAAAAGTTCCCCCAACTGCCAGGTCCCTTAATCCTTGGGAGGACTGTGCTATACTTCCATATTTCATTGTGTCTTCTGTTCACCTCCCCCAACAATTAAGCCACAGTCTGATTCCTTCGTCTTTTGTTTCTGTAGTGATGTACAGCTCTTTTGTCTTGGGCACAGAGGGGGAAAAGGAAGAGAAGAAACTGGAGTGGGGGTGGGGGGAGAGAGATAAAGGGCTTGGCCATGGAAATGGAGGCAGTGATAGAAGCCCAGAAGTTGCCAGAATCAGCTTCTTGATTCATCTCTTTCCCAGGGTTCATGTATGAAATAAAAACCTTGTAGCATCATACTAGTCCTCTGTAGTAAAGAGATGGCCCTCTACATATGCTTAGGGCCAGTCTTGTCTTGACTGTGAGATTTAAATTGGCTCATAAATCATTCAAACCCTCGGCGAATTCATTGATGGAAACCATTTTAAGTTGAGAAAGCAAATCATAAAAAGAACTGTAGTAGACGACTAAGTTTAAAAGGGGGGGGGGAGGTTGTTTTTGTTTCAAAGTGGTCCTTCGACTGGGAATGAGAACAGAAAACAAAAAACCCTAGAGGCCTCTCTGAAAAACGAGTGGTAGCTTTTGTTTATTGACTTGTAAGTTAATTTTGACATTGTGCCCTTTTATCTACATTTTGATAGTCTGTTAAAGTGCAGACAATGAATCAAGTAAACATTATTACAATGTTTTCTGTTCCGGAGATGCAGGAGGAGATGGCTTTGGCAGTCCAAAAGGTCCACTGAGTTGGGCCTCATTAAACAATAGGTTTGCTTTGTCCCACCCATACCAAGCCAGCACCCAAATACCTGAGCTATAAGAGCAGATAAGCACCTCCTGGAAGGTCGTCTGCCTGGTGCTCCTGGAGAATTGCAAAGTGTACGTGCACCTTACAATGAAACTGCGGCTTCACGTTAAACATGCAAAGGTCAATTTAGTCACCCACACCCCTTCCCTGGGACACAGTTTCAGTGGAGCCTGCCTTCCTCTGGAAGCCCTCTCCCTTGCCCTTCTAGAGATAACATATTCTGACCCACCACCATCATTTCATCCTTCCTTCCTGCTCCTTTCGGATTGGAATGGGTTTGGATGAATCATCAGAAATGATTAATTCCCCTTCCGAATGAGATTAGTTGCTTAAAATGGCATCACTGGGCTGAGATAAGATTGCGGGCACCAAAATGTTCCTTTCGCAAGCAGGGTGACTGACTGGTGCAGCAGCTGGAAAGCAGAATACAGGCCAGCAGCAAGTGGATTCGGCCCCCAAACAAGGAGGAAATAGGATCTTTACCACCTGAAACTGAAGAGAGACTTGGCGTCCAGCTGACCTGCTTACTGAGCATTTATTTGTGTGATTTGGGCTGTGCAAAACACACCTGAAACACAATTGAATGCCCACTAAGCATTCTGGGTACCGCAGTTTACGCCTTACAGAACTACAATTCCCAACAACCACCTACAGTTCCCAGAGCTCTTTAAGGGAAAGAATGTGCTTTGAGTGTGATGTAAAGATTTAGTGTGCTTATACTGCCTTGCTTGTACAGAGTGTGCAGCGAGTTATTTGACGGCCGCTATTTATAGAGCATTCTGATTTGTCTAGCGGGATTTGTCTAGCGGGATTCTACAACGTTGTGTTGAAAAAATTGCAGTTCTATGCTTTCTCATCACTTTACTTGCCACAAAAAATTATGGCTTGTTTTCGAAGTAGGCTGGTTGTGCGAGAACACATTTTTACCGCTCGCAAAATAACAACAATATGGAATAGCTGCTGAAAAGCAGTAAAAGGGTAGCAGCTGCAATCTTTTATTATTATTTTTTTAATGTAAAGTGCTTTTCTGGCCATGCAGCAGTTTTAGATCCCTTTGAATCCTGGCCAAAGACTGGAAAATGAACGTATGAATGAATGGACACAGGAAAGTATTGACACTTACTACACAAATGCCTCCCTGTGGAACAGCTACACAGGTCTATGAGGCCAGGATTCAAAGTGATTTCCAACCTTTAAAATTATCTTTCCTTGAGCAAGAGTTCTGTGTTGCTCAAATGTTGGTTTGTTTACATCTTTTGGCTGCAATGCGGTTCCTGTGGTCACTGCGCAAGGCAAGTGCTGTATGGACTCTTGCATCAGGAAAGTGTGTGTGAGTTGTGATGTTACACCAGCACAGCCAAGCACGAATCCAGGTGGTGCACCAACACAGTGTGATGTTTTGCATCAGTCAGATGTGGTTGGAGACGTGGGAATCTGGGGACTGGGGACCGTATATGACACAGTCAATTCTATGCATAAACTTTTCCATAACAGTATTGCATAAACTTTTCCATATCTTCAGGACCCTTTAAAAACACAAACACCTTCTTGGAAACACTTGTCAAGGCAAAAGAGGGAGCGGCCTCCATTTGGACTCTCTCTGTTGCCTTTATCCCTTGTCATTTTTATTTTATTTTCTTGGTGTCGTTGGTTTAAGCTCTGCAATTTGCTGTCAAAACAAACAGCAGATTAGGGACCGAAGAAGGTCAGCCAGTTTCATTCCCATTCAAACAGCTGGAGATCAAAAGTTCAGGCCAGACCCAGTGTCTGTGGATAAGGGCCAGCCCAGCCAAGGATGCAAATCAGAAAGGTGTGTGATTTTAAGGAACTGGCTGTGGGTGGTTTCTGCAGGACTGGAGGGTCTGGGACAGGGGTCAGCAACCTTTTCCAGCCGTGGGCTGGTCCACCGTCCCTCAGACCATGTGGTGGGCCGGACTACATTGGGGGGGGGGGGATTGAACGAATTCCTATGCCCCACAAATAACCCAGAGATGCATTTTAAATAAAAGAACATTCTACTCAAGTAAAAACATGCCGATTCCTGGACCGTCCATGGGCCGGATTTAGAAGGCGACTGGGCTGCATTCTGGCCCACGGGCCTTAGGTTGCCTACCCCTGGTCTGGGAGATAAGGTACAGGTTCAATATGTGACACGTGTCACAAAAGACTTGCTGTACCAAGTCAAAGTAAAGTCCCATCAGTCCTTGCATTCTGATTCTCAGAGCATAGTCCCTTATTCCAGCGCCATGTCCCGCTGCTGTCCCTTATTGATGGATGTCCCTTAAATGATGTCCCTTAAATTTCAAAGGAAGCAGCTCCTCTCCCTCCCTCCCTGCTGGCCACTGAGGAGGGAGGCTCCAACTGTGTTGCTTGGCTGCGTTGCTCACCCAATAAGGAGTCTAAGAACGACTGGCGGGGGTGCAGCTTGCATGCCTTGTGTGTGGCTAGTTAATGCAAGCTGAGGGGTTTTTTGAATGCTGTACGCCATTTTGTTGCACGTGCTGCTGCAAACTTTTCAGTGCAAAGCCAGGCCGGGGAGCCATCTTAAGTTGAGGCTGCATAGGCCTTGTGGTGCATGTGATTCAGATTCTATTCAGTTGAACCTCTGGTTACAAAGTTGGTTGGACAGTGTTCTCGAAGCTACCAGCATGAGTTTGACCAGACTGCAGGAGGACAGGAAGACTGGAGTGCCTGGAACAGGTGAGGCTGCAGGTCCCTTATTTTGGCTGCTGGTCCCTTATTTTCAAGGCTACTGGTCCCTTATTTTCAAATCTGTAAGTTGACAGCTATGTCTCAGAGGGGCTAGTCAAATGTCCCTGGGGAAGCTCCTAAATAGTACAAGGTGGTCATCTCCATCCTCTGGTGTGGGGAGGGTTTTCTTGTGGTTTTTTTTGCACCTGTATCTGGTTGTTCTATCTGAACATGCATATTCCAGACCTAATTGGAAGTGAAGCAGGAAGCTAACATTTGGAGCAATCACTCTCAGTGCTCCCTGGAGCGGCACAGAGCTCTGCCAGACAGGAGTCAGCTTCCTTTGGACTTCTCCAAGTACAGGCCCCAAGTGAAGTCGAAATTAGATCGAGTGGCCAGCCAACACACTGTGAAATGTTATCATGGTGGCCAAGTGTGATCTTTATAATTTACATATATCTTGCATGCGTCATGTTTGGAATTTCCCGAGAACACAGATTTGAACCTCCTGGCTAAAATGTTGAGATGTCAAGGCTCATAACTTATGTAGAGATATTAAATAAATATTGTCATGGTCACTACGTACTTATTCTGTTACAAAATGCACACATTGTGCAGCTGTGTGTGAAAATGAAGCTTGTGAAATCAGCCGACAACCGTTGTTGGGATGCTAGAAACTCAGTCCTAGCTCCTCCTGGTATCTCAGTCTTTCCAAGTTATGGAAAACTTATGAATTTTCAAATTCCTCTTCAACCGTGAGTGCTAAAAGAATGCTATGTCCTGTGCCAAATTAGAAGTTATAAATTTCCTGGGGTGTTGCTATGGGTTGACAGAATACTCACACCAGTCTGATGTGATATGTATATATACATGCAACTAATGTGAACTCAGACTATCTGAGGGTGAATTCTTTGGGGAGAAAAATGCATATTTATTAGCAGGGCTTAACAAATTTAAATCAAAGAGACAGGCCTTGATCCTTGCAGGTCTTAACTCTGGGAAAGTTTGGGTCAGAATTTTTATTACCCTGGCTCGTTTCCCATAAACACATAAGAAAATAAGCTGCAGCAAAATTCCACAAGCAGAGAGACTGGGGAGAAGCAGCTCTGGGGTGAGGCAGATTCAGTGGGAGCCCCACCCCCAAATTCCTCCCAGTCCCAACCACAAATAGCATTTTGACCAATATGGGGTAGCAGCAGCAGAACCGAAATGGTAGCTAGTGCAGCCCTCAGTGTTGGGTTGCTGTAATGAAAAATTGTGTGGAAGCAAAACTGCTGTGTTTATAAACATTTAGGCAACGCTCTGCTCCAGACCCTTAGCATGCAGCAAGGAGTGCTCCCCCTCTGTTTCGAAGCAAATGCAGTGGGGAGCAGAGGTTACGGAGCTGTTTATGATTTCAATTAAGGGGCAGATACACATTTTGTTTCCTCTCCTTGTCCCTGCAGCTCTCCACTAAGGCTATTAAGGAAGCATCATGTGGGGATAATGGGATGGTAGATACAGGAGACATCTCACTGGGCTTCAATAACATCTGGTTAACAGGTCTCTGAGAGATGTGGATGAAAACCTGATATTAAAATCACACTTTTCGTTCAGTCCAAGTCCATCTGCACTGTGAAACCAACACCTGCTAAGCTTAGTCATTTACTGTAATTGGAGGAGGATAAAGGTGAACAGGACGTATCTACCTTTAGTCTCACATGGACCGTTTTGAAGAAAGCTTTATTGTTATACGCTCTCTGCTCTTCCCTTACATCCCCCTTTATTAAAAAACCACTGATCTGACAGCAAGCGTAGTTCCCTGTCTGTGATAACTCTGCTGAAATCTGCACTGGTTCAATTAGAGACCGGATTATCATGCTCCCTTGCCAGTCTTTCCTCTTTCATGTTTGCTCTTTATGCAGAAAGACCAAACTATTCCAGTGTTGCACGAGTGTGAAAGTAATAACACAAAAGATCAAAACTCTGGATGTGCAGATAACATCATTAAATAGTTTAGGCGGCATGGACTGAGGTTGTGTTCACATTTCTGTTCACTGTGCACTCACTGCATTTCTAGTCCTGAGTTTTTAATCCGTGCACACACAACGCTATACAAAATGCACATGTATCCTTTACCTTGTTATAAAGTCCTACAGTTTGATGCGTTGTTTCTCAAACCAGCTTCACAGTGATTGGAGTCCTTAAGTCTTGGGTCCTTAAGTTGCTCCTTATTCATCTCTAGCCAAGGTGCAAACACTTTGGCATAGGGTAAAGACATTCCCGACATGTCAACAGCCCCAGCAGGATGTCCAAATCTGACACTAAGGAAGCTGTGTGAGAGCTGTGAAATGCATGGGGGGGGGACACAACTTCACTGCACTCTAAGGTGGTCATGTGAACACACCCATAACTGTATCTGGATGGAGAAGAGCGACCTATTACTGCTTTATTTATTTTTCCTTTAAAAAAAAATATTTTTTATTAGTTACTGTTTTACAGACCCTCCAAAGTGTCCCTATTTTCCAGGGACAGTCCCAGATTTACAGAAGCCATCCTGGTTTCTGGTTTGATCCCAGAATGTCCTGCTTTTACTTAGGACGTCCCTATTTTCATCAGAGAAATGTTGGAGGGTATGGTGTTATCCGACCCCTGAGCCAAGGAGACAAGTAACTATGCAACCTTTAGTAGTCATCTGAAGGCAGCCCTATATGGGGAGTTTTAAAATGTTTTATTATTATTATTATTTACATGTTGGAAGCTGTCCAGAGCAACTGGGGCAATCCAGTCAGATGGGCGGAGTAGAATTATTATTATTATTATTATTATTGACATCCCTGTTTTCATCAGAGCAATGTTGGAGGGTGTGGTTTTATTCACCTTTGTGAGATACTGTAACATTCTTGCCTATCTTCGTGACAGGTGTGCCCTCTAAACAAGGGAACGGGAGCCTTTCTCTCTCTGCCCTGACTACAATTCCCATCCATCTCTGACCATTGACCATGCTGATGAGAGCTAGAGGGCCACAGGTTGCCTACCTGCATCCGAACCCTTCCCTGATAGTGGGTGCATTCGAACTGCTAAATATGGTTCTGCAAGAGCTACACTCTTTGGCAGGGACGCGGACTTATAAAAAATATTGGGGGGGCCCGGGAAAGCTCATGAATAATAAATAAGCTCATGAATATGCAAATAAAGTGGCGCCGCCTCCTCGTGAGCGAATAGGGGAGAGCGTGCTGCGCCTATTAATCAGCTCCAAAGGAAATTGGGTGGAGCTTTTGCTCGGGAGGGAGGGCAGGAGGCATGCAGCCCGCCCCTCCCTGTGCATTTTGGGCTGGGGGAGGGGCGGCGATGGCGCTCTGCTGGAGGGGCGCCGGAGATTATTGGGGGGGCGGAGCCCCCCCAAACGAATTTTTGAGGGGGCTCGGGCCCCCTCAAGCCCCATGGAGTCGGCGCCTATGCTCTTTGGCACCATCATTTCAGCAGAAAGAATATCGAGATTTCAGCAGCAAGAAGATAAAAGAAATCAAAATACTGCATCAGGTTGAAGGGTTGGAAAAAGCTTGATTCCATAGTCCACATATATGACACAAATCTGCATAGATATGGCTAATTATGCATAACTTCTATTAGTTAAGGTGAAATAACATAACCCCCTCTCCCAAAACATTGGGTGTCCTGTTTAGCCTCTCCCCCTACTGACTGACCTCCGGGATTTCCCCTGGCTTTACCCACCAACATAAAGCCTGTATTCTCATGCTTAGGGACTGGAACAGGCTTCCTCAAACTCATCCCACCAGATGTTTTTGGCCTACAACTCCCATGATCCCTAGCTAGCAGGACCAGTAGGCAGGAATGATGGGAACTGTAGTCTCAAAACATCTGGCGGGCCGAGTTTGAGGAAGCCTGGACTAGAAACTTTGAAAACAACATCAATAATTATTATTAGTATTCTAAACTGCTGGCCCAAAACTCTACACTTGAGTGTTGTGTATGTGCTTGAATAACAATAGACTAACTACTGTTCTGGTAGCAGCAAGAATATAGAAGTAGCATATTGGGTTGGATCAAGAATCCTATCTGGTGCAACATTCTGGTTTATTATACTGAATAACTTCAAGAAAGTTCAGAAGCGAGGCATTCAGGGGCAAGTATGAGACACATCTATTTTTCACTATTATTATACAAACTCGTGTAGTTCATAAACCACTGTGTGAGAGAGGTTATACTCTGCCCCCTCCTCTTCCTCTGTCTTGCTTTATTTGTGGATTATTAACCATAGCTACAAGGATCATTGTTTATACAGCATGGAAGGCTGGTGGGGAAACTGAGATGGCTGAGACTAATGAGAGAAGAGGAAGGAAAACGTAAGCTGTGGAGGAAAGGGCTGAGTTTAAAATAAAACACATCTGGATTTTCAGGTTGGGTTAGCACAAGACCACGGTCACCCCCTTCAGAGGCAAGCCACATGCAACGCACAAAAGGAGCTTGAGTCACACCATCAGGGCACACCCCACCTTCTCTGCTTGATGCAAGCAAGGGGAGAACAATAATGTTGTTGTCTAAACTCCTGAGACCCATCTCCAGCCGTTTCTGACAAATTAAGGGGTGGGGGCGGAGAGGGGAGGCTGTCTGAAACAAAGGACAATATGGTGCCCCTACCCCACATTCAAAGTACAAAAGTATACTAGGCTGGTCATCGAATCTTACTTTGGCAACAGGACAATTTTGTCCATTGCACCTAAGGGCAGCAGAATAGTGTGCTGTGTGTGCACGCAGGGCAGGCCACACACAGCTCTCTCCACCCCTCACCCCTCAATATTTGCTGCCTGAAGCAGCTGCCTCACTCTGTCTCAGAGTAGGGCCAACACAGTGACAGGTGAGCATAGAGTGAAGTAAAATTGATGGAAGGCAAAGGAGCAACTCAAAGGTACCACGCAGGAGGAAAGCCTAATGAGGATTTCCAGATTATAAAGGGAATAAAGATCCCATGGTGTCATGCACCTTTTCCAATTATTTCCTATCTTACTGCTATACTTGCATTGAGGGTATCTCTCTAATCTCATACCCTCCAAAATTTGCCTGATGAAAATAGGGACGTCCTATTCAATAGTAGTAGTAGTGGTGGTGGTGGTGGTAATAATAATAATAATAATAATAATAATAATAGTACAGTTTATACCTCACCCATCAGACTGAGTTGCCCCAGCCACTCTGGGTGGCTTCCAACATATATGAAAACATAATAAAACATTAAACATTAAAAACTTCCCTATACAAAGCTGCTTTCAGATGGCTTGGGAGTCTGATAACGCCATACCCTCCAACATTCTTCTCATGAAATTAGGGGCGTCCTAAGGAAAAGCGAGTCATTCTGGGATCAAATCAGAAACCAGAGCGGCCTCTGTAGATCCAGGACTCTCCCTGGAAAATAGGGACACTGGGAGGTCTGTTAAGGGGGCAGAGAATATTTGCAATGAGGAGAATCTCAAAGCCTTCCTCTGGCTGGTGACAGCAACCAGCAAAATAAGACAAAGTAAGGATGGGCCCCATATTTGAAGAGGCCACCGAGGCCAACAGCAGTGCAATCCCTAATATCCCCTTCCAACGCTCTTTTAAGCACTGAGGAGACTGTCAGGGAGTGTACATTAGGAAAAATGGAAGGGAATTTGGAAAGGCCTCTTCTCCAAAGTCGCCCACTCCTCACCCTACCCGCGAGCACCCACAAACCATGCAAACCTTGTGCTCAATAAGGGCGAAATGCTTTTTAAAAATTTATTTCTGGGGAGTGTGACTCCAGCCACCCAGGGCTTAAGGCATTTTCACCAGGGGACAGGGTGTAGGACAAAGTGATGAGCCAAGACAGAGACACAGCCACATTTATGATGCCTGCATGGTCTCTGGCAGAGGCCGAGGAATTTGCAGAGCAGAGGGCGAGCAAATTAGGCACAGAAGTATTTTAAAATGTGTGGGGGTGAGGATGGAGGGAAAAGTGGCAGGAATGTTTGCCCAAATGACTATAGTTGGTGAAAAGGCGTAGTGCAATATATTGGTGCTTCGTGGTGAGGTGTTTGGAGTTTAGTCCTACCACCACCCAAATTCTACTACCAAGTATTAATACAGTTCTTCGCCCAGGTGTTCCAAATGCCAGTCGGTCTTATTGCCCCCATATTGCAGATGTGGAGACTGAGGCTCATAAAATAGTGTCTTGTCTAAAGCCATCAGGAATGTTAATGGCTGAGGTGAGTCTTCAAAACATTGCCTTTCTGGTTCACAGCAATTCACACACTTTTTCTTCTTGTTTATTATAAACATGAATATTGAAACATGAATGGATGGAAACATGAATATAAACCATGAATGGCTCCCTCCCTCCCCCTCAGGGGTGCCAACTTGAATGAAATATTGCAGGGGCCCAGGTAAGCCCCGCCCCACATAATCACATGGCATGGTGCACACGCACCACTTGAATGGCAATGCCTATCAACTTTGTGGGAGCCCAGCCCCCCTCAAATATTTTATTGCAGGGGTCAAAGCCCCCACAACCCCTAGGAGTTGGCTCCTATGCCTCCCCTTCAAGCCACTGAGGTAAGTTCCATGTCTTACATAGTAAACAACTTAAGCATAAACTGGTTTGGAAATTCTGGGGATACAGACTAGAAAAAGAAAGGAAAAAAGAAAGGGGGATTCAAACAAAAGGGTTTTTTATAAAAAAAATGTGTTGATTGTGCAGAGGGCTGATTAGTGCAAGGAGAGAAATCTGCCTTCTATTCCTCAATCTGCGTCCAAGTGTGCAAAAATGGTTCTCTCACTCTCCATTTGTCTTCACAATGTTTCTGTGCTAAACCACTAGCACCCCACTATCACCAGCACATGAAAACCAGGTGATGTAGAAATACTGTACTTAACCTGCAATCTTCAGCTTGACCCTGGTTATAAAATCTTACTGTGTTGCTTAGGTTCTGTTTCATCCCCAAATGAGTTCTAAGCAATGTGCAGGGCCTCTGGGTAAGCAATGTCCTGTTGTCGATGCCTCTTGACTACAGCACGCACCCATGCTCGTTTCCAGAGCAGCCGGCAGCATCTGTTCACACAAATGTCCCTGCCCTTCATTCATTTGCTCCTGATTAAACAGCATCCCACAAAGCTCTGGTCTCCTCCGCGTATTAGAGGAAGGATGGAAACTGAGGGAGTCAAAAGAAAAAAAGAAAAAGAATTAGCACCCTTGCAAGTGATCTTGCTCAGCTAAAACTTTGTTCAGTGCTGGTGTTTCTAAAAAACACACACCCCAAACCACCCAAGGGGATAGGGGAGCTATATTCTCCAGCATCTCTGAATCCTCCTTCTAGTCCCAGATAGTTTGGGGCAGGCCATCATTACTCAACAGAGAGGGAAATGAACTTTGCACATGATGAGGCACCTACATTTTTTATTTCATGTTCAGCTGTGCGGAGGCACAGAGCCCTGGCATTCAAATCTGCCCTGGTACAATTAAGCCCCAAGAATCATCTCTCTTAGGCGATGGAAAGAGCACAAGAGAGGGGCTTTGAAAAGGATGCTACATCAGTGCCAAAACCATGCGGATAGAAAGCTACATGTGCATTGTTGCTTACTCTGGCTCCAGCACGCTATCATCGCTTGACGTTCGAAGCCAAGTGCACATGACATTAGCCACAATCCACCTGTATCCTGTAGCTTTTTGATAAATACTCCCGTTTGATGCGTTTTCCCACAAATCAGCTTCAGTCCAGTTAGACTATGGAAGCCGCGGTTAAACTGAGGTGTGTACATTTTAGGCATTGCATATGCACAGACGAATAATAATAATAATTTATTATTTATACCCCGCCCATCTGGCTGGGCTTCCCCAGCCACTCTGGGCGGCTTCCAAAAAAATATTAAGATACTGTAATACATCAAACATTAAAAGCTTCCCTAAACAGAGCTGCCTGCAGATGTCTTCTAAAAGAATGCTTTAGGGGAACAGAAGTTCAGCGCAAGGAAACAAATCAGGTAACGGGTGTTGTGCGAAGACATCCCCACACTCTTTCTGGTGTGAACAGCAACATAAAAAAGCAAATCAAAACACAGTGGGCGGAAATGACCTCGCTGTGTTTCAAGCTGCTAATATATACATAGCCCAAACATATAAATCCCTTTGACCATACTAGGTGTTCTGTGTAGGGGCACAGGAGTGAAGCTGGTGTTATCATATAATTGGCATTTGGACTGTCAGCAACAACGTCACACTTTTCTAGCGTTTTCGGTTTCATTTTTTCTTTCTAGGCCAATGCAGACTGGAGGGGAACATTCGAAATTTGGAGGGCAGAGCAATGATTCTGCCTCCAGGAAATGGGCTGTGCATTTTTGAACGGAAGAAGCAAGAGGGAGTCCCCTGGCTTCTATTTTTAAGCTCCTTTTTTGGTTTGCATGAAGAAGAAAAAACTCTTGCGTCCATGTTGCCCTTTAGCACACGCACGGGCAAAAAGCCTCCGTTGTCCCGGAGCCAAAGGGATGACGAGCAAAGCACTCGGCAGCACAAAGGCTGGGGTTATTTGGCCAGGCAAGCGAATGCAGTGGACGGGCAGGAGGAAAGTGAGACCGCAGGGAAGAGAGCAGCTGCTAATCCTCCTTCCTGTTCTAATGAACTAATTAATCACGGTCAATAGGACTGGCAATCAATTCCATCCTCAAGGAGCATGGCAGGTGGGCTCCAGGCAGGAGGGAGGCCCAGGTGGCAGGCAGGCTTGCAGCAGCGATTTATCCCTGTAACTGGGAAACCCCCAAGCCGTGGATGGAGAGGGGATGTCACTGTCAGTCAGCACTGTGCATGATGTGGGACTCCCGCTGGCAGTTCCTGGCACACAGACATGGATCAAGCTCTGATCAAACAGTGCCTCTGAGATTTCCCTCCTCAGGAGACTGCTCAGACACTCAGATTCCTAGTAGCCATGTCAGCCCCTCAGGACACTCCTGGGTGAAGGCCTTTTGTGGGTTTCAAGCACAGCTAATAGGCCCTATTAGGCGTACTGAGGCAGTCATATAAGGCAGCTGATTTTGTTTGTTATGAAAGAGCTGCAAATTGTCCCAACATTTAATTTATTATAGTTGTATTTTTGCTGCCAGGGAGGGGGAGAGGGGTTTGTGAGGGTTTGTGCTTCAGGTGTCAAAATAACCTGGCAGTCCTTCGGTACTGTGCACCTTGATTTGTGATGGTGGGGACCTTTGTTGCTCTGCTTCAGGCAGAAAAAATGTCTAGGGGAACCCTAGTTTCGAGAATGCAGACTTAGGAGAAGCAGAAGACAAGGATCACTGGGAGAAAAAATGCACCAAGTAACAACAACAACAACAAATTTAGCCTTGGTAGAAACTGCCATATCTGGATATAGCTTCTGTAAAAAGGATGTTGGAGCAAGTGAGACAATGCTTTGTCTGGATCCTTTTCAAAAGTGCACAGGCTGCATGCCATGAGGAGACGGTTGTTTTCAAAGCACAGACTAGCCCAAGAATAATGTTCGCAGGGGAAACACCAGGACATACTTCCCCTGGAATCATTCCCAGTCTTTAATTTCTACAAGGAGAGGTTGGTCAAACCAGGCAAATTTATCTCATCTCGAATCCCTTCAAGCTTAGGGCCAAATGTTACAGGGCTGGTTGTAGTTAAACATTAGCAATAAAAACAGCACTCTTTGCATGATTCGAAGCACTCTTATTATTTTGCATGATTCTGGGGCCGAGCTCTGGCACTCAGAAACACGCTATGCAGCTGTGCTGTGGCTCACATTCAGACATACAGTATTCCATTCTTCTTTTAAACGCAGCTTCTGCTTTGTCATTTCTAAATTCAGGCACCGAGCAGGCCTGCATCTCCTGACCATCTCTTGCATCTCCTACTGTTGCAGCAGTGTAGGTCTTCCTGGTTGCAACAGCAGCCCAGACAGACATCTTTGTGGTTCTCAGCAGCAGCATCTTTCTTACACTCTGCCAGGCACTACCCAGACACTGATGGATGCTGTAATCACTGGTAGGCAGGCAAGGGCAGAATCTAACAGTGCCTTCCTGCTTTGGGCTTTGCGCCAGTACCTATTCATAAACCACCTCACAGCCGTAGCAGGGAAACAGGGAGATAGAAGCAGCCAGGGCCATGGCTCTGTGATCCGTCATCCTTCTGGACAAGGTTTTACATTATCCTGCCTGGCACTGCCTCTCTCTCCTGCACAGCACGTCTCAGCCCAAGCAGCTTCATTGCTATGATGCCAATGGCTTGGACTTTTCACATCTTTCTGCAAGTGCTCAAATTATTCAGTGCTTGTTGTGCAAGAGAAAAATGGAACAGAGTAGCCAAGACTGGCTTGGAACTTCTCATCTTGACACACCGGACCCCCCCCCCCCCACGCACCCATTTCTCGTTTCTCTTTTATTTTGGCATCATTTATATAATGATGTTGCACAACTTTGGCTACCTCATGAGAAGAGAAGACTCCCTGGAAAAGACCCTGGTGTTGGGAAAGATTGAGGGCACAAGGAGAAGGGGATGACAGAGGATGAGATGGTTGGACACTTCTCGAAGCTACCAGCATGAGTTTGACCAAACTGCGGGAGGCAGTGGAAGACAGGAGTGCCTGGCGTGCTCTGGTCCATGGGGTCACGAAGAGTCAGACACAACTAAACGACTAAACAACAACAAATTGCGCAATATTTTCGTTAGCAGGATTGAATCCTGGGATAGTTTGCTACAATATAAATTTGCCTCTGAGCACCTTTAGAGTGCCCTCTCATCCCATTACTAAGCAACTGTATCACGTCCACACAAATTTCAGATTATAGAGCAGAGCTTACAAAGCACATTGGGAAATGATTGAAATGCAGTGAGTTCCTTCACAGACTTGGAACTTAAAGGTGAGGACTTTGGCATGTTCCGACTGGCAGCTCTCTCTAGGTCCTATGGTTTGAGGCAGAGGTTTTTCACGTTGCCTGCTACCTGATCCTATTCAACTAGAGATGCCAAGGACTGAAACAAGGGCCTTCTGCATTCAAAGCAGGTGCTGTACCATTGAGTCATGATGCTTCTGCTGCACGGATGTTAATAAGGAATTGGCTTGTTTGGGCTCCCAAATATTTTGAGCTCTTTTGGCGCAGTGTTTTTAGGGGCACCTGCGTGTGTTCACAGAACGCTTACATTCTATTGCTTCTGTCTTTATGGGGGGAAAACAATTCTCAAAATGCTTAGTCAATACAATCTTGAGGGCCAGCTGGCTGAGTCTTCCCCGCTTTCCAATAGACTGATAGGAAACAAGCAACTGCTCCACTCTTGAACATCGTGAGAGTTGATTATCAGTTTTTGCAATATAAGTAGCTCATTTATCTGTGATGGTGCTCACCTGCACATGCGACCATCACCTCTTTATTTTTGCTGTCCGTGGCTGCCAGTTTGTGTTGCCACCCATGACCCTTTTATCGAGATACGAGTACCGGCTGCTCATTCCTGTTCCTGGAGGAAGAATTGTGAGGGGAGAGACTCTTATCAGGCAATACCTCCTTCCACCTGCCTTGCCCCACCCTCCGGCCCTAGGAGTCCTCATAAGGGAGCTGTTCTTGGAGGAAGAACTGTGAGGGGAGAGACTCCATCAGACAAGGCCTCCTTCCACCTGCCTTGCTTTACCCTCTGCTTCTCAATGTGTATTGTATTGTTTTATGTACTGTGGCTTGCCATTGTTTTATTGATTATAGTTTAGATATTATTGTAACTGTTGAGTGGATTTCTGTTTAACTTTTATATGTTGATATTATTATTTTATACTACTCTAATGATTGTTGAATGTTACTTTTTTGATGGAGGCTGCCTATTTTAAAGTTATGTTTTATTATCACATTTTTGTATTGCATTAGATTGTTATAAGATGTACATTTTTTGTTTCTTCAGCTTGTAAACCGCCTTGAGTATTGTAAGATAGAAAGGCGGTATACAAATTAAAAACGATGATGATGATGATTCCCTGTCCCCAAAGCACTGAAGGTAAGTATCCTCTCTATAACCCCACCCAAAGATATATACTTACATTGAAAACCATGCTTTGGGGTCCATCTAAAGCAGCTTCAATTGGGTTTTGTACACATAATCATTTACTCTGGCTCATGGGTGCTCCTGTCGCTGGTGTTTGAATCCAAGTGTACACAATGCTAGCTATAATTCATATGTATCGTGTCGTTTCTTGAGAAATACTGCTGATTGACTTGTTTTCTGTCAAACCAGCTTCTGTTCGGTTTGAACATGTAAGGTGTGGCTATGCTGAAGTGTGTACATTTGAAACAGTATTGCACATTTGCAGATGATGGCTTCATAGGGGTTCTGGTGTGTGTGTGTTGAGGCATGGGGGAACAAACTATGTACCCTCCAAAATTTCTCCGATGAAAATAGGAATGTCCTATTCATTAATAATAATAATAATAATAATAATAATAATAATAATAATAATACCCCATCCATCTGACTTGGGTTGCCCCAACCACTCTGGGTGGCTTCCAACATATATAAATACATAAAAACATTAAAAAACCTCCCAATAGATGTCTTCTAAAGCTTGTATAGTTACTTATCTCCTAGGCTCAAAGGTCACTTAACTCTGTACCCTCCAACATTCCTCCGATGAAAACAGGGACGTCCTACGGAAAAGCGAGACATTCCGGGATCAAATTGGAAACCGGGGACGGATTCTGTAAATCTGGGACTGTCTCTGGAAGATAAGGACACTTGGAGGGTCTGTTTAATGTGTGGAGAAACAAATCAAGCAATTCAGTAATGGTGTGTATAGTAGTTTAAAACGCAACATGAGGTGCAGCAAGGAGGAACAACTCTGCCGCATTTTAAGCTGCTGATGTGTACATACTCCCGACTCTCTTGACTGGCGGCTAGAGCTTGGCCCATGAACAAGAGATGGCAGAAATTAAACATAAGGCCTTATGCATGAAGCTCATGTGTTCCACCACACATGATGCCTCTAGAGGAAATGGATGTTCAGTGATACTGGAAAGCTGCTTAGTACCAGGGAATGGGACTGGGCTTCCGTTATAATAATCCTGCTGATGTACTTTGATAATAAGAGTACTGAGTGTATCCATGTGTTTTCTTGTTTGAAACCACAAATGAATAGAGCCTGCCTCATTCTTACACTGTAGCTTCTTGCTACAGATTCCTGAGTACTTAAAAGCATCTGAGCACAAGGAACAGAAATGAAATATATTGAAGGGTGAAATATATTGAAGGGTGTGTGCGCGTTTTCTTATGACAATATTCTACAATCTTAATCTGGTTTAATGTCATACAGATCAGAAGTCCTAATCAGTTTGGCAAGTATGGAATGAACAGAGTGAGGAACACAGCTTTTCCCATCTACTAAAAAGTGCTTAATAACCTTAACCTTAATAACACAAGACATTCTGTGTATTGGAGTATCTATCCACATACAGTAATGGAAAATGAACTGTTTTCCCCCACAGCAGACTCAGAAAACTCAGACATCATTTGAAACGAGGCAAAAAGAAAACAATCAGCTCTGTCAATTATGATCTAAAATGTGATGGCTAGGAGGATATCAAGAACGGAAACTTCACACTGGAAGGGAATTCCTGATAAGGATTCAGAGCTAAAAAGCAGTCCAGCACAAAGCTGATCAGTAGGGCAGAGAACAAAATTCACCTTTAGACCCTGAATAATTAGGGGAAATCCTCCAGGAAGCGACAAAGGAATGTGCCTGTGTATATACACACATACCTTTGTTCCATCAGTGTGCGTTTTTGAGCCCAAACCCATGAAGACGGTATCTGGCTGCAGTTTAGGAAGCTACAACTGAACTGCTGTAATCATAGTTCTTTAAATGGAGAAAAACAATAATAAACTTACTTTATGAACTACCATGAGGTAGGTTTCCAAGAGCAAGACACTGAATTCCTTGCAAAAAATAGGGTGGGGGAGAGAGGGGCTGGCCTGCTGAGCTCTTTTTTCAATCTTGGCTACCCTGAAGTGATTTAATTCAGGGTTGCTGGCCTAAAGAAAAAGCTCATCTGCCATTCACTACTAGAGAGGAAACAGCAAGACTGAAGAGGAGAAAGGTGACTTGGCTTGGGAGTTGTCATGGCTGCCTGGGTAAAATATGGAACATATGATGACAACATATATACCGGTATATGCAGAATAAGAGGGCTGGGTGGATAGAGGGCATTGCAGAGAGTGGTGATGTGTAAAAGGAGGAGCTCAATGGGACCATGCGTGTGCCCTAAGGCAGTGTTTCCCAACCACTGTTCCGCGGCACACTAGTGTGCCGCGAGATGTTGCCTGGTGTGCCGCGGGAAAAATTAAAAAATTGAAAGATATATATTTTTTAAAAGTCAAATTTTCGATTGGGGCGCCGTCACTAGATGACCCCTGGGGTTCCCTCCCTCCCTCCCGCTCTGCGCCTCCCTCCTCCTCCTCCTCCTCCGGGGAGGCCCTTCCTGGCTCTCGGCCAAGGCTTGGCGGCTGCCACTCACTCACTCGCTCGCCCACCCGTCCCTCCATCCCTGCACCCGGCCTCTCCCCCTCCGTCCCCGGCGCGGGGGCTGCCGGGATCCGTAGTCCCCTCGCCCTTGGGCTCCGCGCCCGCGCGGGGTGCGCGAACTACGTTTCCCAGCGTGGCCTGGTGGGCCGGGCGTTTGAAGCGCTCTTCTCCCGGCCATGGAATGAGCGCAGCGGCGGCGGCCGGGCGGGCAGGGGCTCTTCCGCGCAGACCCCGCGCAGCCTGCCTGCGCCCCCCGGAGATCGGGTGGCAGGATGGAGCCCGGGGATCCCCGCGGAGGCGGAGCAGCGGAGGCGGAGGCTGCCCCCCAGGTAGGGCTGCGTCGGGGGTTTTTTATTTTTGCAATGCTGCATCCGCGCCGGAGGGGACGCATCGGACCGCGGGGAGACCCCTTGGCGGGCGTGCAAGGCAATGCATGCGTGCAGGCGTTGCATGGAGTGCAGTGCAATGCAATGGCAACGCGGCGCCCTGCATGCATGCATGCAACTTCCACCGGCGCTCCGGACTTGGCAGGTGAGGGGGGGTCCCCAGTGGGCGGCAGAGAGAGCCGGGAGGGCGAAGGGGAGCCGGGGGGGAGCAGCGCTGCTCCCCGAGCCGAGCCCGGGGGAAAACTTCGGCGTCGTTGCGCCGGGTGTTGGAAGCGGAGGCTGGCGGGGGCCCCTCACCTGCAAAACCTGGTCACCTCTCATATATTTCGTGCATTGCATTCATCGCCCGCTTTCTCCTCCAAGGAGCTCCCGGGGGCGCGCGTGGTTCTCCCCGTGTTATCCTCGCAACAACAGCCCTGCGAGGTGGGTCAGGCGAGTGGCCCAAGGGAGCACCCAGGGATTGTCCTGGCCAGGTGGGGTGATTTGAACCCTGCTCTCTGCCCGGTCTTCGTCCTCATTTAGCCCCCACATGTGCATGACTGTGCATGACTGAGGTTTTCCCCCCTCGTCTTGGCTATGGTGTGAGTCTGTGCTGTTAATTAATGGGGTTCTGCCTTCGGAGAAGATGAGCCAGCCCTCAAGGAGGTGATTATGTAATTTGCTAGCAATTCATGTCCCTCCCGGCGTGACACTGCGCGCTGACGTCACGGGGCTGTAATGGTGGTGTGCCTCGAGATTTTTTTCATGAAACAAGTGTGCCTTTGCCCAAAAAAGGTTGGGAAACACTGCCCTAAGGAGAATCAGAGCAAAAAAAATTGCAGGTTTTTATATGGTTAACTCATTCTGTACACCTAGTTAATGGTTTGGGAAAACAATATTTGCTAGCCGCTTTTCTCAGAATATCTGCACTGTTTAGAAGATGGCAATTACATTGGGATGGGGTTCCAAGGATGGGGTTCTCCCCCTGCCAAACAGGAAAAACCTCTAGTAACTTAATGGAATTACTCTCATCCTGTGGGAAAGCCTTTGCAGGAAATGCTTTCTTGTACACTACTAAACAATGCTTTGGTGTCCTCCAAGAAACCCATTTGTCATCCACTGGGGCTCACTGAAAGTTGAAATCTCTGGCTCTTTGTTCTAGCTAATTTTCCCCATTCCTCTAACACCCACACAGTCCATTCTTAAGAGATTCTTCTGGGATCAATCCAGTCTGCTCAGAGTGAAACAGAACCTTCTTTTCTGGCTGCTGACCTGAGGTTTGGCTTACAGTTTAACCCTTACAATGCATATTCTCCTTGTATGCTAGATAGTGGCACTGGGAGTCTGTCTTCTTTTATCCTAAGATTTGCCTCTGGGTTCAGTTTTGTCTCCCAGACTATTTAGCAATGTACAGTAGTTTGGATATTTTGGGCAATGTGTTATCAGTATGCTGACTAAACCCTGCACTGCTTCTCTTTTTCATTTGATGCAAGTGAAGAAGTGATATTGCTTAACAAGTGGTTGAAAACTAGTGTTTGATTGTATGAAAGCAAGTACAGTGGTACCTCGGGTTACATACGCTTCAGGTTACATACGCTTCAGGTTACAGACTCCGCTAACCCAGAAATAGTGCTTCAAGTTAAGAACTTTGCCTCAGGATGAGAACAGAAATCGTGCTCTGGCGGCGCGGCAGCAGCAGGAGGCCCCATTAGCTAAAGTGGTGCTTCAGGTTAAGAACAGTTTCAGGTTAAGTACGGACCTCCGGAACGAATTAAGTACTTAACCCGAGGTACCACTGTAAACAAAAGCTTGGTTCAGATAAAACACATTTGCTCATGCTGGGTAATCCAATAAACCAGAATGCTGGTGGTATTACCTGCTGTGGATTAAATCACTCTCCTTCTTAAGGAATAGGTTTTATATATTTTTTTTCTAAATACTCAGGGACTAGCTGTCACCTGAAATGAATTTTTCAACTTCATCTACCACGGCAGCTGTCTTCTCTCCTGGAAAAAGAGGGACTCTTCAAACTTGACACATGGTTTTTGTAACTAGATTCTAAATGGACTACTGCACTGTATTCTTCAAAGCTGGCCTTGAAGACAATCTGGAAATTTCAACTGACTCCAAAAGCACTTGCACTCTGTGCCTGAGGTGCTGAAAAACTCAGTTCTTTTTGAAAAGGAAATTTCTACTCTAGGATTCTGGAGCACAGGACCATTCTAGATTTTTAAAAGAGTTTTATTTCTTCTTGATGCAACCACCATCTCTATGTATCCTTCACCAATCATTACACGAAGCAGAAACACTCGTAATAAAACCCGTCCACAAGCAAACTTGTTTTCTCATGCCTACTTATCAGAGTAGCTTGGAAGCCAGGCAATGCTTGCTCAGTGTCAAAACAAAGAGACAGATCGTGAAGGGGTGATTCCTGTTGAGTTTTGTAGCCACATCCCTTTTCTGTTGCTGGTGCTGCAATCTTCCCCTTCCCCTTTCATAGCTCCATATTTTATAACAACCTCAGAGAAACGGACAGCTGAGGAAAAGCCAGCTCAGATTACAAAGCAATGAAAGAAGCGGGTGAACTGGAAATGCAGCAGGACAAATATCAGCCACCTGCCCATCAGTGACAGATTTGCAGGTTTAGCCACCAGCTGGGCGCCCCCCACCCCACCCCATCAACTTTCACCAGCTTTGCCTGCCTTTTTGCTCCTTCCACAGCTGGGGCCCCTCCGTCCTCTCTCTGGATAACAAGGCACCTGCTCTTTTCCCTCAGCTATCCAGAGTTTCCACCACCGTTTCAAACACGTCGTAGTGGTTAGGCAAAAACAGTTAGACTTGCACGTTTCTGCTGCTCCTAAGAGAAAACACAGCATAGCGCATGGCACCAAAATAATTTTCTTAGAAGAGCTATATTTTTTAAATCCTTTGCTGAATGGTGGGGCATGGATCCATGCTGGTACTTATCTCTTAAAAGTGTGGCTGAATGTTCAAATTGCAGTCAATATTTTGTAGGGCTCATGATCAACCACATCCTCCACAGCAGTCATAACAGAAGTGGGCACACAATACTGGCTTAAAATGCAGCAAGGTAAATTTTTCTGCTGGGTTTTGAATCACATATATACGTGATTGTGTTTGCAAGTCTCCTACACCAGTGGGCAGGGGGTGGACCCAGATGCCTTCATATGGTTTACGTTTCAAATTGGATCAAAGCTGGTTGGAGGCATAGCTGTCAAGTTTTCCCTTTTCTTGTGAGGAATCCTGTTCGGAATAAGGGAATTTCCCTTAAAAAATGGGAAACGTTGACAGCTAAGCTAAACCAGTGGTGGGAGTGCACTGGAAGCAGAGGAAATGTGACTATGTACACACCCACTGGGATGAATTGTGTAGACCCCTGTGCAAATTTCGGTGGGTTTTGTGTTAGAAAAATGTAATATTCATGCAATAAAAGCATAACCTTGAGCATTTAATACCCATGCAGGTCTTATGCAAAGACTGCTAAATAATAATCAGTCATTGAACAGCTGCCACTAAACCACCTTTAAATTGCCATTTTAGTGATAGTGCTGGGAGACTTCTGGCCACGCAGATATTGCCAACCATGACAAGTTTTGAAAGCACTTGGAGAGAAACTGTTTTGTCTTTGCTAGAAGACCAAGTCACACTTTCCTACAATAGATGCTATTGCCTGGAATTCTGGCAATTCTCAGTGCCAACTGCCAGAGGCTGTTCTCTTCCAGAGCTCTGCCCGCATAAATATAAGCATAAATGACTCCTAATGAAATTAGATAAGGGAGGCTGGTAAATTGAGAATGAAGCATGAGGCAGATCTGGGAAGTTCATTCAATTCTCAAAATCAAAAACAACAGTAAATCAGAGTCATCTGAGTCAAACAAGCATGTAGGAAACAGTGCACTATATTCTTGAAGCAAGGATGACACAGCTGTAAAGGGACAGCTGTTGATTTGTTTTCCAAGCAAATGAG
Source organism: Podarcis muralis (assembly GCF_964188315.1). Lineage (NCBI taxonomy): Eukaryota > Metazoa > Chordata > Lepidosauria > Squamata > Lacertidae > Podarcis > Podarcis muralis. The sequence goes on from NC_135669.1 coordinate 21,059,542, forward strand.
TGTGTGCCCACCTTCAGCAACTGTCTGAAACAAGAACCAGCTTTGCAAAGAAACTTGGAGTGAGGCAATGCTTGACGGTACTTTCCAAGCAGTAGGAAGTTGAGTGTCCTTCTGTTCTGCTGTAGGCCTTCAGCTGCTGCATGTTAACTGAGTCGCCTCGTTATTTCCAGCTTATTGCCAAGAGCTGCACTCATGCTTTTGTAAGAGAGATTCCCAGATCCTGTGATGTAAGCAGTTATGACAGAGTGAAATAACAACCTCTTATCATGACTCAGGTATTGTACTGCAGCTTTGGGGATAAAGCTGACACATGATAATACCTATCTCATGGTGTGTTGGGTCACCTTATAAACTGGAGTCTCCAGACTTTAAATGTCTAGGAAAAGGGGGAAGGCAGGTGAGGAAAGCCGCAGTAATATGGGAAGGAACTTTAAACTGGGGCCGCTGAGGAGAGTGGCCCAGAGCCGTGCAAAGACATCATCATCATCATCATCATCATCATCATCATCATCATCATCATTATTACTACTATAGCTCTTTGGGATTGGTCATCCATATTTTTAGTGGGTCAATACCTGGTGTTATCTGTTCTGTCCATTTTCAGCTGTATTGATGGCCAGGAGGGTTATGCTGATTTAATTATGTGGTTTTATTTTGTTGTAAACTGCCTTGAGCTGTGTTTCCTGCACTGGAAAGACAGGGTATAAATTCTCTCAAATTTATTACTAGAATACAGATGTACTATAGCTACAAGAAATTTCAGAGCATGATGTCTCTGTCTGTACTCAGTCCTCCAAGCTGAGTGCTGAATTCTAAAATGTCCTTTGCTCTCTTGGCTGGGAAAAGTGCCAGGAGGTCAGCCTCCTCCAAATATTTCAGATGGGCACACCAATAATATTTTCTGTTTGAGACCTGCCTATCAAAGGCAATGTCTAGTTTGGAAGTGAAATGTTAGGTTCAGGGAGAATCCAGTGTATGCAGGAGGAAGTTATGAATGGGACTGGAATGAAGAGCAAAAAAGCCCCTCCATTTAAGCAGATAGAGGTGCCGTGGTACACAGAGTGGCCACTTCCAGGCTGTTACTATTTTCAGGTGGACTTCAATCACATAAACACAATCCAGGTTGTACAGGTTGATTTAGCACTCCAGGTTGATTTAGTACTCTTGTTCAACAAGCCTACTTCTCCCTGCCCCTGCTCCCTGGTCTTTTTGCCATAAGGAAACTGATGGGGAAAGTATGGGATGACAGTTACTTGACATAATGTCATATAACCTCCACAAGACCAAACCAGAATGAATGCTGAAGAAATAGATAGCGTTGTCTATCCTCCCTGCAAACATCGTGCAAACAAAATCAGCACGACTGCTCAATAAACCGGTCAACTTGAAGCGACCAGTGAAAGAAAACAGTGTTAAGGAGCAGAAAAGAAAGCATAAAGATTTAGAGGAGCATTTCAGGAACAAATCCTAGCTTGTCCTGGGATGCCTCTTATATGTTTCATTTCCCCAGCTCCACAGCCTGCCACAAATAAAACTGAATGAAATGGACAGAGGCCATCTTTCTTTCTTTTTTTAGGGATCACAAATCCAAACATTACCATAAATGCCGAAAGCATCTCCAGCTCTGTTACGTTGTAAAGGGGTGTGTGAGATGAGGAGGAGAGGAGGATGGCACAAGCAGAAAGAAATGTATGAAATTAGAGGAGAAAAGACAATCACACCAAAGAAATCCACAAAATGATAATTGAGGGGAGTAAGTTAATATCAACATGAAAACAGAGACTGTTATGGTGAGAACTGAAGAGATTGGCTCATTGCTAATTTAACAGGATTATAAATAAATGCAATCTGGTGCCTTTTTTGGTAGCTGCATTGACTGAACGACTCAGATTATTAGAATAATGATAGCATGAGTGTTGTGTATACAGACAGTAATGACGGTATCTTTGAATGGAGAAATACAGCTATGGTTTTGTTTAAACAGCCTACAGACTACATTTTCTCCCCCTCTCCTTGAGTCCACTGTTAAGTACTAAGAGCATGTGTTGTGGATGTTGGGTAGTGTTTTCCCTTTGGCCTTTTAGTCAATAATAAACAGCATAAGAGCCAATTGCAAGCTCATGTGTAGCAATGAAGCTGTTGTGTGTAGTGTAATAATTTTAGACCAGGGGATTTCAATGTATAGCTGGCCTCTCTAAGTGTAGAGGGAACAGATGTTCAACCCCTCAAGAAAACAATAAAGATCAAAATGAAGGCAACAGTTTGGCTAGTACAACTAATTCTTGTTTTATGGCCAGGAAAAGGCAGATCAAAGAAGAAAGCAGAGAGCATGGATAAAACTGTAATGACACATGAAGTGTGTATTATCAGTGCTGCCACCCACATTGCAGTCAAAATACTTTCCTCTGCTCTCCCACTTCAGATCACTTGTGCATCCCAAACTTCGCTAGCAAGCTTATTGGCTCTCCATGTTGGATGGTTACTGTTACAAAGTCATACTGTACTACAGAGCTTTCCAAACCTTTCACGTTGGTGACATACTTTTTAGACATGCATCATTTTGTGACACAGTTATTCAGTTTTACTAGCAAAACAGTGGTTAAACTAACCCCTTTCCTGCCACGGGAGGAGCACAGGGAGCGTTCACGCGACACACTGCAGCCGACACACTAACGTGTCGCAACCCACAGTTTGGAAAGCTCTGCTGTACTACATGTCCTTGTCCAGGCACGAGCCCCCTTACTCTTTTTCTATGTTGTTGTTTGTCTTGCTACACTGCTGTAATTATTGAGAGGTATAAAAGATTAACAAATCTCCTTAAAATACATAAATTGAAACTGTGTGTGAACACAGTTAACATATCCAAGACAAGGAGTGGTATCTGGGACCAGATTTTGTCCCCTTCCCCCAAGAGAAATGACATCCTGGAAGCACCAGGAGACTATTGCTTACACTAGCAGGGCAGTGGGTCAAATCTTGCCTAGGAAGACTCTTGCTCTGTCTACAATTTCAAGAACCATGCTTTTCTACTGTAATACAAAGTCTAGCTTAAGAGGTATTCAAGAGTTGCAAAGCTGCAACACACATTGTCCACAGCCACACTAAGGATATGATCAACAAGCGTCCACAGTGAACTGTGGAGGATGCTCTCCTAACTGAGCAAGTGAGAGGATCTTCTGCTCTCTTTCCCATAGAACATTTTTCTCCTTCCCTTCCCTTAAAAAGCCCTCTGCTTGAGGGTCTTGCTCAAAGAGCTTGTCATCACTGACTTCAGAGCTCAATGGGTGTGGAATGCTGCTCTCCAGGGACCCTAAGTGCTAACCCTGCAGTTTGCCTTACAGTTTACATACAGATTCTTAACCTGCTGCTTTCAGTATTGTGGGGAAAGGAATGCCAAGCCCTGAGCACTTGTGTTTGGAATCAGGGAAAGGAATGTAAGCTTGATTCCTTGAAGTGAGCCTCTTGGGGGTGGCACTGGAATCGTTATGGATGCTTGGAAAGCAACACAAAAGTGTTAATTTCCAAGCAAGAATGGGCCCCAAATGAGGGGGTGTCTCTGTGTGTTTGTGTTGAGGAGGGTCATGCCTCAAGAGAAGAAATTTAAAGCTTGACACATAATGTCATGCTTGGGATGAGAGCATAAATCTTGCTGCAGAATGGCTGTACTGAGCTATGGGCAGGTGCTGAGCTTACTGCCACCACCATGATGAAGCACTGCAACCCATAGCCCCCTCCCCAATCCGCTTGTATTGCAGGCCTTCATATAATCTTATCCATATGTATTATGTTCAAATATGTCTTACAATATGGAGCTCAGCTCTTGAAATGCTGCCAATACACCTTTGTTCTCTTTATCTGCTGTGTCCCACTCCCATCCCACTTCAGTCCTGGTACTCACTATATGTCTCAAGATATACCTTATGGAGAGGATGTCAATCTATATTATGTGCACAAATGTTTTCCAGTAGCTAGGACAAGACCTTGCTGTGCTAAATTTCATCTGTGGCTCTGAGCAGTGTTAGAAACAGAGATATGAAAGCTAGGAACTAAATGGTACCTTAAACCAGTGTTTTTCAACCACTGTTCCGTGGCACACTAGTGTGCCGCGAGATGTTGCCTGGTGTGCCGTGGGAAAAATTGAAAAATTCGAAAGATTTAAAAATAAAGTATTTTATAATTTTTCATATTTCTGTTTACTTACTATTTCATAATAAAGTAATTATAAAATACTTTCTTTGTGTTTATTTGATTCTTATTCAAGAGAATTACTTTATATATAGTCAATATAGGCACAGAGTTAATTTTTTTAACATTTTCTAATGGTGGTGTGCCGCGTGATTTTTTTTCATGAAACAAGTGTGCCTTTGCCCAAAAAAGATTGAAAAACACTGCCTTAAACCTAGGTTATGGGCACAACAGAATGTCCAGGCATGATTTTTATATAACAATACAAAGTTGAAAATGAATGAATATTCTGAAGATGGTCTCTTTCCCAGTCTTCAGAGAGTAGCTGGAAGTGGAGAGGCAGGAAAAGGTCCTCCTTTCCTTCCACTCTGCAGTTTTAATCTGAAATCTTAGGTGCACTACTGTGCCCAGAGCTGAGAAACTGCTCATACTAATGAAATTCCCTGTCACAAAATGCATCTAGAACAATGGGAGTTTTGAACACTGGCTCTGAGGTTTAAGCTGTTTTCATAAATGATGCACCAGTTTTTTTGCCTCCCTTTCCTGCATCTGCAGTTCAGATGTAAAAAACTGGATAGGTGGATGGATATATATTGGCTAAATGTCCATCTGAATTGAAAGTGTCTTTCATTCACTTTCTATCCATCAGGCTTTCTGTTCCAGTACACAGTACAGAAAGGAATCTGCATGGGCCATTTCTTTAAATAATGTTCCCCGTGCTGTTTATGATTTAAACTAATAGCAAAGGAAATTGTGCTAAGAAGAACTGCTCTTATATCTTGGCTTATTCTTTCAATCTAATTGGTGTAAATACTCAGTTCAAGTTTGTTTTCTACAGCTAATGAATAAAACAGGACAAATGTGATAATATGCAGCCCTGCCTTTAAGACCAGGGCATCTGGCTTTAAACAAGACTCAGATTCTGTTAAATCAATTAAGCTTTGACTCTCCTAGACTTTGGAGAAAGGGCACCTGCACAAATAGAGTACAAACAGCTCTTCATAATGGAAAAATACAAACACCAAAGAACACCAGGAAAGCAGAGCTTGGGGGAAGCAGCAGACAAGACGGCTTTGGGAGCAATAGGAGAATGTTGCTAGGGACGCCACTGTAGAGAACACTGCGCTGCAGGACTGAAATGAAGCCAAGATATTTTTCCATTACCTTGGCCCAAAGTCATGATTAACCCTATGACTTCCCTGTCTAAAACAATCTCTTTCAGTACAGTTGAGAGATTTTGATACTTCAGGATAGGCACTTTTGCATCCCAGCTAAACCACAAATGTGGAAAATTATACTCATAAGAAGGCATACTGTTTCATGTGTTTTTCAGCAACCACAATTTTCTGCAGAAAGGTTGTGGGGTTTTTTTGTACCAGAAGCACAACCTAGAGGGAATAAATCCACACTCTGCCCCCAATGTGTACACTAGAGTACACATTGGTGGGGGGGGGGGGGGACGACGACTGCCTGAACAAGTGATTGTCTGTACATGATACAAGGACAAAATGAATTAAGACAAGTCTGGCTGTTGAATCATCACATATCATAACGCCTAGCAACAAACAAACAGAAGGAGGGACTTTTCGTATCAGGTCTTCTACTGGAGGCTTATTGTATGCTTCTTACTGCAAATACTTTTCTGAAGAAGCTAAAACAACTCATGAATTCTGGAAGGAATGGTAAAATGTTCCATTCTGTTCCAGTCATAACACTTTCTGAAGTAATGTCAACTGCTGTCAAAATAATGTATATAAACAGTTTGAAACAAAAAAAGATGGAAAACAAGAACTATTCTAAAATAATATGTTTTGGTTGACTGCAAATAAACTGTCACATAACTTCCTTGCTTTCTTTCCACTGCCAGAGGGAAAAAGTTTTTATATTCCTTGGAGTTTGTTTTGCCTATTAAATAATAAATGTTGCTACTGCATGTTTTATTATTATTATTTACATCATTTCTATACAGTGGTACCCCTGGTCGCGAACGGGATCCATTCCGGAGGCCCGTTCACAACATGAGCAGAAGGCAACCTGCAGCAGCGCGTTTGCACACACGCGGGTTGCGATTCGCCGCTTCTGCGGATGCGTGCGACGTCATTTTGCGCGCCTGCGCTAGCGGCGAAACCCAGAAGTAACCCTTTCTGGTACTTCCGGGTTGCCGCTCGATGCAACGTGAAAAAACGTATCATGAAGCAAATGTAACATGAGGTATGACTGTACTGCACAATGTATTACAAATATCTAAGTGGTGTACAGAAAACTGAAGTGACAACTTAAACAAGTTGTGGTCAGTGTGGGAAAGCAAAATGTAGATGGACCTTTCATTCGATTGAGCAGGGTTCCTCCTTATGTTCTAAAATCTCTTTTGCTAAAGCAAATGGAAGGAAATCTGTGGTGATAACCTTTTACTAGGACAAATAGAAAGGCATCGGTTTTGATAACCTTGCTACAACTTTTGGAAGGTACAAATCTCAGCAAACAGGAAAAGAGGCTGCTTTTGTTTTGCTTTTTTGCAATTTAGCCTTGAATGAATTTAATAGCAATTTAGCCTTGACTTCTTGCTCAGACAATCAGCATTTGTAGCTTTTTCTAATTTCCCCCAAGCACGCACAAGACGGATCAAATTTCCTACTAGGTTTAATTTAAAACTTGCCAGAACAGGTTTTATGACCCTAAGTACTGAACAAGCATTTTTTTAAAAAGAAAGAAAAGGTGATCAGTGCAAGCCCCCATGGTGGGCCAACAACCAAGCATATATGCTTGCCCTTGTAGCTAAAGCACCTCTGTCACAGGTAAACAGCACCCAGACATTGCAGGTGTGTGTGTGTAGGGCTGTTGATGTGAGAAAGGAAGCATAATATGTGGTGAACAAAGAATAGCCTTCAAACTGAATTAGGTTATCAGGTCTCCTGAGGTTCAGAGTACAGAACTTGAGTCCTCAAGGGTAGTCCTTGTGGAAAATGGAGCACTGCTTGGGGAAGAAAGCTCATGCCATTCTTAATGTGGTATAGGCAATTGACAGGGATGCGGGTGGCGCTGTGGTCTAAACCACCGAGCCTCTTGGGCTTGCTGATTGGAAGGTCGGCGGTTTGAATCCCTGGGATGGGGTGAGCTCCTGTTGCTCTGACCCAGCTCCTGCCAACCTAGCAGTTTGAAAGCATGCCAGTGCAAGTAGATAAATAGGTACTACTGCAGTGGGAAGGTAAATGGCGTTTCCGTGCACTGTGGCACTCGTCACGGTCTTCCATGCACCAGACGTGGTTTAGTCATGCTGGCCACATGACCCGGAAAACTGTCTGCGGGCAAACACCGGCTCCCTCGGCCTGAAAGCAAGATGAGCGCCGCAACCCCATAGTCGCCTTTGACTGGACTTAACCATCCAGGGGTCCTTTACCTTTTACCTTATAGGCAATTGAGTTAGCACTATGAAGGCCTGGGTTCAAATGTCCACTCATCCAGGAAGCTCACTGGATGACCTTGGTCCATTCCCTCCCTCTTAGCTTAACCTCTTAGCCACAATCTGGTTGTGGGGATAAAATGCAGGGAGTAAGAGAGCAATGTAGCTCTTTGGAAGAACATGATATAACTAGATTAAATTTCATTTAAAAAGGTTGAAAAAAGCAGAATCACTACCTTCTTTCCTGCTTCCAAAGATCATTTGCTATGCTACGTGCATGTTCACCTCTCAGTCAGTCTATCCCACAATGAGAGGAATAGAGAACGCTAGGGCTGGAACAAACTGTGGAGATATAAAAAGATGGTTTATATTTGGCTATGTGGAATTTCCAGGCTCACAGGTAGTCTACCTCAGGAAACCAATTACTGGTAGGAGAGACTGGGGAGGTGGGAAGGGCAGGGAGACAGCTGTTGATTCCATGTCTTGCTTGGGGGCTGCTAAACCAGACGGGCCTTTGTGTTAACTTTAAAAGTGCATAAGACACAATACTGCAGGGTGGGGATGTCATAATATATGTTTCTGCTTCCTTAACCCAATATTTAACTCTCATCATCCAAAGTCTCTGAAGCAAGGACTTTTTAACAAAGCAAGCATTTTAAGTCAATATCCTTCCCAGAGTTCCCTTCTACATTGGAATTGTTTTGAATATATATTTTTATTACTTGTTTGCCACTCTGGACTCCTTTGGAAGGGCAGGATATCAATGTAATAAATAAATGCATCCTGTTTCTGCCTACTCAGAAGTAAACCCCGACTTTAAAGGGACTTGCTCCCACATAAGTGTAGCCAAGGGAGGGGGACGAGGGCAATTCCCCCCCCCATCAGTAAAATCAATGCAAACCAATACAAATCTTAGGTTCTACCCCCCCTAACAAAAAACCCCAGGAAAATGCTAGCTATGCCCATGTACTCCCAAGGAAAATGTACAGCCTAAAACCCCAAAATTTTGGGTTAGACCTTGAGACCTCAGTAAGGACCTTCCCCCCCTCCCAACTTTTAAACATCTGCTGAAGACTTTTCAATTCCATCAGGCTTGTGCAGGCAGTTAAAAATACGTCCTTTCACAATAGTTAGCTGATTCTTAAACATTTCGTGTGGTTTTTAATTGTATGCTTCTGTGTATCACTGGTGTCTGATGTTTTACATGGGGCAAAGAAAGGCAAACCTTTACACATAGCAAAATTACTGGTTTCCTCTGGATTTTCCTTCTAGATAAAAGAAACGTGTTGATTCGCGCACTCTATCTTGTTGATAACATTATAACACTTTCAATGCAATAGCAGACAGGATTCCTTCTTCACTTTTTTAAATGCTACAAAAAACATTCCTGCCCCCCCCCCCGAAGGGGGGGGCGGGGAAATGAGCTCCTTCCTTCGGTTTGCAAGCTAAGCTTCTTTCATAAAATCGTGAAATTTCACCTCAGATTTAACAAATAACAAGAGTCTTTTGTTTACACTTGCCCCCCCCCCCGCCTTTCAAACGAGGGGGAGAATCCCCTCAAGAAAAAAGGCGGGAAAATTATACTCCCCGTCACAATAATACACTCTCCTTTTAAACCTGGGACCCCGCCCACCACAGAATCACGTGACCTACTAACAGTCGGGCAGCGTCCGTCCTCCCTCCTACTATTATCCTCCCACTGTATTGGGGCGGGGCTTCCCCCTCTCAACGGCCTCGGCAAAGCCACGCCCCCTCGGCACTCTCCGTCAACCGCCCAGTGGCGTTTTTCAAAACTGCCCAATCGTGGCACGGAGGCGAAAAACAACAACGACGACGAGCAAATCACGCGCTGGACGGTTAAACGTCCGTCGGGTTCCCCTGGGTTGATTGGCTGCGGAGCGTTGGCCCCGCCTACCAAAATGGCGGCGCCCATCAGCGCGAAGGTAAGAGCTTCGGATGCAGCGGCGAGTGGGAGCGATTGATAGACTTAACGGGAACGATCTCCCCACCTTCCTTATTCCGCTGCTTGCAAGTAAGAGAGGGGGACGCAAGAAGGTGGCAACGGTTGTCAAGGCGAGAAGTGGGTGCTGTCCTCTCCCCTTGGGGAAGGGGGCTACGGAGGGAGACCCACCCGGTCTGGGCTCCAGTTCCCTAAGCTGACTTCGGAGACCACCTTCAAGGAGCCCCCTGAGGGGGAGGGGATTTCACTGGAGCCTTTCGTCCCCTCCCCCCTACCCTGCATGCGTCCCTAGTACACTGGCGGGCATGTCCTAACTTGTCTCCCCCGTCTACTGCTTTTTCGCCACAGCGGACTGATAAGAATCTCACCTTTCGTCTGATGGGGGTCTCCCGTATTTTCCCCACGCAAACAAAAACACACTCGCTTCTACCCCTTTTGCTGTCAGCATAGTCCTTAAATAAAAAGCTCAGGAGGAAGAAAGAAGCTCTCATTTGTAGCATATAGGGGCATTTGCTTAGATCTCAATAACTCTCAGTGAAGTGAGAGTATTTTTTTTTCTTGTCAAGTGACTGATTTAGGAGCCAGACGTGCTCCCTTCGGAAAATGGAACTGTTGCTACCTGGTCTGAAATAAATACTTTGTATATTCAAATTGGAGAGAGATGTAACTAAAAGCAACTCCTCTTCCAAACTGGGCATTCCTACAAATTTTAAAAGAAGGGATTAAGCCTCAAGGACAAGGGAGCATCGATGCTTGTCTTCAGTGCACTTTCCATCTTGATGCCGAAACAGTCCCTTATTTCATAAAACTCTGAAATAACATAAAAATCCATTCCTAGCATACTGGGACCTCTCCTTTTAGTGTTTTGGGAAGTGGTGCAGTGGCAATCAAACTCTTGTCAGTCCAATTATTCCTATTTTTGCCCACTCTCCATGTGGAGCTCCGCTATGGATCTAGTGTTTCTGGTTATCAATGGTGTGGGAATGATTTTGGACCTCTTGGTTCTCTTGCTGGATGTCAACTTCTTCCTCTTTTCCACACTAGTGTCCTTCCTCGTCTGGCTCATTGCATTTGTTTGTAGCCTGCCCAATACCTTGGTTGCTTGTGTGATCCACTGCTGGAATGGGATTACGTTATCCTCGCTATGCATAGCCGAGGCATTGTATTACTTGACTCTGGGCTCTGTGCACACCATCGTCAACATGCTGCGGGGCTTCTTCTCCAGCATGGAGAGCTTGAAAGTAGTGGGCCACCTGTTCACCCACCTGACGCTTAAAAGCAAAGAAATTATGCATCGTGGTTTCTGGAACCTGGTTGGCTCCGGCCAGTCACTTCTCAGGCAAGTGTGTGAAGTGTGTGCCATCGTCATGAGCCTTGTGGCTTACTTCGTCAACAGCATCATCAACATCTGCCTCATTGGAACCCAGAACCTTTTCTCTCTGGGACTGGCCCTGTGGGAAACTGTTGTTGGCCCCTTTCTAAGGGTCACCGATATTTTTGCAGCTTTTGTTGCACGGCTGTCCAGCAGTGCCATCGCTATGGCCATCCTCCTGTGGACTCCCTGCCAGTTGGCGTTTGATCTGCTGGCCTCTGTGAGCAAGCTGCTGCTTAATGTTTTCTTCCTCAACCTCTATGGTTTGATGTTGCTGTCTGTGATTCTTGCCACCAGCATCTTAATCCTCAACCCTCAGTTGACGTGGACACTGGCAAGCCAAATGTCTGGCTATTTGAACACCATGCCTTCTTACCAGCGCCTGCTCAGAGACATGCGCCGCCTGTATCAGATTGTACTCTTGTCATTGGAGATGGTCTTGAGCTCACAAGCTTGGCGCAGGTTAGCTGACTGGAGCCTCCAGATGGCTAGCTGGAACAGAGGTGGCAGGGGAGGAAATCACCATGTGGAACAAGAGCAACAGCTTTTGATTGAGGGCAACCAAGAAAGGCCAGGAGGACCTGCTGTAGTTCAGGGACCAGCTCCTCCTGGAGCAACTCCTCCAAGAAGACAAGGACCACCTGTGACCAATCAGCAGGCTGTACCCCGTGCCCGCCAAACATGGCAGGCAGCAGCTCGAGGTAGCAGGAACCAGCACAGAACAGAAGATGATCTGGAATCAACTACACAACGGAGTCTGCAGTCAGGGCAGCACTTGCAGCCTCCTGGTGAAGGACCAAGCACATCACATGCCAAACCTGCAACAAAAGAGCAGCTTAATGCTCTGGAGGATGACGATGACCCATGGCTTCTTCTCAAAGAACAAGAAGAGCGGAAGAAATGTGTCATCTGCCAGGACCAAACAAAGACAGTTTTGCTACTTCCCTGCCGGCATCTTTGCCTCTGCCAGCAGTGCACTGAAATCCTGCTGCAGCAGGCCATATACCAGCGCAACTGCCCACTCTGCCGGCAGATGATCCTGCAGACTCTCAATGTCTACCTGTGACCTATGTGGAGGGGATAGATTTTTCCACATTCCTTCAAGCTTTCCATGTGCATTGGCCAAAGCATGTGGGGCTGCTGGCATTTTGTGCCTGCTGCTTTCTATGGCAGCTGGTTGACAGCAGCTTTATGCTGATCGTTGATATTGGCAATGGCTACCCTTTTTATTTCCAAAGAACTATTGCAGTCAGTGCAACTTGGAAAATACTGTGGATGGTTTCTGTGCACCTCTGTTTTCATTTTTCTTGTTGCTGCCACTAGCCAATCACAGTAATCATCTAGAACTTTGCTGTTGCTAAAGATGTTGAGCCATCATGTTGAGTATACAAAAGTGTCGCTTAAAAACAACAACTGGTAAAATGTCAGCCAGAAGCTGACAAGTAATTAAGGTAGATTTCTGGTAAGGAGCTACCTGTTGCAAAGAGAGCAGGTGCTGAAATTGTAGATTTTTTGGCTTTCCTATAACTTAGCATGTAAACAACAACAACAATCCTTAGCAGGCTTATTTGGTAAACACTTGGGAAAAATATGTTAATCCTTCATTCTTTTACTGGGGGTATGAAACAATATTCTCACCCCGGCATTTCTTTCTAGAGCAGGGGAATGTACCTGGACTACAGCTCCTGTAATCCCTGACCATCAGCCATGCTGACTAGGCTGATGGGAGTTGGAGTCCAATAATGTCTGGAGAGCCATAAGTTTCCCATGTATGTTCTAATAGTGAGACTTCAGCAACCTGAAACTGACCAGTAGGCCAGTTTCATGGTTCTCTTCAGAATATTGTCTAGTTACCTTAACATGTATTTGTGCATTCTGTAGTAGGAAAGTTCATACTTCCAAGCATCGGTGTGTAGATTTCTGACAGGTGCTATACATAGAAAGCCTCACTAATTTAGCTTGCACTTTTAAAAACCATGCACCACAGAATTCCTACTTTCAAGAAGTACTTCCCAATACCCAGTGAGCATCTTTTTGATGTGTAATTTTGAAAGAGCTGTGGCAGCACTGTCATTTCCCACCCCCCTCCAGGTTTTCTGTGCTCATTTGTTTCAAGACTTCATATAAAAAGCAAGTTGGACACCAAATGTGCAGCTGTGGAGCACAGAGACACCACACACAGTAGTTCACTAGCAAGCTGAAGTCAGGATCCTCTTGTCTCTGCTGGCATGTAACTTCCACAGGCCACCTATGCAAAACTATTACATTCCAGCTTTATTGCACAACTGTTTGATTGATATATATTTTCCCTCTTTGGGGTCCAGCTGGGGAAAGCTGATGTAACCAAATATAGTCGTAACAAGTGGCAAGCCTCTTATCAACAGTGCTGGAGACTGCATGGTTTGACTCCAGGCCCTGTTAAGTCTCTGGTGTGGACTGATAATAAGATAAAGTTTTTTATGACTACTTGTCTGGGTAAGATTTGAACAGGGTGGTGACCTCAGGAAGAAAGTCTGGCTCTGGATCTGATCGCTTAAGTCCAGAAGACGAAACCAGTCTCCCAGGTGCAAGTAACATTCGTTCTAGAAGGAAAATTACGAAAGTAGGAAGGGACATAGGCTAGAGTGGTTTGTTTTGACAGTTGCACTTGGCATAAGAGTAACCTCTGGGCTCCCTTTCCCCCCAGACCTAGTCAGAAAGCATCCATAGCTCTGCTTCTTGGAAATTGGGCACGAGAGCAAATCCAAAAGCATAGAAAACTCAGTGAATAGCTGCTGCTAATCTTCATCTCTCCTGTGTCTAAAATGTGGAGATGAGAAAGACAGATAGTGGTTTACCCACCTCACCTGCCACCCTGACCAGAGCCACCTGGTTTCCTGAATGTTTAAACTGGGGAAAAGAAAGCTGAGAAGTAGAGGTATGAAACACTGGCAAGTTTTATATTCGTGGTGGTCTTTTGAGCTTTCTAAATTATTGAAAGCTGTTCCTAGTCATAAATGGAGTGCTGCACCTGGGCCGGAGAGGTTTTTGCAGCCTTGTTGAAGCTGTGGCATAACATGGCTTGATCCTGACTGTATAAAAGCACCGGATATCAGCGTCCTTCACAGAATCGTTTTAATAGCATTAGAATGTGGCTGGCACCCTGGTCCTAAGTGTTTGCTTTGAAGTATGCCCTGTTGATTTTAATAGCGCTTACTTCCCGGTGAATATCTCTTTGTAACAGATGAGGTCCACAGCTGAAAGGTCAGGGTGTCATGAATTCCACCATCGTGACCTTACGCAGCACCCTTTGCAGCAGACTTGAGCAACGCATCCAGGAGACCTTGCCTTTTGTAACACTGCTCAATGCCCTCTGGGAAGGTTGTTCAACCCTCACCCCCAAATGCTTCAGGGGCTAAACTTCACTTTGCAAAATGAGAATGAAGACTGGAATCTCAAAGCAGATTTTCCCGTCCTGAAAACTAGAGTGTCTACCTTGTTGGAACACATTGTCTGCTAAGTCAGATGCTAAGATTTGATGACACTTGGTTTGAATGTTGCGGCGGTACGCAGTGTGGGGGTTGCAAAATCAGAATTTTTCAGTTGCATTTTAAAAACGGGACTGTTTAAAACCCTCCCAAAGTGTGGAGTTTTGTTTTTTTAAAAAATTGGAAAGTCTTCTGCATTATGTTTTTAATTTTCTTTTAATTCGAACCTTGCAGTTAAATCTGCACAGTGCAGCTGAATCCTAACAGAGTATTTGCCAAGTCCCTTGGTTTTGAGGGAGAGCTGCGGCACCCCTCTGAATGATATGATGTACTATTGTGTGGAGCCAAAGGTTTGGTAAGCTGAAAAATGGATTTGAGCAAATGCTAAACTGAGTGCCTTAATGATGGCAGGTCAGAAAGGAAGACAGTGCTGAAGGCAAGCTAGCTATAAAGCTAACAAACTCAAGTGAGCTTGTGATTGTGTGTGTGTGTGTGTGTGTGTGTGTGTGTGTATGGGATCAAAGAGAGTTTATATAATCAGTTGGATCTAGACAGTCAACATGTGTTACAAGGTAGTAGGGCAGACTGCAACTTCTGGCTGCAGATGGGTGATTCTATTTTTGTAATCCTTCTCTACATAACAAAACTTTCTACAAGTTAAAAACAAAGTAGCACATCAGAGAGGGGTTCTTGGTCATCCTGCTCCTTATTATTTACAAGTAGAAAGCTAACAAATTATTATTATTATTATTTATTTATTTGGAGGGGAGCATCCAGTAATGTGAACCTGCTTACCTGCAGTCTGAATCAGTACAGGCTCCTCTGCTCTATAGTTCTGCTAGCATAGACCAGAGTTTACATGCACTGATTTGTACTGAGCAACTAAAGAAATGTGCATGTTGGAGAGCAACCTAATTTAGAATAATATGTGGTTCTCTCTAACCATCCCACCCCACCCCCCAAAAATCTGTATCTGAGGAGTTTTATTCCAGTCTTTCTAAGCAGTTAGATGTTTAGAACTGCACATTTTGCAATTATTTTTTTTTTGGGGGGGGTGGATGGATGGAGAATCGAACAGGAGCAGAAAAGAGTGGTGTTGCAGCAAAGGCCTGCCTACAGTCCCGTGGAGCTAGCTGCTCACTCCTGATCTGTGCCTTGTTCAAACTGCTGCCCACTCTCACAAACCTTCTGAGTGTTATTTTATAAGAAGATGAAGATGACGTGCAATTGCCTTTTATCCAGTACCTGCTCCGTTGTCTCCTCTTGCAGTTGCTCTTCTTGCTGCCTCTGGAGGGGCCATTTGGTTTGCTTATGTGGTAATGGCAAAGTCTATTCTTTGCACTATGTAAAATGATTGTTTGCAAATTAAAAGGAACCCTTTTCACAAAATTAGCTCTTCCCACTGTTCTTTATAAACGATTTTATTAAAAAAGGAAGGCACTCAAGGCCTCTCCTTTTTGTTTATTCCATTTACATTTTCTGGGCTGACGTGTCACCGAAAGAACCTAGTGGCTCTGGTGGAACTGAAGAAACTGGATACAAATCCCACACAGAGCCACTGAGTGGTCTTAGGTAAGTTATTATCTCAGCTTCAGTTCCCCAGCTACATGATACAGCTGAAATGAAACCTTCGTTGCCTTCCACAGGCAATGCAACCACACTTTTATCTCCCCCAACTTTGAGGACGAGTAATTTAAAACATATCACTTGGGTAGCATTTTCTACATAATATACCAGCTTGTGTGTGAAAGTCTAAATGAATGAGGTCTCCCGAAGATGTCCAGAACTCATTGAGGGCAAGTCTTATCTTGGATAACGTTCTGCAGTCGGTATTTTCCACCTCTAGATTTAATCCTTCAGTCCGATGAGGTTGGCTCCTTATCTGCATTCTGACTTGGGGCTGCTGTGAGTTAAATTCTAGCAACCACTTCTGCAAAGGAAAGTCCCTTTTGAGGCACAGCTGGAATCTTGCCAGGCCAGATCGTTGTGGTCTCCCTGGCAGCCACTATGATTCCCTTCACGAAGTTCAGCCAAGAAAGCGAAACCTAAATCGAGTGACTCTCTCACCCTGGAATCCTCCACTGTAGGATGAGAGAGCTAGCTGGATGGGTTTCCAGAGCAAGCTGGGAAAATGCTGATTAAGAATTTAAAGAATGCACCTGGGGCGATGATAGTGGTGTTAACATATATTATGAATGAGTTGTTTTTCTGTTAATAACAGTAAAAGCAATTTGCAATCGATAATAACAATGAATACTTAAAAGAGTGTACAAAGTGCTTTGCAGATGTGGTGGGATGATGCAACAACCCTGTAACTCAGGTTGGTATCATTGTTCCAAAATTTCAGAGGATGGGGTGAGGGAATGGGCTGAGGCTGAAAGACAAGTGGCATACTTTTATAGCTCAGGGGCAAGTTAACTCATTTACCGTATTTTTCGCTGTATAGGACGCACCCGACCATAGGACGCATCTTGTTTTAGAGGGGGAGAACAGGGAAAAAAATTCCCCTCTGCTCAGCGCCCCTTCAGCAAAGCGGCAGGAGAAACAGAGCCCCTTCCATTTCTCCTCCCGCTTCGCTGAAGGGGCGCTGCGCAGAGAGGGAAAACTGTGCAGTGCCTCTCCAGCGAAGCGAAGCCTGGAGAGCAAGAGGGATTGGTGTGCACCGACCCCTCTCACTCTCCAGGCTGCAGTGAAGACAACCCGAAGCCTCCGGAGCGCAGCGGGAACTCCTGCTGTGCTCCGAAGGCTTGGGGATAGCTCTGGAGGCTTCAGCGAAAGCAATGCGAAGCCTCCGGAGCGCGGCGGGAGCGCTCCCTCTGCGCTTCGGAGGCTTTGCGTTGCTATCGCTGAAGCCAAGGAGCCTGCATTGGCTCCATAAGATGCACACACATTTTCCCTTAATTTTTGAAGGGGAAAAAGTGTCCTATAGAGCGAAAAATACGTTATTCTGTTTACTGAATTTCTACCCACTTTTCCTCCCAAAGAGCCTGGGGTGGTGGATATTACACACAGAGACATGTAAGGAGGCCTCAGCTTTTCATAACTGAAAAGGCGCCACAGCTGGCTGTGATTTTGTCTTTTCATGCAGAGGATGTAAATAATGCTTTTCCTGCTGGCTATTTTTCTCCCGTGTTACATGATTCCAGGTGAGCATTTACAAGAGAAAACGTTCACCTAGATCAGATCTAAGGGTTTAGCAGCTTGGGAGGGAAGAAATGGCTGTCGGGGAGACAAGCAAGTGGAATGGATGTACTTCAGTGTCAAGAGTATCAGCTTCAGGTTCAATCTCTGGCATCTGGTGTGGCTGGGAAAGACTCCTGACCCTGGAGAGCTGCTGCCGGTCAGTGTAGACAATACTGAGCCGGGGGAACCAATGCTTAACTCTGTATATGACGCCTTCCTTTGTTCCTATGAAGGGACGTGGGTGGCGCTGTGGGTTAAACCACAGAGCCTAGGACTTGCTGATTAGAAGGTCGGCGGTTTGAATCCCTGCCACGGAGTGAGCTCCCGTTCCTCGGTCCCTGCTCCTGCCAACCTAGCAGTTCAAAAGCACTTCAAAGTGCAAGTAGATAAATAGGTACCGCTCTGGCAGGAAACTAAATGGCGTTTCCATGTGCTGCTCTGGTTCACCAGAAGCGGCTTAGTCATGCTGGCCACATGACCTGGAAAAACTGCGGACAAATATCGGCTCCCTCGGCCAGTAAAGCGAGATGAGCGCCGCAACCCCAGAGTCGGTCACGACTGGACCTAATGGTCAGGGGTCCCTTTACCTTTATGTTCCTATGATAAAGTACTCCCTTCTCAGCCTTACCCAACGCGGTGCCCTCCAGATGTTGTTGGACTCAAACTCCCATCAGCCCTAGTCAGTGACCAGGGAGGATGGGAATTGTAGTCCAAAACATCTAGAAGGCTTGAGGGAAGACCGGCTTAAACCAATATAAAAGCGACAATAAAAACAATATACTCATCAGCAGGGCAAAAAAATGGGACTAACTGCCTCTTGGGAAATGGTTTCTGAAATAGAGTGAAAACAGCCACCACCTGCTTTTGGATCTCCAGTAATGAAGGATCTAGATGGGCATCTGTGAATGAATAATTCCAAGGGGTGAATGGCACTGTGGCGATAGCACAAAAGACTGGATTATTTAAGGAGATTTATATTGCAGCTGGTGCATAATTAGGCTTTCTTAGAACACCACCTTTAACAAAAAATATTCAAAGTTGCTATGTCTCATGCTTTCAGATTTTATTTTTTTTAACACGCAAGCTGTGGAGGTGGGATTTTCCCTTATTCTGGTGATGTGAAGAATAAATGGCAATGGCAATGCAGAGTACAGAAACCTGATGCAGACGGACTTTGTGGTTTTACAAAAGGAATGGAAACGTTTTTACCAGTTGAAAAGTTTTTTACATAAAGATCAGTAACAGGCAAGACAGTCCCTGACCTCAGGCTCGCTTGCTATCTGAAAGACAGACCCAAAAGGAAAAAGGGATAAAGAGGGAAGAAAGAAAGAAAGAAAGAAAGAAAGAAAGAAAGAAAGAAAGAAAGAAAGAAAGAAAGCCCAGACCAGGCATAGGCAAACTCGGCCATCCAGATGTTTTGGGACTACAACTCCCATCATCCCTAGTTAACAGGACCAGTGTTCAGGGATGATGGGAATTGTAGTCTCAAAACATCTGGAGGGCCAAGTTTGCCTATGCCTGGCCCAGACCTTAAAAATCTCAAAAGTTCTCAGAATAACTAGCTTGACTGGAAAGAGCTCAGGGAGAGGAGGAACTGATGGAGTGGGGTTTGCTGCCTTGTCTCATCAGTTCCTCTCTTGCTGTCAGGTGATGGCTGAGGGGGTCTCTTCCTCCTTCCTTCCCAGTTTCACCCTTCTCTCCATAGTTTATTTGTTTTCTGTTACTCCAGCCCTTGCTGAAATAAAGACCAAGCTGTATGAAAACCCAAATATTGCATCCACAGGATTTTTTTTAAAAAAAACACAACTTCAGATATGTGCAGAATATTTTTAAAAAAATACTGGGGTCAAAGTTGTTGCTTTAAAAAAATAGAACTGAGCACTATTAAAAAAAACACCTTCTTGATATAGCTTGTTCACACATCAGAGATAATTCATTAGCTGTTTGTGATGGGACAAAGGTTTGCCCTTTCAAAACAATTACGCACACATGCATATTCCTTACACAGCCATATGTATGTGGTGATCTGGTGCTGAGATAGCAGCTATGTGGAAATTTCCTAAGGAAAGACAAGAAGGGCTGAGAGAGACAGCAGGTCTTGTTTATCCACACAGAATCATTAGCCCTGCTCCGTGAGAGGGAACACGATAAGCTAAGAAACCCTTGAGGGGAAAAACACACCAAGAAAATCTTGAGACACATCACAGCAGGCTACACCGACCTTGCAATCGCCATATGTTGTTAGACTCCAGCTCCCATCACCCGCAGCTAGCATAGCCCATGGCCAGGGATGATGGGACTTGGAGTCCTAACAGTAGGTGGAATTGTGCACCCCTGTTCCAAAGTGCTATGAAAGAGCATCATCGCTGATGCCAGCAGAAAAGTGAAGCACAGACTGACATTATAATTCCCTATTAGACGGTAGTAAGAATGGTATATCCAATCTGGTCCTTGAGCCAGTGGCTTAGCCCAGCTTCTGCTCATGTACACAGAAATCTGTCTCTGTGATAGAAGAATCAGATAAAGCCAGTCTGGTTGGAGAGCAGCTGCTCCCTTGAAAGCTCCGAAGGAGCAAAAAAAAAAACCCGAAAACCAGCAAGGAGTTTATCTGTAGATCAGAGCACATTTGTATCTTGTAATGTACATGATCAATGTTGCTCTTCCACCCTGGTATTTTCTCCCTACCCATACAGTTTGCACACGGCAGGGCTGTTGGGAGTGATTTTGTCCTGGAAGTTTCTTCTCTCTCTGTTTCTTCCACTACCTGAGCTGAACGTGAGGAAACTGCCCCCTGGAGCCATGAAAAGCAAGAGACAGCCCCTGGACACTGGCATCTCTGAAAGAATCAAGCAAGCAGGTGATGGGAAGGAGCTCTGGCTGAAATCTTGGACAGCCACTGCCACTGCCAGTTATAGTGGGCCATACTGGGCTACATTTATAAATTGTCTGACCAGTTCGAAAGTATCTTCCTGTGATGTCCCAGAGGCAAAAGGAATAGGGCAACTGAAGGTCTGCTCTGATGGATTGAGTGGAGTGGCCTTTCTATTGATATTCCACATGCGACATCACGATGCAGAAGCATTTCTGGTGGGATGTGTGCATGCGTGTGCATGCACGTGCATAGAGACGTCTGGGCAAGAGACGAGCGGGTTTTACAAGGGAGAATATTGCCTCTAATTGCTGTTGAACCTTCACAAAGATCTCCTTTCTTGGAGGGTTCCAAAAGTGAGCAGCTGTGCTTTTGCCAATTCCCCACCTCACCACCCTCAGTTTCTAGCCCCTTCTCTTTCCAATGCACATAAGGACCCACCCCTCGATTTCAGAAGTTCAGGTGAAAGTGCTGATGCTTATGTAGCCAAAAATGGCACCACCCATGCTCAACTGGTTTAAAGAAAAACCAAGATTTGAAAAAAGCAAACAAACCCGCAATAAAACTATAGGGCAGGCATGTCCAAATCCAGCCCGCCAATCAGTTTAATCTGGTCCCTGTGGCAGTTTATTCCCTGGGGTAAAATCCTAAAAAATCCCTAAACAACCTCAAAATGGTCAATAACTTAGATTTGTGCAAACTTTCCCGGCCAGGAATAATTTCCCATTGTAAACGCAACACAAAATGCTGATTCAGGCGGAGTGATTGTGCTCTTTCCTGCATGCATGTTCATCACCTAGTGGCTATAAAAAAGCATTTGACAATGTGTGAAGGAGCTCTCTCATATATTGCAACATGAGGGTAGGTGGGCGCAAATCATTCAATATTTGGTTCACACGTGCAGCTGCCCAGTTGCCATGACAGCAAATCAAGAGATCTACACAGCCACCCTTAGGGAAATGTGGTCTAAGTAAGGGTAATCTGGAAAAATGCTTCCTCTCTCCATTTGTTCTATAAAGCCATTTCCGTCCATGTTCAGAACACATTCCTCTTTCCTGCCCAGCTGGAGAGCACATTGTGGAGATGGTGGGGAATGGAGTTTAGATCTCACGTACAGATAGTTTTGCTTCTCTCCATGCCTCCTAATCACACTCTATTTATAAACTCGCCTAGAAAAAGCTCCAGTCTCAGTGGAATTTTTTCTTCTTCATATCTTCTTAAAACTGGTGGGAACAAGGGACTGTAAGAAGAGCTTCAAAACAATGTGCCGTTATCTGATTTGGCAACCGCTCACGTGCAACTCCTCCAAGTGGCACGGACCAAGCAAAATCCATCTCTTCCATGACGATCCCTGCTTGGACTTCCCAGAGCTCTCCAAGTTACTCGCCAAAAGGGCACAATTCCAAGAATCAGCAGGGTAGGAAACTTGGGCAAGTGGACAAGGTGCAAGATATACCTGATGAGAATCCCCCTTTAAGAAGAATAAGAAGTATAAAAAAACTGGGAAGGAGGGAACACAAGAGATTCAGAATAGAACTGTGGTGGTTTAACTCCTTTCCCTACATTATTTTCCCAATGTAAGTTTCTCCTCTCAGTGTTGTGCACGTCCTGGTCACATGCATAAGGTGTATGGCATACCCAAAGAACTCTGAAAACTGTTATTTATTGAGGGTTCTGGGAATACGGAAAGTGGAAAGTGTGGAGGAGAAACCCAACAGCATGTTTTTGTGAACTTGAAAGGTGAAAGATGCACCAACCCAGAAGCTTCTCATTTCTAAACGAAGCAAAGAGGGAGGGAGGAGAAATGGATTGTGGCTGTTCATATGACTTTGACACAAATGAATCTTTACTGCGATGGGGAACAAATGACTCACTCAATTCTGGGGGTGAGGAGAAGGCTGGATGAACGAATAATGACGCTCACTGTTGACCAAAGTCCCTTCTGTTGCTCAGCCATGACTGTCCCACCAGTCAGACAGAAGCAAGGGCATACAGGATTGCACCCGAGGCAACTTGTGACACTTGTGATTCAAGAATGTGGTTCTCCAAAGTCTGGCCCATGAAGAGAAGGATGCAATTCCCAAATGCTCATAAAGGTCCCACAGCCCTCCCCTTGCTAAAACTCATTGTGATGTTCTGTGCACCAGAGAAAGCAGAATGATGCGGCCTCCTGCATTGTGGGTTTACCCATAGGCAGTGCAGTTTACACACTGCTTAGCTGTTACGCATAGAGAGAAAGGCAACTTCATCTAGAACAAAAAGGGCTATGTGTCATGTAGCCTTAAGGTTCTGGGTTTTTTCCTCAACAGGAAAAGCTGTGAGCCCTCCTATTATGCACCAGTGCATAATAATAATAATAATAATAATAATAATAATAATAATAATAATAATAATACGCTGCCCATCCGGGCCCACAGCCACTCTGGGAGGCTTCCAGTACAATATAAAAAATTTAAAAAATGTCAAAAAATTCCTGATATAGTGCTGCCTTCAGATTTCTTCCAAAAGCTGTGTAGTTCTTTATCTCCTTGACATCTTAAACCAGGCATGGCCAAACTTGACCCTCCAGCTTTTTTGGGACTACAACTCCCATCATCCCTAGCTAACAGGACCAGTGGTCAGGGATGATGGGAATTGTAGTCCCAAAACAGCTGGAGAGCTAAGTTTGGCCATGCCTGTTAAACACTAAGGTAGCCTTGAGTCCCCAGATGTTGTCGGACTACAACTCCCATCATTCTTAGCTAGCAGCACCATGGTCAGGGATGATGGTAGGTGTAGTCCAAGAACATCTGGGGACCCAAGTTTGAGGCTACATTAAGGGGGGGCATGACGCTTTTCTAAGTTTGGGGTGGGGGCGATCTCATGGCTTCATCACTGGGTGAGATACATTTTACGGTGACACAGGCTAGGGCCATGGTTCCCAAACATCCCCCCCCCACAGACCACTTGAAAATTGCTGTGTGTCTTGGTTTCTCTGCCTGTTGCGGCAACATCTGGTGCAGGGGGCTGGACTAGATGACCCTTGTGGGTACCTGCCAACTCTACAATTCTACAGTTCTGTGAACTGTAATGTGCTGTGCTACAAGCGGTACAATTTTTAATTGAATTTTTACAGACATGCTGCAGACCACCTGGACCAAGCTCATAGACCACCTGCGGTTCATGGACAACAAGGCCTTCTCTGTGGTGGTACCCCAACTGTGGAAAACACTTCCCCTGGAAACATGACTGGCACCAGGTAAAGATGCCCCCCCCCCCCGTGTTTGCCTAGGCATTCAAGGGATGCAATTAACAGATGGTGGATATGAAAATGTTCCATGGTTGACTCCATAGGTGATTTTAGGATGCATAAGTCTGCTTGCTTCTTACCTTGCTTTTTGTTCTTGGAACTGTTTCATAATTCTGCATTTATTTGTTTCTACATTTAAACTGACTTGTAATCTGATTTTGGGATGCAAGAGAGGTTGAAAATACAATTACGATATGAATATAACATAACCACAGGTATTTCACTTTTTGTTAAAGTGGACTGTTTCCGTGCTAGCTGCTTTTCAGCATCAAAAATATGAGGATGGCCTTTCTAGAGAGGTTGGGATCCTTCCCTGTTTGTGATGTGTTGGCAAACAGGCAACTTCCTCGGAGACCTGAGACTGTTGGCAGAGCGTGAGACTCTTAATCTCAGGGACATGGGTTGGATCCCCACATTGGGCAAAAGATTCTTGCATCGCAGAGGGTTGGACTCTGCAATTCTATGATTTTGTGTCCAGAAATAAAGAAGGCCAGCAGTGGCCTTGGAGGTATCTTTCCCCATCCCTTGATCTCAACCTCCCTCCCCGTGTTATTGGAAAAGCTCCCTTTGATGTGAGCTAAACCAAAGACTGATTTATCCCCCTAAGCCTGTCTCGTTCTCCCCCTCTGCTCCCCACATCTGCCTCCTTTGTCTGGCCGAATCTGAGCCCAGTGCTGTGGGGGGGTAAGATCAGACGACAACTTTAATGAGGATGGTGATTTCCCCTGTTAATCCCCCCCCCCATTAGCCAGTTGGAGATGGACGGCAGAGAAGGATTCCCTATGGACTGGCTGGGGCTCCCCCCCCCCCAGGTGTCCCTCTATGTATAAATAAAGCGGACCCCCAATCCAACCGCAAGCTAGGAAATGAGTTAATGAGCCTGTATGCGGCCAGACATCAGGCAGCTGAGCCATTAGGCTTAAGGCAAGGAGTCAAAGTCATTTGCAAAGCAGCACACGGGTGTAAACATACAGCTTAGCTTCCTTGTGCTTCTGCTAAGGCTGTAGTGGCCTCTAAGGCTGGGGAAAAGGAGACTAGGGCAGGGGCTTAGGGCAGCCATATGCAACTCAAAGCCAATGTCTGCACCCATCTAAGTGCAGTCTGCTGATTTTTCCATTATGTTGTTTGGCTGTCCAAGGGATCATTAGACTGACGCGGGTGGCGCTGTGGTCTAAACCACTGAGCCTCTTGGGCTTGCCGATTGGAAGGTTGGTGGTTCGAATCCCCGTGACGGAGTGAACTCCCGTTGCTCTGTCCCAGCTCCTGCCAACCTAGCAGTTCAAAAGCACACCAGTGCAAGTAGATAATAGGTACTGCTGTAGAGGGAAGGTAAACAGCATTTCCACGCACTCTGGTTTCCTTCACGGTGTTCCATTGCACCAGAAGCAGTTTAGTCATGCTGACCACATGACTTGGAAAGCTGTCTGTGAACAAATGCCGGCTCCCTCTACCTGAAAAGAGAGATGAGTGCTGCACCACATAGTTGAATTCAACTGGACTTAACCATCCAGGGGTCCTTTACCTTTTACCTTTACCTAGACTGAGAGGTGGGTGAACTTTTTCAGGAAAAGAAGTTTCTTATTTAGCGACCTCCCTGTGTCCTTTTTTTAGAATAATAGAATTGTAGATTGGGAAGGGACCCTGAGAGTAATGTAGTCCAACCCCTTCAGTGCAGGAATCACAGCTAAAGAATCCCTGACAGATGATGGCCACCCAACCTCTGCTTAAAAACCTCCCCGAAGGAGAGACCACCTCCTTCCAAGGGTGCCGGCTGCACTGTCAAATAGCTGTTTCTGTGAGAAAGCCTCTTTCCATATGAACCTCTGAACCCTGATATCTTCTGATGCCTTTCTTTTGTGTGCCTCTTCAATTTGAGGTTCAGAGGGTGGCCTTTTCTGTAGTGGCTCCCCGTGCTCTCCCCAGGGAGGTTTGGCTGGTGGCTTCATTATGCACCACATTATGAGGTTTAGTCGGAATCTCCTTTCTTGTAACTTGACTCTGTTGGTTCGAGTCCTACCCTCCAGAGCAGGAGAAAACAAGTTTGCTACATCTTCCATGTGACAGCCCTTCAGATATTTGAAGATGGCTACCATATCACCTCTCAGTCTTCTCCATGCTAAACATACCCAGCTCCTTCAACTGTTCCTCATCAGGCTTGGCTTTCCATACCCGTCACCATCTTGGTTGTCAATTGTGCATTCATGGTGATTTGTGCTCATTACGGTATTAGGGCAGATATATTTGACTGTTGTTAGCCGCCCTGAGCCCGGCTTCGGCTGGGGAGGGCGGGATATAAATAAAATTTATTTTATTATTATTTATTATATGTAATCCCTGTTGCAATAACTGGGTCAATTAGCTCTTGAAACCCTTTTGTATGCAGAGTGAGCAGCATTAGACAAGTGAATCTTGAGTGGAAAGAAGACTATACCAGTCGCAACCGCAAGAGAAATGATTGTGAAGTGAGAAAAAAATAACAATAGGGAAAGTATCCTTCCCAATCGCAGAGCAAAGCCAGGCCAGGCATTGATCGGTGGATTCGCTTAGTTGCTGGGCAAACATCTCCGCTTAGGAAAAACAGATCAAATCAAAACATTCAGTCAGCAATAATTTAATCTCCTTCCAGGAAATAAGCTTGGGCACCAGGGTGAGGGATGGGGCAGTTCTGAAACAAACATCCCTGAATGTTCTCCATTTGGCGAGAGGGCTCGAGAAGTCATTTCCAAAATCGTTGCAAGCGACAAAGAGGAAAGAACAGAAAGAGATTATTCTCTTTCTCTCACATAAAAGGAGCAGTACAACCCGCCATCATCAAAGGAAATGGATTGTTGGCATGCCTGAGATAGATGAAAAGGAAGTGCATTTTATTGAGTGCTTCATTATCTTGCGAAATTCAGCTCCACAAGAAGTTAGGATAAATATACATGGAGCGTGGAGGACTATCAATGGCTACTAGCAGAGATAAGGACAGAGGCAGTTTACTTTTGCTTGGGAGACTGGGTGTCTCTCAACCCCATTCTGTGTGATCTGTTGAGACAGTGGGGTGGAGAGATCTTACCTGGCACCTCCAGGTAGCAGGTGAGAGGACAGGTAAAAAGGTAAAGATAAAGGATCCCTGGACGGTTACGTCCAGTCAAAGGCAACTATGGGGTTGCGGTGCTCATCTTGCTTTCAGGCCAAGGGAGCCGGTGTTTGTCCACAGACAGCTGTCCTGTGGGCAGCATGACTAAAGTGCTACTGGCGCAATGGAACACTGTGATGGAAACCGGAGCACATGGAAATGCCGTTTACCTTCCCATTGCAGCAATACCTATTTATCTACTTGCACTGGTGTGCTTTCGAACTGCTAGGTTGGCAGGAGCTGGGCCAGAGCAACGGGACCTCACTCCGTCGCGGAGATTCGAACTGCCAACCTTCTGATCAGCAAGCCCAAGAGGCTCAGTGGTTTAGACCACAGCGCCACACGCACCAGATGAAAAGACCATCTGATTAGCTACAATGGCTAGGTTCTACCTCCACTATTGGAGGCAGGATATCTCTGAATGCCAGTTGCTGGGAATTTCAAGTGGGGACACTGCTACTGTTGCCCTCAGGTCACATTGAGGGTTTCCCATTGGTTGAGAAGAGGATGCTGGATTAGATGGGCCATTGGCCTGACCTAGCAAGCTCTTCTTAAGATTCTTATTACTAAGACCCTGGGCAGCTGCCAATCAAAGCATAGGATGCTACCAGTATTTTGCAGGAAGCATTCAAATGCATGCCAGGAAATGTGTGTTTGCACAATTATAGCGGGCCATTATGTCCCCCCCAGCATTTGTTCCCATAAAAAACTAAACAAAATCCAGGGAAGCCATGAAACTGGATATCCTCTTTTTGCTCCAGATCCCACAGCCCTCTTCACAGCTGAGTGGGGAAAACAGGAAAATATTGGCTTGCGATGCTTCTGCAGTCCCATTGCAAGATGCAGGACACAGCGTGTCTTTGTTACATGGCTGACACAGCCCGGGGCTCTGGCTTTACAGCCCAAGCGTCATTTGCAACAGATGTCTGTCGTCAGCGCTGACCCGGGCGATGCTTTCCCTGAGAGGGAGGTCGGGGTCAGCGCTGGTAAAAACTGAGATCGCTCCAGGTCAGCCTGAAGCTCTACATCTCCCATTCCTCTCTAAGATCTGCTTTTGGTAGAATTATCTGTGTTCCCCTATATCTACCCCTCAGCCTCAAACCAAGTCCTGTGTAAATGGCCTTGTAAAAACCCTGCCTCCCTCCCAAAGTCCAATCAAATCAAACCTCCTGGCTTAGCTTGGCAAAGAGCTTGACAGAAATTGCTTTGGTGCCACCCGGACACAGATGCTGGTGGAAACTGACAAGATTCCTTCTTCCCAGCATCCTTGGAGCCTCCAGGTGAGACCAGGAAGTTTGCAGCTTGCTTGGACACTGGGAAAGTTCTGCAGCTGGGAGCAGTCCAGAGACATTAGGGAAAATGAGTGCAACAAGGCCTATTTTGGGCAAGAATGCAGAAAGCGTGCTTCCTTCCCCGTGCTAAAAATAAAGGACCTTTCTTCCAAATTGGGTCACTGTTCTCACACTGGAGAATCTGGGACCAGAGAAGGCAAGCTGACCGGCCCCAGTCCCTGTCACAGCCCTGTAGGAAAGGCTGAGCTGTGACTTTCCGCACACATTGTTTTCTGTGGGCAACACTTGGCATGGATAAATGGGTTTGGGGGGTCGCTTGTAGATAACCACAGAACTCAGGCTGGCTTGCTCCCTGCCCCCCCAGACACAGAATCCAAGAACGGCAGAGTTGGAGGGGTCCATGAGGGTCATCTAGCACAACCCCCTGCAATGCAGGAATCTTTCACCCAACTGGGACTCGAACCCACAACCCTGGGATTAAGAGTCTCGAGCTATGCCACAAGTCCATCCAGGGCTTCTGCAATAGGCTGCACCTCGTGAAATTAGGCTGAGGGCTGCACATACACCATTGGCTGCAGTTTCCCCAGCCCAGATTCAGAAGAAGTATTACAGGATGTTGGTCATCAGGATATCGTGTCCTGTTGAGAATTGGCCTATTTGCATTGAGTTAGTATATTCATCAATGACAGTATCACATACCCATTCAACTATCCCAAATTTCAATAAACCATTCATCAGGCAGGTTGAGGAAATAAATGAACTTTCCCCATCTCTGGTGGGAATGCCCACAGGTTGCTTCACTCTGGAATGAAATTTATTAGGAGATTTCAAAGATTATTAAAACACATATTCAAATATCTACCCAGTTATTCCTACTAAATACATGGACAGGCACTAAGAAGACATTTCACCAAAATGAACTTTTGACACGGATGCTGCCAGGATCGCTATAGCACAACAGTGGAAATCGTTTAAAATACCTGACTATATCCTTACGGTGCCTTTTAAAATCCCTTATACAAACTCTAACATCCAAAGAAAGGTCCATGTTGAAGGAATAACTATATGCAATCTGGCTTAGAGGTTAAATTGATGAATTCATCAGTTCAAAGACAGGGAATGAATCAATAGGTTCTTTAATTTCTAGTATACAAGACTCGAAACAGATGGAATTTTGCTCTCTTTAACTCTGTTTAATGCGGGATGTCACCCACTTATTTTCTCTTTATTGGGCTGCTGTAAAATGTTGAGGAGCAGGAGTTGGAAAAAACATTGCGACACCTCCCTCCAAAATGCTTTCTACAAGTAAAAAAGATCTCTCCAAACACTGATACTCACCCCGCCATACAGAGATATAAAACAGCACCCAAATCTTTTCATTATATTTAAAACACTTTGGAAGACTGAGAATAAAAGAGTGAATATATACATATGAACATCCTTTGCATACAGGAATAATAACAGACTCAAATTTCCATGTAGGAAAAAAGAAATGTCATGCATGAAACAATCTTACAAACAAAATCCATTCTAGGGTTAATTAACTTGGCCAGCAAACTTGTTAAACTTTGGGCTCAGGGAGCCCCCTAGTGCGTAACTCGTGCCACACGTCTATAACATCTACGCTAAACTTTTTATTGCTGCTTGGTCCATGAATGAGAATTTGTGCACCCTTTCTGATATATATTCTCTGCAGTTGGGCTGTGAGCAGAGCAGTCATCTTGCAACCTTTATCTTGCCCTAGGCGGGCACAAGGAGAAGGGGATGACAGAGGACGAGATGGTTGGATAGTGTTCTCGAAGCTACCAGCATGAGTCTGACCAAACTGTGGGAACAAAACAAAATTCCTTCCAGTAGCACCTTAAAGACCAACTAAGTTAGTTCTTGGTATGAGCTTTCGTGTGCATGCACACTTCTTCAGATTCAGGTATCTGAAGAAGTGTGCATGCACACGAAAGCTCATACCAAGAACTAACTTAGTTGGTCTTTAAGGTGCTACTGGAAGGAATTTTGTTTTGTTTTGACTATGGCAGACCAACACGGCTACCCATCTGTAACTCAAACTGTGGGAGGCAGTGGAAGACAGGAGTGCCTGGCGTGCTCTGGTCCATGGGGTCACGAAGAGTTGGACACGACTAAAAGACTGAACAACAGCAACAAACCTAATAGGAAAGAGGTTCTTTTCCTACCAGATGGAAAACAACACAGCCAGAGCCTCGATTTCCAGTCCTTCTTAGGTTAAAAATAAATGAGTGAGCAGTGATGGACCCCTTTCATTGCTGGGAATGTTGCAAAAGAAGACTCTGGATCTGTGGCTGCCTGTAGTGGCTGTTGGAACCTTCTAACAGCCGCTACAGGCTGCCATAGCAAGAGAGGGCAGGGAGGCTTCTGTGCCTGTGCTACCCTATTAAGAAGATAACATGGGAAATGACCCATTCACACTATTACAGTGGTGCCTCTGGTTACGAACTTAATTCGTTCCAGAGGTCCGTTCTTAAGCTGAAACTGTTCTTATCCTGAGGCATGCTTTTGCTAATGGGGCCTCTAGCTGTGCGCGCGTCTCTGGCGCGTGATTTCCATTCGCATCCTGGATCAATTCGCAAGCAGGAGCAGCTTACTTTCGAGTTAACGGAGCTCATAACCTGAAGCGTTCGTAACCTGAAGCGCTCTTAACCAGAGGGACCACTGTACTGTTGTTTTTAAACAATTCCTTCTGTGGCATTTTTCATTTGGGCAATTACTCTAATTTCTCTCTGCAATGCCATTAGGGCTAGGTAATATATCAATATATCATCCTAAACCAGTTTGAAGTCCACATTGTGATCATCATTTTTGACCTGGGAATATATCAGGAATCAAAATGTGTGTGTGTGTGTGTGTGTGTGTGTGTGTGTGTGTGCTATGCAAAAATCACAATGTGGGGAAAATCATGAAGCCAGCCAATGCTTCTCTTGATTCCTGCAGCCCCTGTTAACTCTGCCAGCTCCACTGGTATATCACGAGGTTTAGCTGGTGATATATCACGATGCTGAAAACCAGATACCGCCCGGCCCTAAATGCCATATACGAGTTAAGATTGATTTCATGGTTTAATAGGGGTTTGATCCTAGCGATCTTGCTCTGGACCCTCCTTCCCCTTTGACAGGGAGAGGAGGAGCTGCAGAAATACACCACCCCCTACCAGTTGGACTGCTTCTGAGGAACTGTAGGAAAGGGTGGCCTGTCTCCCTATATACAAACAAAAGGACTGAATGTCATGCTTTGCAGTTCACAGGACCGCCAACAGATGGCCACGTCAGCTGCAGCACGAGAAATGACAGGGTAGCCCATGAATGGCTCTTGGCTGACCTCGGTCAAACATGCCTGCTGTGAGGTTTGACGGAGGAAAGAGAGGCGTTTCATAGAGCTGTTCAGTCAGCTGTGCCTCCCTCCTCCTTTAAAAAGGTGTGGAGGTTCAGGCGAGCTGCGAGGGGAGGACAAGGGGGTGTAAAGGAAGGGTGGTTGGTCAGATAATAATAACAATAATAATAATTTTATTACAGTAGTACCTCAGGTTACATACGCTTCAGGTTACAGACTCCGCCAACCCAGAAATATTACCTCAGGTTAAGAACTTTGCTTCAGGATGAGAACAGGAATCGTGCAGCGGCGGCGCAGTGGCAGCAAGAGGCCCCATTAGCTAAAGTGGTGCTTCAGGTTAAGAACAGTTTCAGGTTAAGAATGGACCTCCAGAACGAATTAAGTTCTTAACCCGAGGTACCACTGTATTAACATGCCACCCATCTGACTGGGTTTCCCTAGCCACTCTGGGCAGCTTCCAGCAAAATATAAAAACACAATAAAACATCAGACATTAAAAACTTCCCTCTACGGGGCTGCCTTCAGATGTCTTCTAAAAGTCATATTGTCATTTGACATCTGATGTGGGGCAGGGTGGTTACCAAAGGGGTAGGTGGGGCTGGTGAGCGAAGCAAGTGGGACACAGCCCTAAGTATGTATGTGTATAGAATATAGTAAATCTACTCCACAAGGAGTACACTGTTTGCTAGTGCGCTACAAAGGTCACTTAACTTCTCTGCTGCACAGCTATCCCGACCCTGGCCTGAGGGGTTGCCAGACACCTTCTGGGAAGAACCTACAACCCTTTTACAGGCATTAGCTAAAGGGGTGCCGCACCCCTTGGGTTAAGAAGGGCCACAGCTATCCCCACGGATGACAGCTGTGGCAGAGCCAAGAAAGGGAGTCCTCCACAAATCGCGTGGCGGAGAGGGGCATCTCTCAGGCAAAGACGGGAGAGTTTTGCCAGTAGGAGTAGACCAGGAATCCTGTGAAAGTGCTATCTGTCTTGATGCTGGAGTAGAAGCCAAGGTAGTCCCCTACCCCTACCTGTACCCAGACTTCATCCTCCGGCTCCAGCCGCACCAGGGTGCCACCGGACAGCGATGTGGGCTTGGGCCAGTTGCCGTAGAACTGGAAGAAGGAGGCCACCGACTTGCCATTCTTCATAATGTCAAACTGGAGGCTCATGCGGTAGACGGTGGCATGGACGGCGAAGTAGTACAGTCCCGGAATCTCGCAGAGGAACTTCCCCGTGTTGCCGTCGTAATGTCCCTGCTCGTTGACCAGAACCACGTCGAAGACGATTGGCTGGTCGGCCAAGGGAGGGCTGCGAGACTCGGAGCGCTTGGCGCTGAAGGCTGAGCGGGGGGCCACTGCGCACTCCCCAGGCGTCCCTTTCTCTCCGGGGAACCCATTGAGGCCAGGGCTGCCTCTTTCCCCTGTGGGGCCCACTGCTCCTTTATGGAATGAAAACAACAACAACCAAGGACAGTGTTAGGATATGTTTGAGAATGGAATATGGATCTGATGTGTTTTCGCCATGGAGAGGCTTTAACGTGGATATGGGTGGAAGAATTTAGTACTATGCAATATGGAGTGATGGTGGCAGGAACTGGTAGAGGTGAAATTAAAAGAAACAGATGGCTAACGTTTATTAATTATTATGGAACCTGACTTCGACTTTTCGTAGGGAAAAGGGACAAATGATTCTGAGGCACCCTGACTTTAAAGAAATTGTTTAACTGAAAGCGGAGAAGATGGATGTTTGCATGGGACTGAAGGTTTTAAATATATATATATATTTTGCATGGACTGAGGGTGATTTTTATATACAGTGGTACCTGGGTTTTCGAACATAATCCATTCCAGAAGACCGTTTGAGTTCTGAAATGTTTGAAAACCGAAAACTCAGTACGGAAGCTTCAAAACGGAAAACTGAATATGGAAAACTCAATACGGAAAACTCAGTATGGAAGCCGCATTTCTGGTTTGACTTCCAAGGCGTGTTCGAAAACCGAAGCATTTACTTCTGGGTTTACAGCGTTTGAAAACTGAAATGTTCAACAACGGAGACATTCAAAAACAGAGATACCACTGTATGTGTGTGTATATATATATATATATATATATATATATATATATATATATGCACATATGCACAAATAAATTTTTTGTTACTGGCAGATGGGAAATCGGAAGTTCTTCACTTGCATCTTTTGCTAACCTTTTTATCTTTTTTATCTTATTCTTCTCTTGAAATGGAATTAGGAAATTATGTAACATTGAGCAGCGAATAAGGAAGGGAAGAGAAACATCAAAATAGGGGGGTGGGAAGTCAACTTTCCAATTTGTATTAAATTTGAATTAATTTGATGTTAATTTATTGATTTTTTTTGAAAAGCAATAAAAATTAATTGACAGAAAAGAGATAACTCAGTAGAAAGCAAAACACCAGCTATCCCCTTGTCTTGCTTGTGGCGACTACAGTAGTTAGAAGTTTGGGTCTTAATTTAAATGACCTCATTTCCCTCAGAGGGGTGAGGAACTTTCAGTCCACAGGCCTGATTACTTCCGCCAGGCCTCCCCATTTGTCTTGTGAGGCCATTTTAGCCGTGCCCAGCTGCTGATGGCTGGGGTTTGCATAGCTCTGAAAGCCAGCTGGCTGTCCACACAGACAAAAATGGGTCACCAGACAGGCTGGCCCTGCTCTATGGAGTTGATAACTCAACACAGAGTAGACTCCTTCCCCCAATACATTGTGAGACAATAATGCTGGAATTATCCACTTCAGGGCTTCTGCAGAATTAGCTTGCTTAGCATGATAGAAATGGACCTGGGAATAATAGTGCTCTCCTAACCTGCCTCATCTGCATCCAGTGGCGTAGCGTGGGGGGTGCAGGGGGGGCCAGCCGCACCGGGCGCAACATCTGGGGGTTAAGGTTAGGGGGCGCAAATCCACGGGTTAGGGGGTGCAAATTACTTGCCTTGCCCTGGGTGCTGACAACCCACGCTACGCCACTGTCTGCATCTAAAGACCAAAAGTTTTCCTTCAGGCACCAGGAAGGCCTTTGAGATCCTCCTAAGGCAGAGGTGCCCTTACCTGTTTGACCAACTTCGCCCTTTTCTCCCGGCATCCCTGCTGCTCCGTCACGCCCGTCACGCCCATCTCTGCCTGGCAGGCCTTGGTTACCATGGATCCCGGGGGTGCCTGGAATTCCGGGGTGCCCAGTGCAAAGGCTGGGGATCTTATTGTCCTCAATCTGGACAGAGTCTGTGGTCAATGTAAGCAGGAAGAGGAAGAGGTAGACGGCGTGCTCCATTTCTGGGGGGTCTACAGAGAGAGGAGTTTGTCAGACCTCCAAAGGGTCTCAGGGAAGTGGTTTTTTTGCAAACAGGTCCACAATTATTATTTTTTATAGCTTACCTAATCCAGTGTGTTTATGCCCCCAAAGGACCAAGTTTAGCAAACCTTCCTTGAATGGTCACCTGCATGAAATTCCTACTCGCCCTAGATAACTAGGTCTATTAAATCTGGCCCTGGGATGCCTTAAGGGCTGCTTTGCCCCATATAAACCTGCCCATCAGCTGAGACCATCTCTGCGTTCCCCAGCCTTCTGAAGTTTGCCAGCTAACATACAGGTGAAACTCGGAAAATTAGAATATTCTAATTTTCTGAGATTGCTAATTTGGGGTTTTCATCAGCTGTATGCCATGATCGTCACAATTATAACAAATAAAGGCTTGACATATCTCGCTTTGCATGTCATGAGTCTATCTCATATATTAGTTTCACCTTTTAAGTTGAGTTACTGAAATAAATGAACTTTTCCACGATATTCTAATTTTCCGAGTTTCACCTGTAGTTAAACTGTTGATTTTTTTCTCCCACTCCAGAAGAGGCAGTGATAGTTGCCAACTGGATGGCTTTGAAAGACAAATTCAAGACTACCAGTAGCTACTAGTTGTGATGCCTATGTACTGTACTGTCTGCAGTATGACTGGTTTGGTATTCAGTCAGGGACGCGGACTTATAAAAAATATTGGGGGGGCCCGGGAAAGCTCATGAATAATAAATAAGCTCATGAATATGCAAATAAAGTGGCGCCGCCTCCTCGTGAGCGAATAGGGGAGAGCGTGCTGCGCCTATTAATCAGCTCCAAAGGAAATTGGGTGGAGCTTTTGCTCGGGAGGGAGGGCAGGAGGCATGCAGCCCGCCCCTCCCTGTGCATTTTGGGCTGGGGGAGGGGCGGCGATGGTGCTCTGCTGGAGGGGCGCCAGAGATTATTGGGGGGGCGGAGCCCCCCCAAACGAATTTTTGAGGGGGCTCGGGCCCCCTCAAGCCCCATGGAGTCGGCGCCTATGTATTCAGTAGCCTCTGAATAGCAGTTCCTGGGGATCACAAGGGTGGGAGAGTGCTGTTGCCCTCAGGTCCTGCTTGTGGGCTTCCCACCAGCTTCTGATTGGTCTCTGTGAGGATGCTGGGCTATGTAGATGGGCCTTTGGTCAGACCCAGTAGCTGGGCTCTTTTTATGTTCTCTCACACAGTTAAAACCAAAAAATCACTGCAAATAGGAAGAAGTGCAGCTGGAAAGAACTAAGCTAGAATGCTTGGCCTAGACTAGACTGAGCAGGGAAAGGGCTCCAGCTCAGTGGGAGAGCACCTGTTCTGCATGCAGAAAGTCTGTGGGGTTCAATCCTTGCATTCCCAAGTAGGACTGGGAATGTCCCCAGTCTGAAACCCTGGAGAGCCACGGCCAATCTGTGTGGATAGTACAGAGCTTGATGCATCAAGGGTGCAACTCAGTCTAAAGTAGCTCCCTATGATTTTATGTTGTTCCCTGGTGCATTAGATTTCCAGAGTTTTAGTCAGTCAGAATATTTATTATTCATTTATTATATTGCTATCCCACCTCCAAGGAACACAAGGCAGTGTACATGGTTCTCCCCATCTTTGTTCAATCCACACAACGTGTGGTTTAATTTGAAAGATGGTGCCACTGAGCATGTACAGAGTGCATTTATCTCACCCCCCCCCTCATCCCACAGACCTGCAGCTACGATTCCAGGTCCATCTGGTTTTTATGCAGGTTAGCATTCCACCTCTCCCCGCAGAAATTAATTGCAGCAACCGTTTCGTGAAAAGGTAGAAGAACTCCAGCAAAACCAGAGCAGAGTATTGCCTCTTAGACACCCACCCCCATGGTTGATCTCCCAGGGAGCCTCCACCCCCTAATCCAACTGTAAGACTAGCAATTGTGCAACCTAAATCCATTAATGCATATGATTCCCTTGGAAGAGTTGGGAGCTTCAGATGGCTCAGAATTCTCTGGCTTTCCTGAGCTGCACTTTGTGAATTTTGTGGTGAGCGATGGGGGCAGCGGGAAGAGAGACAGAGAGAGGAGGAAATGTCAACTGGCTCTTAAGCAACCGCCTGGGATGTCACGCTCCTTTCGCCTCCCATGGAATCAGAGGAAAGAAGCCAGAGCCTCCCAAGAGGCTAGTCCTCTAGAGGCAAGACTGATGCCAGGAGCCAGCCGGGCACGCAGCACAGCCTTAAAACCACAGAATCAGCCTGTGAACTTTTGTCCTGGTTTTGTCCTCCTTCTGCAAGCCAGCCAGCCAGCCTGTTCTGACAACTTGCTCATCTATTTCTCCTTTCCTTTCTCTTTTCTTCCCCTCTCCCTCCTGCCCCTGCCATCTTTTGCCCCTTTTTGCAAGAGTCCAGGTTGTCTTAAGAGTTCCTATAAGTTTCAGCTTTGGGATTTAGCTATAGCTAACAGGTCTGGAATGCAGCGAACCCATCCAAAATCTCGATGCTTTACATTCTTTCAGCATTGCCTGAGCCTGGTGAGGATTGGGGGTGTAGTGGGGTGAGTGTCGAAGCAACGATTCTTCAATATCAACTGGCTGAAGACTCGTCATGTTGTTCGGATGCCTGAATATCGCCTTCCAAAGCAACTACTCTATCCAGAACTTAAAAATGGAAAGCGTAATGCTGGTGGTCAACAAAAGAGGTTTAAAGGCTCTCTCAAGGCAAATCTTTAAAAATGTAGTATAAACACCGACCATTGGGAAACACTGGCCTGTGAGTGCTCCAATTGGAGAACAGCCTTTACCAAAGGTGCTGTGGACTTTGAACACGCTCAAACTCAGGATGAAAGGAAGAAACATGCTAAGAGGAAAGGAAGAAACATGCTAAGAAACCCTCACCATGACCAACTCCCGTCCGGAAACCTATGTCCCCACTGTGGAAGGACATCCAGAATTGGCCTCCACAGTCACTTAAAGACTCACTGTTAAGACCGTGTTCATGGAAGACAATCTTACTCGGCTACAAGTGATCACCAAAGAAGAGAAAAAAGAAGGATATTCTTTGGGGAGCCTAGTCCCTATATTTCTTAAGCTCTGCTATGACTAGCCAGGGTGTGTGGGTGAAGTCAAACTGCTGCATTATCAGCACTGAAGTGACCTCCTTGGGGGGCAAGCCTGGGCAGTGTGTACAGAGGTCCTGAACTGCCCAGACAACAAGACTCTTGGCATCGTTGGTGGGGTCCACAGGAAAGCAGAGCAAGACGTTTGGCACCAGCTTGGCTGCAGGAGTTGCCAGAAGGAGGTGCACAAGACAGCATCCAACTGTCTTAGGGGACTCCGGATTTGGGTAGGGTTCTTCTCCCAAATATATCCAGCAAGGCAGTGGAGGACCAGAGTTTTCCATCTGCTAGATGTGCTACCTTCCCGGGTTGACGAGCCCCATCTGCCCCTTCCCCCTAAAGCATGTGGAGAAAGCACTTTCTTGACCATTGATCAAGAGACTATTGGTCTTGTCTGCTCAATCTGCCAGAGCCTGTCTTTGCATGCAGGGGAAGTCTCTAACTCACCGAGGGTTTGAGACCCAACAGGTACCCTCACTTGGTTTAGCTAGCCAGCCAAAGCCATTCCCAGGGTGTGGCTGCTGTCGCATGCTCACAGCTTCTAGGAAGCACAGGTGAGAGCTGAGTGCAGGGTGGGGTACCCCCCCCCAGCAAAGGTACTACCCTCCCCCTAACACCCCATACACCCCAGCTCAGGTTGTATATATGTGTAAATATATCATAAAGATAAATGTCTCTGCTGTTCCTCATTCTGAGGAAACTAAACCCTGGGTAATTCCTGGTGTCCCTGGAATCTTGCATCGCTCAGATTGGGGTGGCATGCAACTGTACTAATATAGGCAGAAAAATGAGCCATTGGCATATAGTTCTATCTTCACGGCTCTAGGATCTCTACTGGTCTGTCTGATCTACACCGGATTGCAAAATGGGGTTAATAAAACAGGCCAACTTAGCAGGACTGTTGCAATAATTACTGAGAATAAAGGGCACACGGCCCTTTTAAGCATTCAGCAAAAACCAAGTTTCACTACTGACTTTTAGTATTAGTCTCCTACCTGTGGATTGCAAGTAGCAATAACTTTTGCATATAATGTGTGTGAGATATAATGGTGAATATCAGTCCAGAACGGTTGACTTTCTTTCCAACCTGTGGGGCACTTGCAGCAATCAAAGCCCCTCATTCCCACACCTTCCCAAGAGTCAGAGTGGCCTAGCAGATAGTGTTTGGTTAGGACCAGGAGACCCGAGTTCAAATTCTGTAATGTTCACCAGATGCTCCTCTGGGCGTATCCTGTATGTTATTTTGCAGGAAGGCTTCAAGAGCATCCCAGCAAATCTAGGTTTGTGCAATTCAAGTAGATTACAGCACTCTCTTCCCCTGGAGCAACAAATCCACTTTTAAAAAAACAACCAACCCAGACTTTGGGTGGCTGAGAAAGTGATGGGAAAATGCATTGAAAAGTGTGGGATGAACGGCTAATTCATGGGAAGATATATAAACACCCCACAAGCAAATTAGGCTCACCATTGTGGAACAAATCAGAATGAATACTCAATTAAAAACCGGACTAACTCGAAATTGGAATCCAGACCCCCCGCCCGCCTGCCCCTTAGTGGGGTCCGGATCAGGCCATTCTTTTTAAAAATCCACAAACTTTGGCCATTTTTATTTCAATTTCCCCAAGAGAGCAGCTCTTTCTTACAGTATATTTTTTTTGGCAAGGCTTTTGGGTGGCTCGGATTAAAATCAATCCCAAAGAAAGCAAAATCTCCTCCCGCTAGGCATTTCCCAACTCCCGGGTGATCTTCTAAAGGGATCGCGTCGGTCCCAAACAAAAGCAAGGTGGTGTCAGCAAAGTCCGGAGAAACGGCAGCTCCAAGCAGGCAAGTTGGGAACCCGTCGCCCAGCCTCCCTAGCCCACCAGCCCGCGTGGATCTGCGATACTCACGGCGGCGGCGCTCTGCGGCTGGGCTGGCAAGCTGGCGCTCCGGGCTGCTTGGGGAAGAAGGAGGACCGCTTACTCTGGCGAAGGAGGCCGCAAGCCAGCTCCGCCGGCCGGCCTTCTTTTCCCCCTCCCCACCCTCCTCTCTCCCTCCCCTCTCTCCCTCCTCCCCAAACTCCGATGGAAACCGGAGAGTTGCAGAGCGGAGCCAAGAGCTACAGGCAAAGCGGGGAAGCGCGTCGGAGGCAGAGGCGCTCCCAGGGACGGGCATCTCTGGGATGGGGCAGAGAGGGGAGAGGAAGGCGGGAGGGGAGGGAGGAGGAAGAGTCAGGAGCCGGCAGGGCGGCGGAGAAGGGGTCAGAGTGGGGTGGGGGTGGGGTGGGGGTGAGACCGGGGGATCCGGGTTCAAATCCCCCACTCAGCCCTGGAGGCTCACTGGGTGAGCTTGAGCCAGTCCACGTTGCCTCTTAGCCTGGCCTATCTCGCAGGGTGGTTGTGCGGGGAGAATGAGCTTGAGCTGCTTGCAGGTATGGCCAAACCTGGTCCTCCTGCTGTTTTGGGACTACAACTCCCATTATCCCTAGCTAACAGGACCAATGGTCAGGGATGATGGGAATTGTAGTCCCAAAACAGCTGGAGGGCCAAGTTTTGCCATGCCTGCAAGGTGGGGTGTAAATAAATGTTCTCTATACAGTGGTACCTCGGGTTACGTAAGCTTCAGGTTACATACGCTTCAGGTTACAGACTCCGCTAACCCAGAAATAGTGCTTCAGGTTAAGAACTTTGCTTCAGGATAAGAACAGAAATCGTTCTCTGGCGGCGAGGCGGCAGCAGGAGGCCCCATTAGCTAAAGTGGTGCTTCAGGTTAAGAACAGTTTCAGGTTAAGAACGGACCTCCAGAACGAATTAAATACTTAACCTGAGGTACCACTGTATTTCCAAGGAAGCGCCTTCACCCTCATAAAAGCAATGGCGGGATGAAAGGCAAAGAAACCCATTTCATCAAACACGAAACAGCCAGGACTTTCATTGACGTGGGCTGTCACTTTTAAGAACTTGTGCTTGAGCTTGGTTTTTGCCTCCTCCCTCCTCTTCCCATTTTCCTCTTGCGTCACATCTTTTCAGATTGTGAACTTAAGGTCAGGACCATATTATATCTGATTTTTGTAAGCTGCTCTGACGTCCCTTTTGGCTTATTGTTTAGACAGAAATGCTGTGAACAATCAAAGAAGAAGTGGGTTGGTGGTTCCATTTCCACTCTGCCCATCATTTTGGTTTGTTTTTTTTACCTTGAGCAGGCACTAGAGCTTATTTTCTGCCAGAGCTCACCACAGGAAAAGAATTGCCATTGAGCATGTACGGAGTGCCTGCTGCTCATCACTTAACAGTAACCCTCTTCTCCATATGAATCTAATATTAGAGGAGAGAAGCATCCAGGTGTGACTTTGAGGCCAGGCTGAGCTCCGCTTACTCTCCTCTTGAAAAAAAAAGGTAACATTGACAGACAGGATACGTAACGTGTTTTAAAAGCTGGGAGTCAACAAAACATTACAGAATATTTTCCAGCCAGGCAGAAGCATAGGAGTGAGTGTACAGTAGCCTCCCACAACCTGGTGCCAACCAGATGTTTTGGACTACAACCACCATCAGTCTCAGCCAGGATATCTGCAACCTTTGAGGGTTCCCTAAGCCTGCTCATGCAGTACTTCTTTCATATGGGGGGTGTTGCTTTGGGTACCTAAAGGCTCCCCCTCCATTTGAGCTTGCTATTAGAATATGGGATAAGGATGTTGGGTGATAACACATGCTGCTTGATCAATGTGCATTTTATACTGCTGTCTGGGCAAACCAAGCCCCTTGGGAAATGCTTATGCTGGGCACATCTTATAATCCATGTCTACCAGAGAAGGGGGAGGCGGGTGGCGCTGTGGGTTAAACCACAGAGCCTAGGACTTGCCGGTCAGAAGGTCGGCAGTTCGAATCCCTGTGACAGGGTGAGCTCCCATTGCTCGGTCCCTGCTCCTGCCAACCTAGCAGTTCGAAAGCACGTCAAAGTGCAAGTAGATAAATAGGTATCGCTCCGGCGGGAAGGTAAACGGCGTTTCCGTGCGCTGCTCTGGTTCGCCAGAAGCGGCTTAGTCATGCTGGCCACATGACCCGGAAGCTGGATGCCGGCTCCCTCGGCCAATAAAGCGAGATGAGCGCCGCAAGCCCAGAGTCGGTTACGACTGGACCTAATGGTCAGGGGTCCATTTACCTTTACCTTACCAGAGAAGGGATGCAGGAGGTATCTTGCAAACTTACTTATCCACGGCTGCATGCAAACCAGCATGGTTCAATCCCTGAAATCCCCAGTCAGATCTGGGAAAGGCTCTCTGCCTGAAACTCCAGAGAGCTGCCGCCAGTTTGCGTGATCAACACTGACCTACATTAAACCAAGCACGGCTCCCCATGCTCCTGCTGAATCCGACCAAAGGCCCATCTGGTCCAGCATCCTGCTCTGGCAGGATGCTCATGGGAAGCCTAAAAGCCAGGACCTGAGCATAGCAGCATCACACCACCACCCTTGTGATGCCTAGCAAACAGGTACTTGGAGGATCACTGCCTCTGACCCCGAGAACTCGCCATTGTGGCTAGAAGCCCCCAGGTAAGCCTGAACCTCCACGAATTTGCCTCATCTTTGGCTGGCCATCGCTGCCTCTTGGGATAGCAGATTCCTGTGTGACCAAACCCTTCCTCTTGTCCATCTGGAACCTTTCATTATTCAGCTTTCTTTCATTCTCATATTATGATAGAGAGCAAGGGATGGGAACTGATTCTCTGCTCCCTCTGCTACATGCACAAGTGCACCACAAACACAGGCACGAATCCCACCCACAACTTGTTTGCAGAGTTTGATGGACGGGACTCGGCACCCAGATCCTGCTTAGAAGTCCCTGAGCATTTTTCTGCTTTGACAGCAGCAGCAGCAGCAGCTGGATGGGCGTTGCTCCCAGATTGGTTTCGCAGACGCTGCCGCCGCCAGCTCCCTTCCGTAGAAACTCCTCCCTTGTCTTGGGGTGATGCTTCCCAGATTTAAGCTGGGCTCCGATGATCTCAGAGGCTGCTGCGCAGGGATGGGATGGAAGGTGAAGTAATTCACACATGGGTGGTACAGAGCTCCTAGGACCATTTAGTTGCAGGTTGGACTTTTTAACAGGTTCAAATGCTCTTTCAAAACAATTGCACACAAGTGTGAAAAGTGAGGCTAGATCTCTTTGGCTGACGTGCCAGTTTTCTGTGGGTGGGGAATTACTGATGACAGGAATCCAAGAACTTGTGTATCCTCTCAACTGAAGCCTGAAATGCTGCAGTACCAGGGACAGTGGTTTCTGCAGGGAAGGGCTGAAGCTCAGTGGCAGGGCATCTGCTGTGCATGTAGAAGGTCCTAAATTCAACCCCCAGCACCTCCAGGTAGGGCTGGAAGAGCATGCATAGTTTCCCCTCCTCCTCTCCATTTTTATAATCACAACAACCCTGTGAGGTAGGTTAGGCTGAGAGTCAGCAACTGGCCTGAAGTCGCTCAGTGAGCTTCATGGCTGAGTGTTGATTTGAACCCTGGTCTCCCAGGTCCTAGTCTGGCATTCTCACCTCTACTCCACACTGTTGGCAGTGGAAGAGAAATCAAGTGGTTAAAGCTAATAATCCCATTTCAGAGAGCAGGTGGAGGGATAGCATGTATGTAGGAAAGTCCTTGCATTATAAATTCCTTTTAACTGGAAAGATAGCATAGGAAGACATGAAGCTCTTTCCCTTACACACTAGCTTTCTTGTGGGTTGTTTTCCACTCCTCTTTTGCTCGGGGATTATTTTTTTAAGGGGATCAGCCGCCACCTGCAGTCTGAAGTAGGGCAGCCTTTTCTACCACACTAACACTTCATTCCACTAAGATCAAACAAATAAATTGTGCAGTCCTGTCAATTATTGGGGGTGTTGGAGGGGCAAGCTAGAGTAATTCCATATCACCCGCAGGTCTGAAGCATCTGCTTTCAGCTACAAGGAACACTGGAAGCTCCCTGAAGTTTTGTCTGTGTTGTTTCAATCACTCCTCAGCTGCTGTAATAGCTCGATCTCCAAATGAGGCAACTCTGAAGTCTTCATAATCTTTGCATAATCATTATTAAACCAGATGTATTCTGGAAAGAAATACTTTCAGCAGGGCTTTGCCACAAGGGCTGGGCGCATTTGACAATTACATGCAAGCACAGAAAACTCACAGGGTGTGGTTTGGGATGGAGGATTCAGCTTCCTGGGAATGGCAGCTTTCATTAAACAACAGCAACAAGCGTCTAGTCCTTAAGATGTATAAAAGCCCACTGAAATCTCATAAGTCACGTGGGTGGCTGAATAAGATTTGCAATGTTCCAGGAACAGGAATTCAGGGCTCTGCATGTCTCTGCCCACACCCGCTCATGATGAGCACAGACGGAATGCATTTTGCAAAATAAGGAAAAGTCTTGCTTGATTTGCATGGTTTATAGAGGATGCTAAATTCAGCTGTCTTTGACAAATAATTCTGAAGGGTTTTTTTTTTTTTTAAATGCATGCACAGTTAACTCATAAGCGCAGGGCAGAGCTGAAATGGGAGATTAATGTAAAATCACAATCCATTAAACTACTATGTATAGTGCAATCTGATGCTGCGTTAACTGGAACAAGAAGATGTCCTTCTTTGTTGGTATATAATCAATTATCAGGGTTGTCACTCAGAGAAAGGAACTTTTTGTGGATGAATTGTATGACTTTTAATCAGCGAATCAATCAACTTCATTGCAGAGGGCTGGACTACATGACCCCGGGATCCTTTCCAATCCTAAAGTTCTATGATCTGAATGAATTTGCATTTTAACAACATAATCCTGGTAGGCAAATCTTCCTTCCTTCCTTCCTTCCT
This sequence comes from Podarcis muralis, assembly GCF_964188315.1. Classification (NCBI taxonomy): domain Eukaryota; kingdom Metazoa; phylum Chordata; class Lepidosauria; order Squamata; family Lacertidae; genus Podarcis; species Podarcis muralis. The sequence goes on from NC_135669.1 coordinate 21,104,266, forward strand.
TCCTTCCTTCCTTCCTTCCTTCCTTCCTTCCTTCCTAGCACTTGTGCTGCTGTAGGCTTAACCTCACAGGAGGCATTTACTCCCACGTAAGAGAGAAGAAATAATCCCCCTTCTAAGAAAGGCCTCACAAGCCGTGGACTTGTCAGTATGTACAGTAAAAACCATTTACATTAATCTTTTCTTTTTTAAAAAACGCCTTTTAAAACCAACCACAAAGACTTAAAAACAAATCAGCTAAATATTACAGCTCTAATTATGATGGAAGCCCCCTGCAGCCTCTGATATATCATTATCCAAGTTATTTATATGGGCACCATCAAGGCGCATAGAACTTTACGAAGGGTATGAGGACAGGCCTCTGACCCAAGGTGCTTACAATCTAAAGACTCAACCCCAAACTGCAAATTGTCCTCCTGTTGCTCAGATTCCACCGATTCCTTGGAGAGACGTCAGTGGATGGCCTACTAAAGCATTGTAGCTCAGATCCTGAGGCCTTCTGGTGGGGGATTTCTTCTGTTCGGAAACTTCCGTTCGGGAACTGGTGGCCTCCAAAGGGTCTCCCACCAAGCTGGGCAATGAGAGATGCGTTCAGCTACACGGCACGTGAAGTAGAGGTTGCGGACGGAGAGGGGCAGCCCCTTTATGGCAGGAAGCACTCCAAAGGGTTGTTGGACTCTAGCAGGACATTGCAGTTCAGGGGCCATGGGAGACCCAGAAGGCTGAGGGATTGCTGGCAGCTCTGCTCGGCTGCCAGGCACACAGAGCGGCACGGCTGCAGGATGCCCCCATCCGGGGTGCACTTGGGTACAAAGAGGCTGCACAGGAGCAAGCGCAGAGATGGGTAGCAAGAGAAGTCCTTCAGCATCTGAAAAAGAACGAGCAAGGGGCAGCAGGGAGAGGCACTTGTCAGGTGTTGGAATAGCCCTTCTCTCACTACTCCTGGAAAACAGTGAATGGTTTACTGCAGGCTTCCTCAGCCTCGGCCCTCCAGATGTTTTGAGACTACAATTCCCATCATCCCTGACCACTGGTCCTGCTAGCTAGGGATCATGGGAGTTGTAGGCCAGAAACATCTGGAGGGCCGAGGTTGAGGAAGCCTGGTTTACTGTACCTAATACTGCGTTTGATAGCCCATCCCTGGAAGTACCCCATGCAGAGATGGTGGTCTCTTGCCCTAGCTCAGTGGTTCCCAAAGGGGGCGCTAATTCCCACTGTGGGGCAGTGGAGCTGCAAGTGAGCATCAGACTTTGAGAAGCTGATAACATAGAGTTATGGAATTTGAAGCGGTCCCAAGTGTTATCTTGCAGGGCAGGAATCTCAATTTCACAGGATCAAGTGGAATACTGTGTCCAGTTCTGGGCACCACTATTTAAGAAGGATGTTGGCAAGCTGGAACATGTGCAGAGGAGGGCAACCAAGATGATCAAGGGTCTGGAAACTAAGCCTTATGAGGAACGGTTGAAGGAGCTGTGTATGTTTAGCTTGGGAAAGAGGAGCCTGAGAGGAGATATGATAGCCACCTTTAAATATCTTAAGGGCTGTCACATGAAGGAGGGAGCAATGGCTTCATGTTTCAAGAAAGGAGATTCCAACTAAACATTCGGAAAAACTTTCTGACAGTAAGAGCTGTTCAGCCATGGAACAGACTCCCACGAGAGGTGGTGGACTTTCTTGGAGGTTTTTAGACAGAGGTTGGAGGAGGAGGAGGAGGACTTTGGACTTGATACCCCGCCTTTCACTCCCCTTAAGGAGTCTCAAAGCTGCTAACAATCTCCTTTCCCTTCCTCCCCCACAACAAACACTCTGTGAGGTGAGTGGGGCTGAGAGACTTCAGAGAAGTGTGACTAGACCCAGCAACTGCATGTGGAGGAGCGGAGACGCGAACCCGGTTCCCCATATTACGGTTCCCCAGAGTCCACCGCTCTTAACCACTACACCACACTGGCTGGCCATCTGTAATGGATGCTTTAGCTGAGATTCCTGCATTGCAGGGGGTTGGACTAGACAACTTTTTCCAACTCAAAGATTCTATGATTCTAAGTGCATCAGTTTTGCTGAATCAAGAAAACTGAATAGTTTTAATTGGGTTTTGAATAAATGTGTAATTAATTGCTACTGCTTTGAATTTTTATTGCATTATCTTCCTTAGCGGATTGTGCAAACTGCTGTTCTGAACAATGTGTTACAGGGCAGGAGGCGCTGAGAATGAGTTTATAGGGCAGGGGAAAGTCTGGGAACTACTTGCCCTAGCCGAAAAATGTCTGCAAAGAAAAATGCCAATGATGGGCGAAAGCAGGAGGGACAAATCTGAAGATATGTGGGACCCCTTGTCACGTGACCTGTCAGAGAGCTGCAATACAACCGCTGCTTCTCCAAAAATTATTTCAGTTAGGTTTATTACTGAGACACCTCCTTGGCTAAGCACTCCTGAGGGTTGTTGTTAAGTGGATGCATTTAGTGCATTTGCAAATTTTCTCTTTTAACACGTAGAAAATGGCTGTGCACTGTGTGGATTATGGTTAAGTCAAACTTCTTTTCTATAATTGTTGCATGGTGTTGTGATGTCATGGATTTATAAAAATGTTTTTTTTAAAAAAATGAGCAAAGGGGCAGAAAGGGAATCATAATGAAATGAAAAAGGTATTTAAATATACCTTCCTGAAGAAACCAGAGGCCTTCCTCCTGGGCATTGCCGGCCAATTGGTGCCAAAGAAGGATAGAACTTTCTTTATGTATGCTACAACAGCAGCGAGAATACTTATTGCAAAGTACTGGAAGACACAAGATTTACCCACACTGGAAGAATGGCAGATGAAGGTGATGGACTATATGGAACTGGCGGAGATGACCGGCAGAATCCGACATCAGGGAGAAGAGTCGGTGGAAGAAGATTGGAAGAAATTTAAAGACTATTTACAGAAATATTGTAAAATTAATGAATGTTAGAATGATGTTGGAATGAAGTTAAGTGGTTTTAGCAGCAATGTTATTAAGGTTTATGTGAAAATGGATTGTTAATAGATGGGAACTTGAAGTAATAATATACTAAGATTAAGGATTAAGATAAGAACAAAAAAGGAAAGGATTTGCTGAATTAATTAACTGATCTGGGATGCAAAAAAGGGAGGTGTGAGGAGGTCCGGGAAACAAGTGAACGAAAGACAAGATATGGAAAGACTGATTTGTTTTTAATTGTTATTCTATTTTTTCTGGTTTTTGTATTTTATTTCCTCTTTTTTATTTTTGTTTTTTTTTGTATTATTGTAATTTTGTTTGAAACTTTAATAAATATTATTTAAAAGAAAGAAAGAAAGGGAGTCATTTTCCTGGTTCTGGCTCCAGCTGGCCTAGAATCAAGGACAGGCAGTGGCCAACAGGCTTGGTGGGGGCATTTTCCAGGGCTCCACATGCCCAGGAACCAATCTATCAATCTTTCTAAAGTGGTGGGAGTGGTGTTGTCCTGCTGGGCCAGATCTTTCTCTCCTGCTCCCCTCTCTGTGGCAAGGTGCTTTCTGTTGAAGTTCCCTGCCTTCCACCTAAGCCAAGGGTCCAGCGCCCCCCCCATCGCTCTCCCTCACCCCTTTCCCCACCTTCCTCCAGGCTCACCATATAGTCTTCAAGATGCTCTTCTGCCTCTTGCTGATCCATAATGGTCAGCCAGATGTTGGGGAAAGAGGTGGTATTGTAACTGAGACCCAAACACATCTCCACCTCAATCGGCTCACAGGACGGCTCTGCAGGTAGAAGGGAAAGGTGCAGGTATATGCGTGTTTGTGTGGCAATGTTTCAGATTCAGCTCAGGTACATATTAGACAAAATTGCATACAAAAACAGGTATATTGGGATAAATGTGCAAGGAAATGCTAACAATTTAATGTAAGGGTGTTTGTTTTAAAATTGCAAACTAATGCAGAATTCTAAAGTGCTGAACTTTAGGTTAGGGGAAATGAGAAACTGTGGGGCACCACAATGGGCAAATTTGCCCATCCTTATTTATGACTCAGTCTGACATGAGAGGGCAGCCCTTTTTCAACAACTGGTGCAGGACCTCAACTTTGGGAATCTTGTTTCACGAGGAAAGAATTGCCGCTCACCAAAAGATGCATAGGTGAGGCTGGTGCAGTTGAATTCGTCGCTCCCATCCGGGCAGTTGTGCCAGCCATCGCACACCAACGCCTGAGACAGGCACTCGCCATTTCTGCAGGAGAAATCCAGGGGGCTGCACGTTTCTGGAGAGGGGTTGAGAAAGGCAAGAGAGAGGTCGGCAGAAGTATTAGGTAGATAACACCCTGCTAAATGGCAGTGTCAGCCTTAAGGGATGGGGAACTTCTAAAGCAGCATGCGACTGCTTTAACACAAACTTGTTTTGATTAACCTCTGCAAGGCTCACTCTTTCCCCCTTAATCTACATGTCAGCACAGATAGCATCATTATATAGTTTTGTCACGAAGTGGCCACTAAATCTGGGTAGGGGAGCCAGGAATTCCCAGTTGCTTTTCTTCTTTCAGGGAAACTTGAAAATTCTTCCAAAGAGTAAAGGGAATCATTTGGCCTAAGAGAAGCACTTGGATGGTACTCTGTCCTGGAACTCCCCATCATCTGATGAGGAAGCAAGGAACTTTTTTTTGGGGGGGGGGATTAGATTTTGTTTGTCTCTTAATGAGAAACTACCTGATTTGCACTTCCTGAAGCAATGCACAAAATGAAACACAGCTATCCTGTGAAATTCACCCTTCTCCGAATCTTGTGATGCAGCTTTCCATCAAAAATGTGTCCAAAAATGAATATATTAAAGGAAAGTGTTCATAAAAGACACGTTTTTATGAAGACGATTAATTGTATTAGGAAAAATTGCTTGCAAAAATGTGCACGTTAATCAAAATTGCATCAAAAAATGCATTTATTTGGGGAAATTCGCACTAAAATACTGATAAATTTTCACGAGCTTTTTGTTCTTTTAGTGCAAATTGCTGTGGAAATGTGGTGACCTTTGCATAAGATTATAAGAACGAGAAAGTGAAATTGACAGATTCATCCATGCCTAGTGTGTGCAGTTCTACAGTTTAGCAGTTCATAAGTTTGGCCTGGAGTCAGATGTGAGTTTTCCTCTAATCACATGAGAACGAAAGCTTTGAGGTCAGTGGTATTCCCGCTTAGAGATTTCTCTCTCCCCTGGACGGAATTTTCCTGCTGTAAGGCTAAGTAGTAATTATGGAAAACAACAAACACACACAGAAAAACCCGAACTGCCAAAATGTATGTAATCCCAGGAGGGCTAGAGTCTGAGAACAAACAAATGCAGTCCTTCCCAAGAGATGACCCCCCCGCCCCCAGATCCAGCACCATCATTGCCACCTCGAGGCTTTTATGAATGAGGCCGCTCCTCAAAGCTCCATGAATGACGTGGCAGAAAGCAGGAGTTTTTCTGCTATTGGTGAAGTAGCTGTTAGGGGTGGCAGCTGCCCCCCTTCATAACCCTCTGCCCAAATCTTCCTTCTTTCATCCCCCCAGCCTTGTTTTCATTTTAAGAAAAAGCATGCTTCTAGGCAGAAGAGCATGCAGAGGCAGAAGAGAAAATGTGTGGATAGCAGTGCAGTGTGGACTGGTCCCATTAGGGCAAATGGGAGACGACCCTATCGGCCTCAATCTGACCTCAGCTAGCCCCTACCCTACGCTGGTGAGCCAGCGTGGTGTAGTGGTTCAGAGCGGTGGACTCGTAATCTGGTGAACCAGGTTCGATTCCCCGCTCCTCCACATGCAGCTGCTGGGTGACCTTGGGCCAGTCACACTTCTCTGAAGTCTCTCAGCCCCACTCACCTCACAGAGTGTTTGTTGTGGGGGAGGAAGGGAAAGGAGATTGTTAGCCGCTTCGAGACTCCTTAGGGTAGTGATAAAGCGGGATATCAAATCCAAACTCTTCTTCTTCTACCTGCCTGCCTTCTTACTTACAAACAGTCTTGTCAACCTCCTCCTTAGTCTCAGCAGTGCCCTTGTAGAACGTAGCAGAGAGGAGGATAGAGACAGGACAAGAATGAGCTGGATCTGCCTGACATAGGCTCTGTCTCTTATCCGTCATTGGCTTTGGCGCCACCAACTGTTGGCCTCCCTTATTGCAGCCCTACCAGTCACAGTGGGGACCAGCCATTGCGACTTCGAACACTTTCTGTTAACAGAGACAGAAGGCAAGGTATGTGGCCAGCAGTCATTCGGGGGAGCAGGGATGACGTCCCACCCCCACTTATTCAACACCAAGGAAAACATTTCCCGACCCTCCACATTCCAAATCAATTGGATTTTCTCAGAGAAAAAGCCCTGCTGTTAAGGAGAGGAAGAGCGGGAGGTTACACCAGCATGCACATCTAAGGGTCAAGCTACCATTCTTGATTCGAAAGATTCCAAAGTCCCTTTACTGCAAACAACCATAATATTACAGAAGAGTGCGCAAGCTTCTGAGTGCACCAGAACGCTTTACCAGGCTGGATATCAAGGCTGGGATTGGTGGTGAGGTAGGGGGGGGGGGGAAACATGGTGTAGTTTTATAACCACAATGTCTTTATAGTTCAACCTCCCCCCAAATTTAAGGAAGTTTGGCTGGAATCCCAGAGCTCTGGAAAGGTGTCTTCTTTTTGTAATGGGAGGTAACAATTTTAAAAGGAGAGGGTGCCTCTGAGGATGGGCAGAGTGCTGCCCCTTTCTGAGGCCCATGTGGGGAGGGGGGAAGCTCCAGGAGCTAATGTGTAAGCAGGGGCTGGTGGTAAACAAATGTTGAAGAGAGAGCTGGCTGGCCCATTCTACCTCAGCTGGCGGTAGACAAAGGTGCCAGGAGCCACCATCACCTACTTTCCGTGGCGTTGTGGGCATGGTAAGTGGCAAAGAACCCGTTATCAGCTATTCCTTCGTCCGCCACAAAGAGGACTGTCATGACGTGCTGTGAGGAGGTCAGGACAGGGGGCAAGTTAGAGCTGCAGAACCTGCAAAAAGAGGAAGGGGAAACTGACTTTTAACAAAGCACCCAATTCTAAATACAGGGACACACACACACAAACAAACCTGCTGTTGTTTGGGGCTGGTTATCTGGAGGCAAAGCAAGCACTGACTGAGCAGACAGACTGGAGATGCCCAGCCAGAGAGAGAAGCCTGGCTTTGCATGAAGTGATGAATCACTCTGACTAAGGACCAGACCAAGATCAGAGGCTTTTCAACTGGGGTCTGTAGTAAAATGTTGCTGCGTGAAATGCTCCTGCTCAGGGTTCCAAACATAACACGTTCTAGAGTACTCTATTCCATTCCCCTTCCACCTGGTTTTCCATTCCTGTCCATACGCAGTATTCTGTTCCCACTGAGCATGCTCAGTATTCTACGGGCTTGAGTGTGTTTTATTTTGGAGGGGTTCTCCTTTAATTTCCTCTCACCCCTTTAAATACATCACACCCTGCAAGTGTCCTGGAAAAACTGGGACATCCTAGGTTTTCCCATGAGAGTTTGGTAGCCATTTTGGGTGCTGTGATATCACACAATTTCACGCAGAGATATTGGCCCAAAAAAATGCTTTTATTGGGGCTATGATCTCAATGTGGCATCTTCTGGTCTCCGTGATCTCACACGGATCACATGACTTGGTGTGGAAGCGCAGACAGGAAGATGTACATCCCAGTCTGGGGACTCAATATGGAGGGATATATATGGCAATTCTGCGCACCTTGGGGTTTCCCCCGAAAGACCTGATCACTCACTCGAGAGCGGATGGTGCCATTGGGACTACAAAAGGATCAACACTCAGAAAATGAGTTTGCTATTTGCATAGAGCAAGGAAGACCTGATTGGTCCCTTTGTGTCACCTGAGTGCTGCCACACTGGTCACTTTACTAGTGGTTTCTGGATTGCAGCATAGACCTAGGCCAGAGGCTCCCTCTTCTGGTGAAAACCTTCCATTGAAATGTGTATACATTATTCACAGTGAACAGGGAAAGGCATTGTGGGGAAAGCAGAGAGGAAAAAAGCATTTCTCCCTTAGTCAACATATTAGAACCTATGGAAATCTGATGAAGTCAAAGGTTGGAAGACTCAGGACAGGCAGAAGGAAGGACTTCGTCACATGGTGCAGGGCTAAATCACAGAATTCACGGTGACAAGATGTAGTGATGGCCATCAATCTGGATGGCTTTAAAAGAGGACTTCTCATCTGGTTGACCATGCAAATAGGACACTGGATTGGACTGGCCCCCTTTGGCCCGATTCTGCAGTCAGGCTCTCCATATATTTCCATGAAACTTCTGGGAATTGTTGGGTTCTGACCATGGTAACAGTTGGAATTCGCTAGCGTTACTGGAGTGGGTGGGTGGGTGGGGTGGGATGAAAGACCACCATACCTGCCCATGACACTGGTTGCTCCCATCCCAGCGCTGTCGTACACCTCCACAAAGTCATAGTTGCACTCCTCCTGGGACTCGAGGCTGAAGTTGTGGAAATGCAAGTCCACCACGTGGCCCACGGGCACTGAGATATGCCAGAGGCAGAGCTGGAAGAGAAAGGCAGGTCTGGGAGGTCTACTGTACATGATAGGGGAGCTCCTAGCGTGGCTCAGCATGGCGGTATAAGAGCTGGACTATGGAGGGTTTCTTTCTACTCAGATCTCAGGTTCCTAGGAAGCCATCTTATTCTGAGTCGGACCATTGGACCATTTAGCTCAGTATTGTCTGCTCTGGCTGGCAGCAGGTCTCCTGGGACATCTCCTGCCTTCTCAGAGACATGCAGGAAACTGCTCAGTGTTGTCTGCAATGATTGGAAGCTGCGGTCCAGGGTTTCAGGCAGGGAGTTCTCTCCCAGACCTTCCTGGGAATGCTGGGGAGACCACCAATGGCTGGGGCTCATCGATTCTGGTGGGGCAGGTGGCAGAGTCTGTGAGAGGCACAGACAACTAGTCTCTAGTTCTGCCTCCATCCTCCCTGCTGCTGACTTTCAAAACTGAAGCCATTCATCAGTGAGAAAGATGGGGAGCTCATCCCATCAGCTTTGCTGTAAGACCAGCTGTATCAGACACCTCCTGCCGCTAAACTGTGCCAGCAGGTCATTACAGAGCAACCAGAATCAGTGCTTGAGTTTTAGTTTTGCTTGTTCCTTCCCTGTCCCTTTCCCCTTGTGTGTCGTGTTTTGTTTTGTTTTAAGATTATAAGGCTGCAAACAGGGACTGTCTTGCTTTAATAGGTTGCATGTAAGCCACTCTAGGTGTGCCTTTGGCTAAAGAATGGGGCACAAATGCTCTAAACGAAACGAAACAAAACAAAACAAAAAATAAATAAATAAATAAATAAATAAATAAATAAATAAATTATGATAATAATAATTTATTATTTATACCCCGCCCATCTGGCTGGGTTTCCCCAGCCACTCTGGGCAGCTTCCAACAAAACACTAAAATACAATAACCTATTAAACATTAAAAGCTTCCCTAAACAGGGCTGCCTTCAGATGTCTTCTAAAAGTTTGATAGTTATTTTCCTCTTTGACATCTGGTGGGAAGGCGTTCCACAGGGCGGGTGCCACTACCGAGAAGGCACTCTGCCTGGTTCCCTGTAACTTGGCTTCTCGCAGCGAGGGAACCGCCAGAAGGCCCTCGGCGCTGGACCTCAGTGTCCAGGCAGAACAATAAACAGTGAGACTAAATAGGAGGAAGCTGATAGTCCATGCTGTCCACTGGGCTGGAAGTAAGTAAGAAGAGAGGAATATGGGGGTTCATAAGGAGCAGGCTGAGGTTGTTAGGACAATGCCCCATTTGCCCCAATGGACAAGCCTCCATTGCTGGGAGCTGAACCTACCGGGGAACTTCTACATGCAAGGCTGAAGCTCTGCTAATGAACTACAGTCCTTTCCCCCAAGCACAAATTTAGGTTCTGGAACTTTGCTACATTTTGAACTTGTGTGCAAATGTCTTCCAGCCCAAGGGCTGGGTAGAAATTCTTTTACATGTGACTCTTCCCCTCTCAGCAGTGCAATAAGCCTCTAACAATACAGAGGTGGAGAATCTTAACATTCCCCAGCAAGTATTCATCCAGGAGCTACATTCTGGCACTAGGGTGGGCCAAAGCTTTCAATGTTTGATGCATTATGGTATTTTGATATTTTGTTGGAAGCCGCCCAGAGTGGCTGGGGAAGCCCAGTCAGATGGGCGGGGTATAAATAATAAATTATTATTCTATTATTATTATAAAGCCACATTTACACATCCATCCCACTCACATGCCCACATTTATTATTAGAGGATTGCAGGGTCTGAACTACCACACGCTCTCTACTGAAAATTTCTCAAAAGTCCCACAGGTGCAGTGGCTTTCCAAGAACTGACACTGGACTGTTTCAGATTCTGCCACTTATTAGGGCATTGCATTGCTGCAAGGTAAAAGCACCACTGCCCTGCTCTGTTGGGTGCATGCAAGGTAGTGTGGTGCAAAATGGGTCCCTCTCCTCTGGTCCACAATACAACTCAAGGCGCCACTCACCTGCAGATGTGGGTATGGCTGTGGGTAATTTGGGGAGAATAATTGCCCTTCCATGCTGGTGAGGGTCCCTCCACAACCTGTAAGGAAACACACACATACTGTGGTGATGGATGGGCTTGCATTATTGGCACCAGAGAGAAGGATATCCAAGTGATTTTTCCCTCTGCGCACTCTCTCTCTCTCCTCCTTCCCTCCTCCCTTTCTCTTTTCCTATTGTACTTTCCTTCTTCTCACGAGACGCAAATTCTTTGCAACTCCCATAGCTATTTCAGATGAAAAACAGGACAGCGGTTCTACACTCTTAATAGTTGTGCAGAGCGATACTGCTGAACTAATAATAATAATAATACAGTAATAATAATAATAATAATAATAATAATAATAATAATAATAATAATAATTTATACCCTGCCCATCTGGCTGAGTCTTCCCAGCCACTCTGGGCAGCTCCCAATCAAGTGTTAAAAACAATACAGCATTAAATATTAAAAACTTCCCTAAACAGGGCTGTCTTCAGATGTCTTTTAAAGATAGGATAGCTGCTTATTTCCTTCACATCTGAAGGCAGGGTGGGTCTGGTTCCCTGTAACCTCACTTCTCGCAATGAGGGAACCGCCAGAAGGCCCTCGGCGCTGGATCTCAGTGTCTGGGCTGAATGATGGGGGTGAAGACGCTCCTTCAGGTATACAGGGCCGAGGCTGTTTAGGGCTTTAAAGGTCAGCACCAACACTTTGAATTGTGCTCGGAAATGTACTGGGAGCCAATGCAAATCTCTCAGGACTGGTGCTATGTGGTCCCGGCGGCCACTCCCAGTCACCAGTCTAGCTGCCGCATTCTGGATTAATTGCAGTTTCCGGGTCACCTTCAAGGGTAGCCCTACATAGAGCGCGTTGCAGTAGTCCAAGCGGGAGATAACTCTTCATTTCCAGCATGTCAACTCAGATTCCAGTAACAGATTTGGGAACCTGGCCAAACCACTTCACATAGAAGCCCCCTCCCCAGATCTATTCTGAAACAGACAGTGCTAAGCCCCCCACCCGTGTCTGAACTATTCTTTTAGGTCAGTATCATATCACTGTAAACAGCCATCATGCCTTCCCCAAGAGAGTCCTGAGAACTGTAGTATGGTAAGAGTGCTGAGAGTTAAGCAACCCCCTATTTCCCTCACAGAGCTACCATTTCCAGAGTGGTTTAACAGTCAATCGCTCTTCTGAAGGAACTCTGGAAATGGTAGCTCTGAGAGGGTGAGAATTAGTTGGAATGCCTCCCTCTCAGCAATGGAAGCGGTGGAGTAGATAGAGCACCACCTCTTGTACTTCCGCTGCCTGAGGTGGCTGCTTCACCTTGTGTCATGGTTGGGCCGGCTCTGGTTGGACATTAGCCCTGGGGACAATCCCATTCATTTGCCTGAGAGGTGCAAATTAGGTCAGCTCCAGTAAAAACGTGGACCAGAATAAAGAGAAATTCTGGATGTTCTTAACTGCTCCACCCATAGAAAGGGAAGCTCACAATTTGGTTTGGAGCTCATTTCTCCAGTACAGTATTGGCATTCGCCTCCCCTTTGCAATGCCTTCCCACCAATAATTCTTCTGCCACTGCCCCACAGCAACATTGGGGGTCAGCTGCGCTGGCTGTTGCAGACTGTACCTTTGTGCTTTGTGCTACAGTTGGCTTCATCTCGTTTGTCATGGCAGTCGTGATAACCATCGCACACGTAGGCCGAGTGGAGGCAGAGCCCCTGGTCACAGAGAAACTCATCCCAGGAACAGTTCTCTGGAACAGACAAACACCCCTGGAGGACAAGAAGCTAAGGATTCCAACTGGCTTGAAACTTGTTTTGGAACTGGTCAAAAGCGCCATGGCTTCTCCCATCTCATTGAAATGAATGAGCCTAACTTAGGTTAGGTTCATCACACTGAAATGAACAAACCTAATGTAGTCTTCTCCATTAGCTTCAATGGGTCTAGGTAAAGGTAAAGGGACCCCTGACCATTAGGTCCAGTTGTGGCCGACTCTGGGGTTGCGGCGCTCATCTCGCTTTATTGGCCGAGGGAGCTGGCGTACAGCTTCCGGGTCATGTGGCCAGCATGACTAAGCCGCTTCTGGCGAACCAGAGCAACGCACGGAAATGCCGTTTACCTTCCCACCGGATCAGTACCTATTTATCTACTTGCACTTTGATGTGCTTTTGAACTGCTAGGTTGGCAGGAGCAGGGACCGAGCAATGGGAGCTCACCCCTTCGCGGGGATTCGAACCACCAACCTTCTGATCGGTAAGTCAATGGGTCTAGCAACCAAGTAATAATACATTCCCCAAATCACCAGCACTATCTAGTACTTGGAATAAAACTTTTGGAAGGATCTCTTTCAACCCCCTAAGAGAATTGCTCCCTGCCCATGCTCCCTCCACACCACCTGGATTCACTTACTTTCACTGGGCAGAATGGCCCGATACCAGGCAGTGAAGCCCGAGGGAGCAATGTTGTCATCTGAGACAAAGATGACCTGAAGCTGGCTGGAGTTGGTGTTGATCGTTGCCGGTGCCACGGAGCCACAGTACCTGCAAAAGCCACCTGTTTAAAAAGGGAGCCAAGGAAAGAATAGCTAGCGCTTTCCCATGGCCCCCTGGGAGGGAATAGGGGTGGGAATGGTCAGAGGATATATCCTGCCCTTCCTCCCAAAGGACAGAGCAGCAAAACAGTGCACTTAAAAATAAAGTCAATTTGAAATAAACAATAGAATGATGGCACTTTACCTGGTACTCCCATCCCACAACGAGGAAGCGTCCTGCTCCTTGAATATCTCTAGTCGGTCGTAGAGGCATGAGGCAGAGCTCTCAATGTCTAGCTCCTCCACCTTCAGCTGGATCGCCATCCCTGCCGTCACCCGGATGTGCCACTTACACAAGATGTTTGGGGGGTAGGGGGATGGGTAGTTGGGGGAGCTGAAGGTGCCCTTGGGGCCAAGCAGGATCCCTCCACATACTGTACGTGGGGGAAACAACAACAACGATGACACTGTTAAGTTGTGGGTGAACATATCAGACGACACAGCGATTCTTCAAACAGCTCTTGTTTATTCACAGACCCAGAACAGAACTGAACTGAAGGGTTCAGCCAGCCTGCTATTTAGAGCTCCACTACAACGCAACAGTAACAACTTTCTGTAACTATCCAATCACTGAATGCCACTTTCAATTCTTTATTTGCATATGTGGACCTGAGTGAAAACTATCTACAGTATCCCCCTGCTGGCCCAGGGTGAGAACTTCAGTACACAACAGACACATTGAGTGGATTTACAGCAGGAATGAGTAATCTTTTGCAGGCTGAGGGCCACATTCCCTTCTGGGCAACTTTCCAGGGGCCACTTGCCAGGGGTGGGTAACAGAGTCTCAACTCTGTGGCTGTTCATTGTATCAAATGGAAAGCAGGCACCCCCCCCCCCACAGTGGGTAGGGCTCATGCTTCTAAAGGCGGGTGGGGAAACAACTCTGGCATCAGCTGTCTACTCACGAGGTGCTGGCATGGTGGTGACAGGCGACTCTCCTCCCAGGGATAGCTTCCCTGTGGGCTGGGGGCTTGGCGAGGTCCTGGTGATGGGAGTTGAGGTAGCGGTGATGGTGTGGGCATGAGAAGCCCCAAGCGAGGGTTTGATGGGATGGTGGGACTTCAGCTCTGCTGCCATAGAAAGAGAATTTACAAGGGATGAGAGTGGCTGAGGTTTGCCTCTCTACCCTCAAGCTGCTTTATTCAGAACCAGACCTTTGGCCCATCTTCTGTGGACCAAATATACATTCAAAGCACATCCAACATGTATTTGAAGCACATTGCTTCCCCTACAAAGAACCCAGGGAACCGTGGTTTGTTAAAGATGCTGAGAATTGAAGCTCTGTAAGGGGGGAAACTACACTTCACTGGGGGGCGGGGAGCAGTGTGAGTCATTATATCCCTGTCCAATCACTGAAGACTTCAGGACAGCCACCATGGCCCAGCCTGTGCTATAAATTTAAAGTGGTATTATACCACTTGGAACAACCACGGCGTCCCCTAGATAATCCTGGGAACTGCGGTTTGTTATGGGTGCTGAGAATTGGAAGAGACCCACAATATGGCTCAGACACACAGCTTATATCCAATATTGAGGGCCTACTTTTATGAACCTCCTTTCTAGCTGAGCTCAGAGAGGCCCCCCTCCCTGTTGAATCTACAGCGCCTACTGAAGACTTCCTCAAAAAACCCAGAAGGCATTTTAACTGAATTTCATAGTTTTTTTTTTAATTTTAAATTTTTATTGGAAATTTTATTTACAACATAACATAATCTCCCCCCAATACAGAAATCCACCCTCATTAAACGTGAACATAACATACAATAAGCATAACATACAACAATACAAACAACCAAATAAAATACTACCTTTATCCTGTATCTGGCTATTTAAGTTATATTTAGAAAAATCTTAATAATTATTCATAAAGGAAACAGCTTATATGAAGTAAATAAGGAGGCCAGATACTGAATTTCATAGTTTTAACTGATTTTCATCTTGCACTGAGTCCTTGTACACGACTTAGAAACTACCGCAACTAAACAGGATGTGAATTGCCAAGACAAATGTGAATTGCCAAGACAAATGCAAAACATCTGGAGGGCACCATGTTGACTACCCCTGCTTCTATTAGATCTTCCAGCTCTGCCTTAAAAGGTGTGTGTGTGTGGGGGGGGGGAGCTGGTTGGTTAGGGCAGAAATAAGTACTTTCTGGGGAAAGCAGGAGGGGCCCACCCTCTCTGGAAGAATTCTGGACAGGTCTTGGTGCCTGGAACTTACGGGATGCGATGATGATGCCCACCAATAAGGCCAGGAGGAGGAGAAGCACCGTGCTGAGAATGGCCACGCAGAGCCAGGAGAACTTGCAGTCTGGCTTGAACTTCCTGCTTGCCATGTCCCGGACCTGTTGGGCTGCAGGCACAGGAGTGGAGAGTCACAGTCATGGCACAGAAACCTCCAAGCATCCTCCCCTGTACCACCACCACCACCACCACCACCACACTACCCTGAAACAGGAACGTAGGAAGTTGCCTCAGACAAGTGAAGCTATTTGGCCATCTAGCTTATTTATTTATTACTTATTTATTCATTGCATTGCTATGCACCCAAGGCAGTTTGCAGTTTTTAAAGTAGTCAGATGCTAAATGGTAGTGGTGAGTGAGGAGCAGGCAACAGTTCTGACTGGAGCAGTCCCTGATGTTATCTATGACTGCATCCTGCACATGCTTCTTCTGTAGCTTTGTGCTGCCATCTGCCTTACTGCAGGGCAGATTCAAGGGTAAACCATACGTGGAACAAGTCTGCCCCTGCCGCTTGATGGAGGCAGAAACTGTCTTCCATGCCTTGTTATGCTGCCGTTTCTATGGGGATATACGCTCGGTATTTATGACCCCTGCTATGCAAAAATCTCCAAATGAATCCGAACTTCATTGTCTAAAATCCCTGGTAGAGGACAAGGATCCTGAGATCACGTTAAGGGGAGCCAAATTCTGTGCAACTGTCATAAAACTTAGGGGACAAGCTGTGCTATCATAATAATTAAGGCCTTAAATGATAATTTTAGTGACTAAGTTTTAATTTATATACTTTTAACTGTTGCTATATCTGTATTGTCCCTGTTATACCTAATTGAAAATTCAAATGTATCCCTATCATGTTTTATGATTCCTTGATATTGTATGTGGGCAGGAACTGGTCTGTGACCGAAATAATAAATTCATTCTTCTGTAGCTTAGCAGCGCTGCTTGCTACTCTCGGTTGGCAGTTTCTTCATCACCGACTGTCCCATGGGAATCTCCCCAGACACCCCTCCTTGTCCTCAGGCCACATCCTTCATTGCCCCTGCCTTGCACCCTCCTCAAGTATTTCTGCCTGGCTGGAATGTGTCCTTGAACTCTGATGGTGATTCTTGCTTGCTTTGATGTTGGAGGATGTAAAGGTAAAGGGAACCCTGACCATTAGGTCCAGTTGTGACCGACTTTGGGGTTGCGGCGCTCATCTCGCTTTATTGGCCGAGGGAGCCGGCGTACAGCTTCCGGGTCATGTGGCCAGCATGACTAAGCCGCTTCTGGCGAACCAGAGCAGCACACGGAAACGCCGTTTACCTTCTCGCTGGAGCGGTCCCTATTTATCTACTTGCACATGATGTGCTTTCAAACTGCTAGGTTGGCAGGAGCAGGGACCAAGCAACGGGAGCTCACCCCGTCATGGGCATTCAAACCGCTGACCTTCTGATCGGCAAGTCCTAGGCTCTGTGGTTTAACCCACAGCGCCACCCGCATCCCACAGAGGATGTAGAGGAGTGCTAATCTACAGCAGAAAGGTAAAATTCACACCTGAGCCTCTAGCCCTTCCAGCTATTAGCATGTAGCCCCTGAAAGTTTGCCCACAAGGGAATGTGCCTCCTCCCCCGGCTGAAAAAAATAATCCTCTACCCCTGGCATATGGCTCAAAAGGCTCCCCAAACACCTTTGTCCTGAAAAGATTCCTGCACTGGACCAATTGCTCTTTTTCACTTATGCTAACACCCTCAAACATAGATATGCCTAGTGGAGCCCTGCCAATGTCTTCACCCGCTCCCTCCCTCCTTCCCCAGTTGGTGATACCAAAGCCGTTGGCGGAGAGTTTGGTGCTGTTTCTGTTCTCAGCGTCCGGCTGACTCTGGGCTGGTGCCTCGCCGTCCTCCTCAAACACGGGGTTGGAGAATTCTGTTAGCAAGAACCGCGGCAAAGGTGGAGCCAGGGGGCTGGCATTTTCCTGGGGGAAACCAAGCACCAGTGAGATGTACATATATATTGCTGCAAGCCACCCCAATCTGCAAGCAGAGATCCCAATAATGATCAGCTGCCATCCAATATGATTTGCATTTTAAAAAAACAACAACAAATGAACAAACACCTGCACAGTTAAGAGCAAAGACAAATTTATTAACATCATCTCTAACTTGGGCCTCAATTGCTTTTCTTCCACCTGCATTCACCTAAGACACCTCTAGTAGTGAGTGGTGGAGCAAAGAAGAACAATAAGATGATTTTGTGAAGCCTAGATTACACAGCGCCTTATTTAGGAACATAGAAATATGCCTTTAATACCGAGTCAGACCACTGGCCCACTGAATCCTGTGAGTGGCAGTGCCTCTCTGGTGCTTCAACACACACCACAAGATTAATTTATACTTTTATGATCAACATTAGGAAGTGGAGACCGCAATGACCATTTGCCAGATGGGATTCATTGATGATTAAGCCTCACTGAATAAGTTTGATAAAGTTGTAATAGTGTATATGAATGTAGATGTGTAATACTTAACATATTAGATTCCCATCGGTTGGGTATCATTGTGATTAGGTCTCTTTAAGAATATTTAATTCTAACTGCCTGCACCTGCCCCATTGCAGGGATTGCTCCTATATAACTTAGTTTCAATGATCATTGATACGGAGCATCTCTGACTGGCAACTTCTGCCTTCCTGTGGACTATTTCAGCTGAAAACACCTACTGAAAAATCCCCTGGAAACTTGGTCGCTGAAGAAGCCCAATGGGCGAAACAAGGGTGTATCCTGAGAACTGGTCTATCATCAGCTGCCTTATTGCCAGTAAGTAGTTCTGTTTGTTACACTCTCAAGACATAGGACTATGTAGAAGGCAAGTTCGTTTGTTACACTTAGGATATAGGATGATGCAGAAGGAAGATATCGGTATGAAATGGCATTGCCAACAGGAACTGTACATTGTAATTGTTGGTCTTGACAATCTTTGGACTTGACTATCCTTGGACTTTGACAATAAAAACATTGTTGTTGTTTAGTTGTTTAGTCCTCTGTTGTCCCCTTCTGCTTGTGCCCTCCATCTTTCCCAACATCAGGGTTTTTTCCAGGGAGTCTTCTCTTCTCGTGAGGTGGCCAAAGTACTGGAGCCTCAGCTTCATGATCTGTCCTTCCAGTGAGCACTCAGGGCTGATTTCCTTAAGAATGGAGAGGTTTGATCTTCTTGCAGTCCATGGGACTCTCAAGAGTCTCCTCCAGCACCATAATTCAAAAGCATCAATTCTTCGGCTATCAACCAGAAGGTTAATGGTAATATGATATGTATTGCCACCAGGAACTGTGCTTTACAATTTTTTGATATGACGATTATAGTTTTATTATATATGTTATGTATATGTTATGTTACTTTTTTAGGGACGCGGGTGGCGCTGTGGGTATAAGCCTCAGCGCCTAGGGCTTGCCGATCGAAAGGTCAGCGGTTCGAATCCCCGCAGCGGGGTGCGCTCCCGTTGTTCAGTCCCAGCGCCTGCCAACCTAGCAGTTCGAAAGCACCCCCGGGTGCAAGTAGATAAATAGGGACCGCTTACCAGCGGGAAGGTAAACGGCGTTTCCGTGTGCGGCTCTGGCTTGCCAGAGCAGCGATGTCACGCTGGCCACGTGACCCGGAAGTGTCTCCGGACAGCGCTGGCCCCCGGCCTCTTGAGTGAGATGGGCGCACAACCCTAGAGTCTGTCAAGACTGGCCCATTCGGGCAGGGGTACCTTTACCTTTACCTTTATGTTACTTTACAGCCAGTTATGTGTGTGTTGTGGTATTCTCTGGTGTTTCAGGCATGAGTTTTCTCCAGTCCTACCTGGAGGCATTGAGGATGGCACATGAGACCTTTTGCATGCTCTTCCACTAAGCTGCCGCAGGGGATTGGGGCCCCCTCATCTTCACTATGCCAGCTTCTTTAACACTGCCTAGCCTAAGGGTGAGCTGATTTTAGTCTTTTATGATCCAGGTGCTTCAAGGCTGTGTTTGGGGTGGAGCTTAATACTGTAAACAGTTCATGCAGGTATCACAAACAGGATCTTGATGAAAGGTTTTTCATTTATCTGATCTCCTCCAGAGAAGGTAAATCTGGATTAAATGGGGGCAGGAATAGAGGCTGGCATTTTGATGCCAACTGTGTTTTGAGGGTACTGCAAAAATAAAAATAAAATAAAAATGGCATAGGTGGGGAGCACCTTTTCCATAATAAGCACCTACCTGTCTGGAAGGCCCTCTACACTGTTTTGACTCTGGAATCCAGCTATATGTCTGCATACTTAAAACACACACTTACCCCTTTCCCAAGAATTTTGGGGAAAGCAGTTTTTAAGGCTATTGGGTGCATATGCCTGTCTTAATTTCAATCAGTTCAGATCCTCTGCTGCAGCCCTCTGGTTGCATTATAAGTGACCCCTTATTGGTAATAACAATATTTGTCCTTCAACCAATCAGTCTCTGTGGTGCTGGACTTCCATCCAAATCTTGTGAAGGTTATTTCTGGTGGTCCAGGATAGTTAGATTTGCATCAGCCCCTGCTTTTCTGGCTTTGGTCAAAATTATCTTAGCTATTTTGATGGCTGATTCAGTTTTCCCCTTGCTCTGGGGATAGGCAGGTGAATATGTCAGATGATCAAATTCCCACTGCTTTTGGAATGCCCTGAAATGTCCCAAGACAAACTGTGGTCCATTCCCAAATATCTTTGGACTCAACATCCATAGGTCTTGGCATCATCCAGATTGCTTCTACTTTTGCTGGGTCCTCTTTCTGACCCTCTGCTGTCAACAGGTGGCCAATAAAAGGCTCTTCCTTTAGTCCTAACCTGACTTTATCAGGGTTTGGTTTCATATTTCTTTTTCTGCCCCTCTCCAAAAAACATGCTTAACTTTTTTGTCATGGTTTTTTGTCACCGCCTTTCCACTATCTCCTTCTCCCACAATTAGTATGTCATCAGCAATTACTTTCAGGCTCCTGATTCAGTCGACACAGAAATAGTCCAGGGGCGAAGTTGATGCCCATTGGCATTCACAGCCAACGATATATGCCAAAAGGAGTTGCCAAAATGGTCAAATAGCTTGACTCTGTGTCGAGCTCTACACGCCAGAATCCATTTTTTACATAAAACCTTGGCTCAGGATAGGTCACATACTGCAGCATCAATGGCTGGTAGCGGGTAATGGCTGTGATTTAGTGCTCTGTTCAGAGGTTTAGGATTGATACAAATGCACAGCTTTCTTGAGGGTTTCCAGATAATAACTAGGCTGCTGATCCAAGCTTTATGTACATCAAACTGGGGCTACTCCTCCGAGGTCACCATTTGGGTGGGTGCTATGCTTAAGGTGGGTGGGGAAGCCAGCGTCTACTGAGGCTGGGTCCTGGGTGCAGCTGGCTTTTACAGCCAGGGAGTGGACTAGAGGGAATAAGTTTTCCCTCTGGTCCACTCCACCATGCCACGCCCCTGGGCTCACCTACGATTGGCTGCAACCGGGGGCGAGCCCCAGCAGCCAACACAGCCGGTGGAGGAGGAAGTGATGTCCTCTCCTGGCCATGCTGAAGTCAGAAAAGACCACCAGACACTGCCACGGTTGTGCTGGACTGCAGCCACTGCTCCTCACCAGCTGTCATTAAGTGGTCCTTATGCTTGTCTTCCTCTCTCTCCAAGGCAAGATCCAGACAGAATTCAAACTGTTCTCTCCAGCACCTCCATGCCTGGGCTAGATTAAATGCAGTGAAATTCAGTGGTGCTGGAGGTTTCAGGCTTCTCCCCATGATCTAAAAATCCTTGCTTTTTTCTGTTTATTTTCTTTGCTGCTTCAACTGGGTTCTATTTCTAAACCGCTGCCATCATGTTTCAATTGGCGTTGATTATTGTTAAGGATCAGGCAGGAGTATTACAAAACAAAGAACTTTATTTAAATAAGCTTTCTTTAATTCCAAACTCTTGCTGAGCCTCCTGCTCAATGCTGAATCACTGTCTCACTGAGTTTCTCGCCCCGACTGCTGTCCTAATCCTCTTAATTAGTTCCATGTACATTGATAATGGCAGCAGTAGAAGACCCTGGTTGGATCACACCAAAGCCCAGCTACTCCAAGGTCTTTGGTGAGAATCCTGGCATTAGGCAGCCATTGGCCACTGTCTGACTTCAGCTGATGTAGTAGACAGAATGTCAAACTCAGATCAGGGCAGACCTGGGTTCGAATTCTTACTCAGCTATGTATCGTACTGGCAGCATATCCTTGTTTATGTGTCCTTGGGGTTCAGGCCCACTGAGTTCAATGGGACTTACTCCCAGGAAATTTGCACTTGTACTTAGGCTTGCAACCTGGGTGACTTTGGGATGGTTATTCCTACTTCATAGGGTTGTGGTGCTGCTAAAACAGGGCAAAGGGAGAAAACAGACACCCTTGATCTCTTTGGAGGAAAGGCAGAGCAATTTTGTTTTTAAAAAATGTAACTAAGAGTAAAGCAGCTGTAAATACTTAAACAAAAATGCGGCTCTGAGCATTTTTCGTGTCTGATGCAAAACCAAAACATAGCTCAGAATTTCCCTCCCAAAGTTTGGAATCTCTGGTTACAAAGCAAGCCAGTCTGGCCTTGTGAACAGAATACAGTGGTACCTCGGGTTACAGACGCTTCAGGTTACAGACTCTGCTAACCCAGAAATAGTACCTTGGGTTAAGAACTTTGCTTCAGGATGAGAACAGAAATCGTGCTCCGGCGGCACGGCGGCAGCAGGAGGCCCCATTAGCTAAAGTGGTGCTTCAGGTTAAGAACAGTTCCAGGTTAAGAACGGACCTCCGGAACGAATTAAGTACTTAACCCGAGGTACCACTGTACAGTTGGAGTGTGTTGATGCTAAACTACACCTCCATCTCACTTTCTCTTCTTTGCTGGCAGATGTTCTTCAAACCGAGGGATTGTGGCTTTCATCAGGGAAGGAACGCACTGGATCCCTTCCTGCATACTTTCACAATGTGATAATTGGGTTTATTTTGGGGAATCAGAATGAGAGCAAGCAAGCGCTTTTACATAAGCCTAGCCCATAAGGAATAATAATGTTGCTATATCAGCTATATCCACAGGCACAATCCCCTCCAACCAGTAACAGCACTTGTAAGTCAGATTTCTGAGTTGTTCAAAGAGCTAAGCGTCCATGATCTTAGTGGTCCTTACAACCGCTTTGAAAGGAGGGCCAGTATTGCTACAATCATGTCACAGGTCGGGGTGCGGGGCTGAGGCTGGGAAACCATGAACTGAGATATAAACTAGGCTCTTTCCAGTCCACTTTTAGGAGCTTTGCTAGTCTGGCATATGCTAGTGTGTGCATCAGCCTACTTGTGTGCATAATACGAATGGGTGAGTCTGTCAATTTAATCTTATTTTGGTTTCTCATTTATCCAATCTTAAATTCAGATCTTCACATTTCCACATCAGTTGGCAATTTTTTATATATATATAAAAGGTAATGGGACCCCTGACCATTAGGTCCAGTTGTGACCGACTCTGGGGTTGCGGTGCTCATCTTGCTTTACTGGCCGAGGGAGCCGGCGTACAGCTTCCGGGTCTGTGGCCAGCATGACTAAGCTGCTTCTGGCGAACCAGAGCAGCGCACGGAAATGCCGTTTAGCTTCCCGCTGGATCGGTACCTATTTAACTACTTGCACTTTGATGTGCTTTCGAACTGCTAGGTTGGCAGGAGCGGGGACCGAGCAACGGGAGCTCACCCCGTCACAGGGATTCGAACCGCTTACCTTCTGATCGGCAAGTCCTAGGCTCTGTGGTTTAACCCACAGCGCCACCCGCGTCCTATATATATATATATATAAAAGGTAAAGGTAAAGGTACCCCTGCCCGTACGGGCCAGTCTTGCCAGACTCTAGGGTTGTGCGCCCATCTCATTCAAGAGGCCGGGGGCCAGCGCTGTCCGCAGACACTTCCGGGTCACGTGGTCAGCGTGACAAGCTGCATCTGGCGAGCCAGCGCAGCACACGGAACGCCGTTTACCTTCCCGCTGGTAAGCGGTCCCTATTTATCTACTTGCACCCGAAGGTGCTTTCGAACTGCTAGGTTGGCAGGCGCTGGGACCGAACGACGGGAGCGCACCCCGCCGCGGGGATTCGAACCGCGACCTTTCGATCGGCAAGTCCTAGGCACTGAGGCTTTAACCCACAGCGCCACCCATGTCCATATATATATATATATATATATATATATATATATATATATATATATCCTTATGAAAGTTAACCAGCATTTCAGTGCAAATGTCTTCTAATATACAAATTTTTGCATGCAATTTTGCTTAATATACACATTTATGCAGAACAATCTTAACTCAATGCATTTTTGTATGTTAATTTCATAAATACATGCATTTCTATGCACACTTTACTCCAATATATGTCTTTTTGCATGCATTACTTGGCTGGAGAACTGCACTGCAAAATTCGGGGAAGTACAAATTTTAAAGGATGACTGTGTTTCAGTTGTGCATTAGGCAGGTTTGTTTTAAATGCAGACTGAATCAAATTTATCCCTATCCCTAGGTATAATGCAATGAGTAATATCCTCGCACCAACAAATTGTTATGATCCCACTGAATTCCAAAAGACTTTAAACTCCCTTAAATTGCCTGCCCCACAACTCCTGAGAATGCATAATTAGGAAATTTATTTGTTAATTAATTCACAATATTTATATGCTGCTTGATTGTAACCAATCCTCAAAGCAGTTTACAAAAAACACTAAAATTATCAGTGAAAAGAAGTCAAAAACAACTACTTAAAATATCCAAACAATAATTAAAATCAAGTTATGAGCTACAAACCAGATTAAAGCATGTGCCAAGATTCTGTGCATCTGGACAGGCTTGGTTAAACAAAAAATGGTTTTAGTAGGTTCTCAAAAGTGTACAGTGAAGGCACCTGCCTGATGTCAATAGGCAGGGAGTTCCAAAGTGTGGGCGCTGCCCCAATAGAAGACTGATTTCTTAACCAATGCAGAATGGGCATTACAAGGCACCTGTAACAGAACCAGTTACGCAGATCGAAGTGTTCAAGTAAACTGATCCCAAGCTGCTAAGGTGAGTCATAAGAGCATAGGAGTCCCTGTTAGACCAGACCAACGGTCTATCTAGTCCAAAATCCTGTTTTCTGGAGTGTCCAACCAGATATTTATGGGAAGCCCAGGGTGGGAAGGCTGAGTGGGAAAGCAGAGTCCACTTCCTACTATTATTTCCCAGCAACTGGTGCACAGTCTTCCAAATATCTTTAACCTATTTCTTCTAATAGACGTAAATAGGGATGTACTTGTTAACTTCCCAATTCACCTGCAGCTAGACCATTTTGTACCCTGGACTTACTGGTCTCATGCCCCTCACCCTTTATATCAGAATTCCCCAAACTTGGGTCGCCAGCTGTTTTTGGACTACAATCCCCATCATCCCTGGCCACTGGTCCTGCAAGCTAGGGATGATGGGAATTGTAGTCCAAAAACAGCTGGAGAACCAGGTTTGGGAAACCCTGCTTTAGATGGTCAGGTGTGTTACTTCAGCTGGGAAATACACATTTAACATGTATCTTTTCTCACCACTTCCCACATTCATGTTTCACATCTGCAGGGTTGGCCAATGTGGTGCCCTCCAGATATTGTTGGACCTCCTTTTCCATCAGTACAGCCAACAGGGCCATTGATCGGGGTAATGGGAGATGTCATGCAACAATATCTGCAGCCATCATGTTGGTTATCCCTGGGTTAGAGAAACACACACACACACACCCTCCAACAAGCAAGAGTTTGGCAACCCTGATGCTGATAATTAAAAATACACTTGATTCAGCTACATCTTGCACAGATTCAAAAGCACAAAGGGGATTTGCTTTTGATCTAAAGATCTAGAAAATAAAAATAGAATTTTAGAGTTTGAAAGGATCCTGGAGGTCATCCGTTCCAACTCCCTAGTCCATGCAGGAGCCATGATCTACATTTTCAAAATGGACCTCACAAGCACCAGTGTGCAACACTGCACTTCTTGCACTACACAATGCCTTCGTGCTCATGTGTGTACTCTTTTAGAGACCCAGGTAGCGGGGAGGAGGGGGAACTGAAAGCGGGAATCAAGGCAGCTTCAACAACTCACACACTAGCAAAAGCACTCCAAAATCTTTGTGAATGGCAAGAATAAGAACACAGAAAAATATAGTGTGGTTTTTTTTACTAGGCACAGAGACCAACTCTGTATACCTGAGGGAGCATCTCTACCCCCATCCTTCAGCCTGGACACTGAAATCCAGCTTTGAGGGCCTTCCGGTAGTCCCCATGCTGTGAAAAGTGAAGTTACAGGGAACCAGACAGAGGGCCTTCTCGGTAGTGGCACCCACCCTGTGGAATGCCCTTGCATCAGATGTCGAGGAGATAAAAGAACTATACAACTTTTAGAAGACATCTGAAGGCAGGGAGGTTTTTTGAGAGTTTTTGTGTTTTAATATATTGTTGCCCAGAGTAGCTGGGGCACCCTAGTCGGATGGGTGGCAAAAAATTATATATATATATGGGTGATGCCCTTGGTAAATAAGAGCTATTGGTGTCATCAGCAGTTCCCATAACAGTGATGCCCTGACCTCCCTTTCTACATACCTTGCTCTGGTCCAGCATCTCCGGCTGGAAGATGACTTCTGTGTACTCCTTCATGGTTGTGGGAGAAGGCGTGGGGAATGTGGACAGGATCCCTGCCCGTCCTAGGCTGCTGCATCCCCCGACCTCTTGCGGCATCCGGTTCGTGGCTGCACAGCAGTTCCCCTTATTTTGGCCTTCTGATATTCACATTTGCAAGGAGAGGACAGTGGTGAGGTTTCCCTTCCAGGACCACAGTGGGGACTGTGCCGAAGGCTTGATTTTTCTAACACAGAGAGCCTGACAGGGCACTTGAACCAACGGCGCTTGTCGTAGCCTCCACCAGCAAAGACCCTTGGCTTCCTGGCAGGCAGGCTCATGGGACAAGAGGCCTGCCAGCTCCTGGGAAGTGAAAGAATTTACAAGCATTAAAGTCACCAACCTCCCCCCCCCCGCCCCCCACTTCTTAATCCAACTCAGCTGAGGAGGACGAGGTCAGAGGCCCTGGCATGGACAACTGCAGTTTTAAAGGCACAGGATTGCCAAACTCTTTTTCTCTGTCCAAGGCAGCCTGGAACTGAACAGCGAGAGTCTGAAAGGGTCACTACCCAAAAGCAGGCTCTCTCGCTTTCCAAAACAGCAGCTGTGTTAAAAGTGGCAGCGGTTGTGCTCCGTTCCAGAAGCGGTTGCATCCCTGCTCCTGCAATGTACATTACGGGTGCAAGACACAAGCACAGTTATTGAAGCAGCTGTCTGCTGAGTGCCAGCAGAAAGGACTGAGCACTGGCTTCTTTCACCTGCTGTTCAGAGGTCCCTTGGCGTCCTGCCCTGCAGTGACCTCTGCAAAGTCCTTTCCAAACAGCAAAGCCAGAGAGCAACCACTCTGAGCATGCAGTGCTCATTCCCAGCACACTCCCCCCCTGGAGATGTCTATCCTCTATCACAGAAGTAGACAGAAGATCAGGATCTGCTGGAAGATCTCTAGGTGACTTGTAGAAGATGGACTTCCAGTTCCTTAGCAGCGATGACAACTTGATTTTTGCCACCTAAATTTGCCTACAGGAAGCAAGGAAGATGAAGAGTGGACTTGCAGATATCTCTCTCGTCAATCCCATACTCTCCCCAATAACGGCAACATTAAAGCCGGCTTTTGTGGAGTCTCTAGGCCCATTGCTAAGTCGTGTACATTCCAGGACACTCTTAGCGCAAAATCTCTTTACCCTGTTACTAAAGCAGAGGAGAAAGGGGGCATTGTTTGAGCGCCGGGTTGGCAGGGAGGGACTTGGGCCTCTCGGCAGCCAGAGAAGTGTGTTTTTTGAGGGATTACTCGGAAGCCTTGTGGCACATTCCCCCCGCGGCCTTAGAGGCAGCCTTGGGGATCTTTCATAACATGGAAAGCGGCACAGTGCGCCACTGAAAGAGATCAGCTGCGCTGCAGGAAAGAGAAGCAGCTCATGGTGGCTTCTGGAAGTGAGCCAAGCTACATTTAGCAAAGACAATACAATAGGGTGTCACCAATGTGGTGACCGTGGAGGCTGTGGCGCTCTCAAAGTCTTCCCTTGGCACCCACACACCCTGCCCTCTCAGGAGTTGAGGGTAGTTAACTTTTTTCTCCACTAACAAAGGAGGAAGTTGGAAGCTCTTTCCCACTTGCCAATCTATGAGCTCTTCAAGGCTCAAGACTTATTTTGCTGGATCCAAGTTTTACCCAGATCCCCTGAAAAATCAAAATGTGTACATGCACAGTTTCTCTTTTTGTTTGTTAGGAGAACAGGGACCTGTCCTGGGGGAGGGAGAATTGACCAGACGAGGGTGGCACCTAGGGCACTGCGTCTATGGGCCTTAAAATGTTGGCAGCCACTTCAATACAGCCTCCAGCTGGGTCATTGCCACTAGGTCTGGCCCAAGGAAAGGCAAGACAGCCCACCTCGGAGGTCAGATTTCAGGCTAAACTTGGACCTCATTTATTTATTTTTGGCCTTTTCTGTGTGCCATAAACATGTGAGCCCGGACCCTGTGGATGGTTGTGCTAGCTCTGCACGCCACAGTAGTATCCACATCTCCCTACATAAGAGGCTCCCCTCGCACTGCCCCATGTGTTTACCTTACAGTTAGGTGACATGTTTAGAGAGCTATCATAGTATTACAGTCACCTTACTATATTTTTTATCAACACTGGGGGGGGGGGGGGAGAGGAGGTGCAATTTGTATTCTCTGTCTCAAGCTTCCAAATGTCTTTGAGCCATACGTTCTACCAGCCTTACTTGGAAAATGAGTCACATTTGCTTGTGTATAAACTCCAAACTGCATATATATATATATATATATATATGGGACACGAGTGGCGCTGTGGGTAAAAGCCTCAGCGCCTAGGGCTTGCCGATCGAAAGGTCGGTGGTTCGAATCACCGCGGCGGGGTGCGCTCCCGCTGCTCGGTCCCAGCGCCTGCCAACCTAGCAGTTCGAAAGCACCCCCGGGTGCAAGTAGATAAATAGGGACCGCTTACTAGTGGGAAGGTAAACGGCATTTCCGTGTGTGGCTCTGGCTTGCCAGAGCAGCGATGTCACGCTGGCCACGTGACCGGGAAGTGTCTCCGGACAGCGCTGGCCCCCGGCCTCTTGAGTGAGATGGGCGCACAACCCTAGAGTCTGTCAAGACTGGCCCGTACGGGCAGGGGTACCTTTACCTTTACCATATATATATATATATATATATATATATATATATATATATATATGGAAAAATGTGCACTTAAATGCTGATGGAGTTACATGTGGATTTCTTAAAAAAAATATCTGCTGAAATGTGGAGAACTAAAGCTAAGGCAGGAAGAACAAGTATGCAAGATTCGTCCACCCCGAGTCACCCACACATCCACAAACATAAAGAATCCAAGGAACTGTTCATCAAGCTACAATTTTTATTTCTGTACAAGTCTCCCTTATGAGTCACAGGAAGTCCCTCCCCTATCATTGCTTACACAGTAAACAAGCCATTAAGTCAAACTGGGGGGGAAAAGCACACACAAAACAACAATAAAGTCCTCCTCACACGAACCATTTACATCTTGCATTGCCCATCCAGCCCCCTCCCCACTCTGGGGTCTTAGCGTCAGCCATCTTGAAATGGAGTGAAAACTGCTACGAGTTTAAAAAAAAAACATTAAAAAAGGAGCTTCCCTTTGAATGTTATGTGGGGTGTGACTGTGTGCGATTCTGAAGGAGGACTTCATAGGAAAAAGGAAGGGTAAAGGGATTTTCAACGCTACAAGCCATTTGCGGTTTGGCATGGCCAATAATTTCATTCGGTATGCCTGGTTAGGCATCTAATACTCTGCCTGATTCAATATTGTGGGGTGGGGTGTTAGGTTGCCTCCTTACTTTCCTGACCAAGATTTGTTGCCTTTAAAGGCTTCATGATAGGAGAAACTAAAAATAAAGTGCAGGTCCAACACTCAGACACAACGAAGAGCACACCCCACTGGATTTCTGCCTGTCGTGAAGCTGTTAAAAGGGCCCCTTTGGGTTCCTCTCATGTACATCATATTTTGAACATGGGTTGAAACACTTGTGCATGTGTGTGTGCATGTGAGAGAAAGAGTGTGTGAGGAGATAATAAATAAAAGTTTAAATAAGGTTATTAACATCTGTCGGCTGACCAAAGGCTGTTATCCAGTCCTTTGCCTCCTTGTGAGAAACACATTGCTGGCAGGAGAAGCCGCTGCCCTCACGCAGCCTGTGCCGGGGGCTTGTTACCTCAGAAAACCAAAAAAACTTAAGCAACCGCGTTCCTGGAAACTCAGCACTAACTTCCCAAAGCATTTCTGAACAGGCCTCACTCTGACCCAGGACAGGAGAGAGGGATACACGTGTGTGTTTGCACGTGGGCGTTTTGTGGAGGGGAACTGCAAAGAAAGCATTACACCTCACGCTCCTTCGAAAAGGGCAATTGTTTGTTTTTTGTCCCCATAAAAACACCTCACGTTTCACCCGGAAGGTTTTAAGGCACTGTTGTGAAAACAGATAGGTAGGAATCTACCACCCATCGCCCTTTGCTGGAGCCTGTCAAATCCAGCCGGAAGTGCCCCTGGGTTTTATTAGGAAGAAAAGAAAGCTCGTTTCAAAATAAAACAAAAACGGGAACCAAGAAGCGTCCCTCCAAACGAGAGGCGGGAGCGAAGGAAGAGTCACTTGAGGTCCTTGGTTGCAGCAGGAAACCAACTCCCGTGCCCTGTGTGGGCTTGCGATGAGCTGCAGAGCTGCCCTCTGCGGTGAGCTTGCGTGGCATGAGCGCACAGTCCCAGGCAGCAGGAATCTCAAGTGGTTAGCCAGTCATTTTGTTCACAGCTTTGGAAGAACGGCCTCCTTTGCCTCACACCTCCAACAGGGTAGACAATACGGTGCCGAGAGGCGGGCAAGTGCAGAAACGTCAAGGCTGGGTTCCATAGCCGTAGTGCAATTAAACAGTTCCCCGAGGTGCAATGCCCGTCTCTGGGTGGCGCCGTTCCACGGGGAGGAGAGAAAACAGGGGCGCCTCCTTCTGTTGCGCAGGTCCAGCACTCGAGATCCCTTCTCACTTTTGAACCCGGCGAAGGGGTGCAAGCCGTGGGGGGTTGTGTGGATAAAACGGGACAGACAGATTTCTGCCCCATCAAGAGCTGCTGTTCACGGTTTATTATTAAAGCGGGGAAAGGTGGAAATGAAAGAGAGAATCACACACACGGGAAAGGGAGACAGAGAGGCAGGAAGAGAGGAAAAAAAGGAAAACATTAAAAACCACCCCTGACAACACTAGGGGAGTGATGGAGCTGTGGGGTGCCCCCTGGCCCTCCATTTCCGGCGTTCTCTCCCCGGCGTCCGTGAGGCTGAAGGGCACACTACTCTTCGACGACAGCCCCGGAGCAGGAGAAAGGCCTTCCCGTAAAAGTCGGCAGCTTTAGTCAATGCTTTATTAGGACTTTCTTTCTCCCCCTTTTTTGTTTGGTTTTGGGGTTTTTTTTAAGAAAAAAAACAACAAAAAAACACCCCGGCTTAAAAAAATCCCTGGAGTCACCATTGTCCTGGGTTCTGTCCCTCCCTCCTTTTTTTCTTTTCTTTTTTGCATCAGAGAGCTGGTGCTCGGCTCTCTTCCTTTTTCCCTCAAGGGTTTGTGGTAGGGGGAGGGCATGTGGAAGCTACATGCGCGAAGACGGGCTGGCCAGCTCGTAGAAAAGCAGGTAGGCATCGCTGCTCCGGACGTGGCTTGAGGAGAGCGGTGTCACACTGCAGGGGGAAAGAGAGGAGAAAGCAGTTAGGGGGCTGAGGTCTGGCACTGGGGCGGGACCCCAGGGAATGTATATAATAAAAGAACGTAAAGGAGGGTTCTGCTAGACCAAGGAACATCGAGTCCAGCATCCTGTTTTCCTGTACGGGCAACTCCCCGTTTATGCGGGGATTACATTCCGAGGCACCACACGCTTAAGTGAAATTGCAAAAATTGGGAACACCATTGAGAAAGCCTGCAAATGCCCCCTAAACCTCTGGAAACCCTTGTGAAACCCTTTAAAAAACAAAAACATCTGCCCACCAAACTCCACCACAATTGCTTCTCCAGAGGCCTCAAAGGTTGGCGCAAAGGCTCCTGGGATTGCACTTGCAAAGGTTTGTAGGATTGCTAGATGCTACTTTTGCACCGGTTTTGTGCTCCTTTTCGTGCCCCTTTTCATGCCCCTTTTCATGCCCCTTTTCATGCCACTTCTGGGTTTGTGGCGATGCGCATGTGTGCATAAGAAGCAGATGCTCTACCACTGGGGGCAAAGGAGAACCATAATGCTCGGATTCCCAGTTTTCTTTTTTCTTTTTTTAAAAGAGAATGTTTCTAGCATTTGTAGAACGTAAGATTTGAGATACAGGCGATGCTAATTTCCTGTGGGCCCCCATGTGAAAGCTGCAGCCCCCTTCCAATAGAGAAGTCCTAGACATACCGTGAGTCATTGAAGGCATGCCACTCTCCGGACACAGGGTTTTTGCAGTAGGCTGTGTAGTGACCTCCCATTGTGGTCCCGCTGTGATTGGAGACGGCGTACAGGTTGTAAATAGCATGATCTGCAAGGTGAGAACAAAACAGAACACACAGCATCACTTTTATGTTCTGTGCTCTACACATTACTTATCAATGTGTAAAAAGGGGAAGAAACACAGGCATCAGGACTTCATGAATCACATAGGCAAACCCTGGTGAAATTTTGCTATGGTCTTATTGAAACACCTCTTTTTTTGCTACTCTCAAAATTCTTTTGGTGCTGGCTCGAAATTTCACTTTTGCAGAAGTTTGGTAGGGGGTTAGCTCTTCGCCACCCCTGCATTTTCAATTGGACATCCAGAACGGATGAGAGGTGGCCGCGGGGAGCCCGCAGCATTGCTTGACAAACTAGCTATGTTGCATTTCTGTGTGTTTGCATGAGATGTTGCCAGTCTTATCGAAACCAGCTGCAAACCCGTTCAATCCTCGTGGCTTCAAGGGATTCTAGGCAGGGTTGTGGCACTGGGGCAGCTGAGCAAAATTTAAAAAAGGTCAACAGCATCATGGATTTATAATGCCCAGATGCTTTTGCGTGGCAGCAGGGAGCAGAAGTAGATGGTGTTATGGGGTGATGGCAATGACCTGACCTCCTGACCGGTGAGTTACTGCTGTTATTGGGAGAGGGGTCAGGTGGCAGGGAGGCCAGAGAATTGCAAATGCACTGGCAGGAGTACTGGACTGGCTCTTCTGATGCATTTGCACCGCGCTGATCTTTCTGTTATCATATCCTTTATCCTCCCAATAAGCAACAATGACTGTCAGGAGGTTAAATATTCACCGCCGCACCACCATTTCATCTGCTGCTAGTGGGGAGTTAAGACTGTTAAACGAGTTTCAAACTAGCTTCATTTTACAGTGGTACCTCGGGTTAAGTACTTAATTCGTTCCAGAGGTCTGTTCTTAACCTGAAACTGTTCTTAACCTGAAGCACCACTTTAGCTAATGGGGCCTCCTGCTGCCGCTGGAGCACAATTTCTGTTCTCATCCTGAAGCTAATTCTTAACCTGAAGCACTATTTCTGGGTTAGTGGAGTCTGTAACCTGAAGCGTATGTAACCTGAAGTACCACTGTATAGTGTACATAAAATGCTACTCACTTAGCGCAACAATAAAGATTTGATTTACAGTGTATACAAGAGGACTAAGAACTGCTTTGCTAGAATGGACCAAAGTCTATCTAGTCCACACTTCTGCTTTGAACAGCTGCTGCCAAGTCTTTGGATGCTTTCACACAGGGCATGGTGGTGATGGCTATCTTGTTTGTTTGTCTCCAGCATCTGCCACTCGGAGATGGACTGCCCTTGTATATGGAGGTTCCATTTAGCTGCACTTGATAATGTGAAGTCATATTGTTGATGCAACCTTCCCACCAGTGCCCACCTTGCTCCTCTCAGGCTCCTCCCACCCATTCTAGTTTCTGCAAGGAAAAAACAAAAAACCACTCACTGCAGTTTTGGGATGCAAATTCCCTCAGGTCCAAGTCCTTGAGTGGGAAATTAACGAACGTGGTGAGCTTGCTGGATCGCATCCTTGCTTCAGAGAAACGCTTCAGGTCTGGGATAGGAAGTTAAGGAAGAAGAGCAGACGAACTAACAGGACAGGTATATTATGGGAAAGAAAGGAGGCTATTGGGCAACTTGTCTGACTTGTTTCTCATTGTTGGAGCGAAGGGTCTGGGCTCCCTGGAAGCTCTCTGCTGAGACAACCTGCTACCCACAGAAAATGGGCTACTCCATCTTGCATAATCAGGGCTGTGCGTATGCCTTAAGGTAAAGGTACCCCTGCCCGTACGGTCCAGTCTTGACAGACTCTAGGGTTGTGCGCCCATCTCACTCAAGAGGCTGGGGGCCAGCGCTGTCCGCAGACACTTCCGGGTCACGTGGCCAGCGTGACATCGCTTCTCTGGCGAGCCAGAGCCGCACACGGAAACACCGTTTACCTTCCCGCTAGTAAGCGGTCCCTATTTATCTACTTGCACTCAAGAGTGCTTTCGAACTGCTAGGTTGGCAGGCGCTGGGACCGAGCAACGGGAGCGCACCCCGCTGCGGGGATTCGAACCGCCGACCTTTCGATCGGCAAGCCCTAGGCGCTGAGGCTTTTACCCACAGCGCCACCTGCGTCCCTTATTGTGCGTATGCCTTATTGTATTTTAAATCAAAGATCTAACAAAGCTGGATTCTGTGACCTACACGGCCTATTCCAATCAAGTGCATTTGCTTAGTTCTGAATTTATTCCGGTCCTGTTATTCTGAATGCTTAAAAATTTAATGGCACATTTTTATCCTGCCCTTGCTCCAAGTTGCTCAGGGTGGTGTACAAAGTTTGCTTCCTCTCACAACAACCCTGAGAAGTAGGTTAAGGGGCTGGAGAGAGACTTGCAAAGGTCACACAAGAAGCCTCCCAGCCAACTGGGCATTCGAACCCGGGTGCCCTCACTTGATAGATCCAACAAACTGGATTTCAAGATACAGGAAGCAGCACTGGAACTCCATCCCCCTTCACCACCCCAGCTCAAACTTCCTTGCTCTAGCATGAGGGCTAGAATCTTGCACATTTAAAATCAAAACATTAAAAGCTGAGATCCCGAGATGCTGAATTCTATGCCCAATACAAAACCCCTGTGTGATGTTATTGCAGAACAGTTGCCCCCACCCCCACCTGCGATTCACTTGCCGTCTATATGCTCTCTAGAATAAGGACACAGCCACAGGGAAGGCAAAGGATACGCAACACTAAAATCTTTGGGAACCTCTGGATGCTGAATTTTTTCATGCATTTTGTTCTGGCTTTGCAGCGGCAGCAGGTCTGGAAAATAAAGGGACTCCTGATTAGTGGGAAGATATCATTAGAGTGCTGTGTCACAGGGATAAGGCTGGGCTAGCTCCTCTTCCTCTCCCTTCTGGTGGCCAGGGCTCCTACCCCTTGAGGTGGCAGCTGCCTGCATTCCAGTCCACCTACCCCTATATGCGCACAGGAGTGCAGTAGCACCACTAGGAAACATGATCAACAAGTCTGGGGGCACCAACAGCCACCAAGAGCTAGGGAGAAAAGGAGAGATAAAGAGCAGCAAATGGCTGGATTTGCTTGGAGTAGGAAGTGGGTGGCAGGATTCATTCAGTTTGCCTTTTAAAGAAAACCTACCAAATTTGCACTTCCTTAGCCAGTAAATTAAAAACACAAAAAAACCCCCCACAGTTGCTGCTCAAAATTCACTCCTCTGAATTTTTGTGATGCAGTTCTCCAACCAAATATTGTGTATTAAGGTGCATATATTAGCAAAAATCATGTACAAACCCACGTAAACTGCTTGCGCAAATGCATATATTGGGAGAAATGCAAAAAAAAAAAAAAGAAAAAAAAAAGGGGGGGGCACATGAATATCCCTTACTGGTTTCTCATCTCCGTCTAGGATGTCCTCCTTGGTGAAGAGATACATGCAGTCAATCAAGTTCACCTCCCCGTAGCTCTTCTGCAAAAAGAGGAAGACACACCAAAGAGGTGGGAGTTAAGAGCGTTCTGCCAGAGCTGGATGCCAGGGATCGGGAAGGGTGGGGGGTGCGGCAGACAAAACAGCACTGAGGTGGCCAGGAAGTAATGGAGAGCACATGGTTACCTTAGCAATGGGTAGTGACAGGTCCCAGAAGGGATCGAAGGCTGTTGAGCAGTAGCCACACTGACTGCACGTCAGAGAACTCTTGAGCTGCCCAACAAAGAGATCTGAAGAGGCAAAAAGTTGGGGAAAATGAAGAGCGGGGACACTGTTGGCTGGACCAATCAGTGAAGCCTATCCAAACACTCAACCTCTTTCCCAAACAAGACCTGGCAACTGGTAGCCTGAATGCTACACCTGTCCCAGAATCCCATTCTGCGTGGCACTTGGCATCTCTACCAACCCATCTGCCTTACTCACAGCACAGGACTGGTATTCTGTGCTGGCCTCTGGGTGGAATCTTGCTAGTCATGTGACAGAGTGAGGCCACTGCCTCAGGTGGCAGATGCAAAGGGGTAGGGAGAGCTGTGTGTGTCACAGGGCCTGTTCTGCCCACCTGCCTGCCAAGCTATCCTGCTGCCTTCTGGGAGCGGTAGAGGTCTACGTCCTGTTGCCAGTTCCAAAGTAAGATTTAACTGCCAGCCTGGCAGAGGCACTATCTAGTCCTTCGTCTCAGGGAGAAACATATCTTGGATCCACCTGGCAGCTAATCTGTGGCTTTCTAGGCAGGTGGAATCCAAATTTATGGGGTTCCACTTTGCACTTCAGATGCCATCCTGGGGAGAGGGCTTCTCCCACATGCCTCTTAAAGGCTGAGGTTTTGATCCAGCCTCCCCAATTAGCTTTAATGACTCAGAAAGCCTTCTGGGCTCTATGATGGACCATCAAAGCCTTCTCAACTCCTGGGCCTGAATCAGGTCACCTTATCTTTCTATACAAGCTTTGAAATCCAAGGCCTTCTCAAGCTGCTCTGATAAAACAGCCCCACTAAGCCAAATCACTACGGATCAAGATGAAACCGTAAGCCAGCCTTTGTTCTCTGTGTGCAAATTTTAAATAACCACATCAAGGCTCAATTTTGCGCAAAACTGTACTTGAAAGGGCCTCTTAAGGGACAAACTAGATGCTGAGTACAGTTAACCTATCTCACTTTTAGCATTTAAATAGCAAATGTGTGTGAGAGGGAGCGAGTGAGGGTGATGGTTGTGAGATCATTTTTTTAAAAAATTGGCACAAAAAGAAGCTTTCCTCTTAGGCTAAGATCAACTTCATTGGAATGCAAGAAGGGCAGGTAAATTTATCAACTGCAGTGAAGGTGGAAGGGTTAACTCCCCACCCCCTGCTACTTACATACCATCTCCTGTGGCCTGCTATCTAAGGCCACATCTGCACCAGACATTTAAAGCAGCACCATTCGCTAATGGCACTGAGAGTTGTTAGGAGACCAATTTCTGCCCCAGAGAGCTACAGTTCCCAGAATCGTTTAACCATCGACCTCTCCCCCTGGGCAACTCTGGAAGTTATAGCTCTGCGAGCGGATTAGCGGCCTCCTAACAACACTCAGAACCCTCAAAAAACTACAGTTCCCAGGATTCTCTGGGGAAGCCAAGACTGCTTAAAGTGGTAGGACGCTGCTTTGAATGCATGGTGCAGAGATGTGGCGTAAGTTCTAAAAATAATTTAAAATGTTAACTGAAATCACAGAGTTAGTGCAATGCTTGACGCTGTGGGAAATGTGCTGAGTCATGGAATGCCAGGACAAGGCTCCTGTCTCATTCAGAACTCTGACCTGAAATCACCACCACCCGTACCTGGGATCCTGATGCCTTCTCCTAACTCCCAATTCATCCTGCGGTGGCTTTGGCGTCTCACGGGCTGCACTTTAAATCACAGGTGGGGAACCTTTTGGCCCTTTAGATGCTGGGAGCTGCTGCTGGAGGGCCACAAGTTCCCCCCTGCCCTGCTCTCCTGGCAAAGACTTACCCCCAATCCGGCTGTCTTCTCTTGCCAGGTATTTCATCCACATCTGCCTGCCCTTTTCATCATCGCTGCAAAAAAGGAGATAGAAAAAGTCTATCCAAGGCTCTTCCAGGGTCAAAGGGAACTCATATGAGAGATTGAAGGGGTGTGTAGAGCTCTGGATTACAACTGGGGAAGCTTAAATCCCCAAAGCTCATGGGGCCACCTTGGGCTAAGTCACTCTCACCCTACCCTAACCTACAGGACTGGTGTAAATATACATTTAGGAGGTGTGGGGGCAACTGTGTACAGTGATACTTCTGGTTAAGAACTTAATTCGTTCCAGAGGTCTGTTCTTAACATGAAACTGTTCTTAACCTGAGGTACCACTTTAGTTAATGGGGCCTCCTGCTGCCGCCGCACGGTTTCTGTTCTCATCCTGAAGCAAAGTTCTTAAGCCAAGGTACTATTTCTGGGTTAGCGGAGTCTGTAACCTGAAGCATATGTAACCCAAGGTACCACTGTATCTTAAAGTATAATTTTATCCTGCTCTTTGGCAAAAACAAACAAACAAACAGCCAACTGCTCCCAGAGCACTTCTCAGGTGTCCATAATAAGACATTCCCTGCCTTCAAGCTTACTATCTAATAGGCACAACACAAAATGAAAAAAGGGATTGTGATGGAGAAAAAGCAAAGCAAAGCCAGGCACCGTATCCTAGTTACAATTTCTCATTTTTCCAATCTGAAGCCACATTTTCCACATCAGTTGGCAGCTTTTATTTTCTTTTAAAAGCCCTTTTGCACGTAGTTTTGATCAATATATACATTTCTGCAAGCAACTTTCCCTAATAATATAATTCATTATAGGAGCCAGCGCCACCCACAATCCAATGCCCACCCCCCTTCTCTGCCTGCTCTTCCCAGTTCCTTCACACTCTACTGCAACTCACGTGAGATGGTCTAGGTTGTCTTGGTTGCCTTTGGGCCTCACCAGCACTCGGTTCACCTCGCTGTGGAGCCCATCAAGGAGAAACCGCAGGAACTCCTGTGCGTCTTGCTGGCTGCAAAGAAAAAAATGGTAAGCGTTAACTGATCCCCATCAGAGATGAAGGTAAGGTCTTCCAGATAGGATCATGAGAGCTGGAAACCTAACTCCCACTTGGCTAGTCAGCTTCCTAGCCAGCTTCTGAGACCAAATTCAGGGGAAACGGAGGACTTTTGCAGGAAGAACTGGTGGGTGCAGGCAGGGTTAAATGCCATGGTTCCTAAGCTTGTGATCCTACCTTGCAAACACCCACCCGCTGCCTTTCACATCAGCTGACACTAGCTATGTCTGCATTGAAGCAATTCCTACTATGGTAAATGAATCTTACTCCAACTCTGCACCAGGTTATTTTGGGTGGGTGGGTATAAAGGAACCCAAAGCTCAGTGCAAACTAAAAGCATATTTGAGGTTGGTTTTTTTTGCAGGTGTATTCTGCAACATGCCATTGACACATTAATACTGCATTAGTGGTCAATTTATACTGGAATGTCTGCACATCATTCCGCTTTATTATTTAATGTGTTTCCCCAATGCTTATGTATTATTGGCACAATAAAAAGTAGGAACATTTGTGGTAGGTCCCAGGATTTCAGCCAGAAGTAACGGGACACGCACCAATTGGAAATGAACCAGGATAGCCGCTCGAAAACCTTTTGCAGGCGCAGACAGTATTGAAAGTGGGATTACGTATAACTACCCTGATACCATCACGTGCACAAAGCATCACAAATGCACAACAAAAAGGACCAGAGGAGCTACATCTGGAGACCACTAATTAACCACCCCCCTGCAACCCAACAAATAATTTTGTCCATTGGAAAATGAGCAGGGGGTAACATTTCTTACTTGTAACCCACAAAGCGGGGCGCGTATCTTTGAATTTGTGTCTTGAATTCAGAAGGACTCACGGATTCATTGGGGGATGACGTCCACAATGCCTGGATGAGCTTGGCAAACTCTGGACAGTGGAGGGGAGAGGGCGATTGGGGAGGTGGGGGGCAGAAAGAGAGAAAATACTTGAAGGTTAGGATTGTGAGGGAAGGGCAATGGCTTTGCCATGGAACCTATTTCACAAAATGTATCTGAAAGACCCTAAAATCTAGTCTGAACAACTATACCAACAACAATTTCCTTATGCCAAAACTGGATGGACAATTCCAGCTGGGAGCGTGAAAACAGAGGTAGGTGGTCAATTGGAAAAAACAAACAAACCCAAGAGGTCATATAATATGGATAAGTGGTTCCCAAGTTGTGCAGTACTATAGTTGCAATGATATGGAGAGACAGTGTGATGTAGTGGTTAGAGGGCTGGGAGACCAGGGTTCAAATTCCCACTCGACCATGAACTTGATTGGGTGACCTTGGGCTGCCTCTCTCAGCCCAGCCTACCTCGCAGGATGGTTGTGGGGGTTAAATGGAGAGCAAAGGGGGGAGGGAGCTCTTTGGAGAAAAAGGCTGGGGTATAAATGCAATATATTATAAATATTTAGGCTGCCTCCGGACTATTTTGTGGAAGAGAATCAAGTGCACGCTGGAAATTTAGGTTTGCACAATTAAAGTAGATTAAAATGGCCTCTCTTTCTCTTGGTCAAGTATAACGAATTCACTTTGCAAAAAAAAGGATCAGACTGCTGTTTGGAAGGTGAGAGGGGAAAGTGCGAGATGAACAAATGACTCATGGGAAGATGCATAAAACCCTACAAACAAATCAGGATGAATGTGGGACAAAGGCTCATTGCAATATACTGCCCGAAATCCCGCAAACAAATTAGAGCGAGTGCGTAATACAAATCAGGATATAGTCTAACCTCAGTGTAAGCTTTGTGCAAGCAAATCAAGATGACTGGCTAGTGAATAGGTCATCTGGGAGGAGACCATAGATAAACAGAGGTCCAACTATTGGTCCACTGAGTTCACTATTGTCTACTCTGGCTGGCAGCAGCTCTCCTGGGTCTGAGATGGAGATCCCACATTAGCGAGAGATGCCTGGCTGTCCGCCCCCATTTTGGCACTCCTGGGTAGGCAGGAAATGCATTCAGGAGACTCATCAAGTCCACCACACATGACTGGAGTTTATCTCCTGCTGCAGAGGAGACAGAAAAACGAAGAGGGTAAAACTGAAACCCAGAAAAGCCATTTAGCTTTTCATCAGAGTTCCTTATTGTTGTATTTCTGTATCGTTTTGAGGCTTGCTTCTCTTTTTGGTCAGCTGCAGAGGAAGCACTGAATTTCCTTTTGCCTCAAGAACCAACCCACCCTTCTCGGGGGTTCGGGGGCCTTAAAGTCAAATCTGCCCCTGTGAAAGACCCTGGTTTGAAACCTCTGGGGAGAGGGCAGCTGCCAGTCAGTGTTGACAATATGGGGCTGAGCGGACCAAGGGCCTAATTGGTGTAAGGCTGCTCGCCCTGTGTGTGAAGTGTCACGGTCCTTACCAGCCATGAGGGCCATCTGCATGCGGCTTTTGTTGTTCAGGTCGTGGACGTACTGGTTCTGCAAGCAGTAATCTCGGAGATCTTTGGTGTTGCTCAGACACTGCAGGATTGAGTTCATAAAGCACTACAGGAGGCAAACAAATGAACATGCATGAAGTGTAAGGACAAATAGGTCAACTTTCTTTTCCTTTCCCCTTTTTCTAATTTCAAATTCAGCTGGCCACATTTCTGCATCAGATCGTGACCCCCCCCCCCTGAAATATCATAAATATCTGTCCGCATTTTAGTGCCCATTCATTCTAACGTCCGCATTCTGGTATGCAATTTTGCCTACTATACACATATTTGCAAGCGATTTTTCCGTACTAAGAACTTTATTTAGGTATGTAAAACATTTATACATCTTGCCGTTCATCACCAAGAGCTCTGTTAGGTGGCTAACAGAAACAAAACCATAAATTAAACCTTTTTAACGTATCGCTTGCAATTTTACAAGCCAAAGCACCAAAACAGAAGGCAGGAACTGGCATAATCCAGCAGCAGTAAGAACCATAAGAAAATACAAGAGAATGTTAGAATCAGGTCAGTAAAGGAACCCCAGCTGTTTGCAGTCTAAATGTCTTCCCCAAAAGGAAAGAGTTCTTTTTAAAAAAAAAAAATATATATATATATATATATATATATACAAAAAGGCCATTAAAGAGATGGTGGGAGAGATGAGCTTGCTTCCCTCAGGAGGGAGTTCCCAAGCATAGACAATATTATTGCTAAAGCTCCCTTGGGGCCAGGGTCCTTTAATGGCTGAAAAGTATACTACGAATAATTTCATATAATTCTCTGGAGTCTG
The DNA here is from genome assembly GCF_964188315.1 of Podarcis muralis. Lineage (NCBI taxonomy): Eukaryota > Metazoa > Chordata > Lepidosauria > Squamata > Lacertidae > Podarcis > Podarcis muralis. The sequence continues at coordinate 21,146,057 of NC_135669.1, forward strand.
TTTTTTTTGCAGTGTGTGTGTCTTTCAACCAAGATTCCTCTTTCTGGGGTGAGGAGAGACAAATCTGCATTGCTTTTAAATGCAAATAGTGGGTGAGGCTGAGCTGGTCCTTAACTGAACTGATACCTTAATTCTTCCTCCTTCCACTTGCTGTGATCCTGGCTAATAAAAAGCCTCTTCTGCAGGTGCTGTTTGAATGGGAAAGAAAGCTATCATCTGTCCTAGTGGGTGGATTCTCTCTCCTGCTCGCAGCATAGCAAGCAGCAGCTTCAGAGGAGGTGTCCCCCCCCCCCCCCCAGGACTGAAGCAGGGGGGAAAGGGTTAAAACTCCCCACCATGTCTGCTGTGATTCTGTTAGCAGTCAGCCTTGCCCCTCTACCCCTGTCCTCTACCACCACCACCACCCTTCCTGAGTTTGAGGCCAGCACCAAAATCTGTATAAGTCCACCTGTACTGTGATGACATCTATACCATAAAGGTAAAGGTAAAGGAACGCCTGACCATTAGGTCCAGTCGTGGCCGACTCTGGGGTTGCAGTGCTCATCTCGCTTTATTGGCCGAGGGAGCCGGCGTACAGCTTCCGGGTCATGCGGCCAGCATGACTAAGCCGCTTCTGGTGAACCAGAGCAGTGCACGGAAACGCCGTTTACCTTCCCGCCGGAGTGCACCTATTTATCTACTTGCACTTCGTGCTTTCAAACTGCTAGGTTGGCAGGAGCAGGGACCAAACAACGGGAGCTCACCCCGTCACGGGGATTCGAACCACCGACCTTCTGATCGGCAAGCCCTAGGCTCTGTGGTTTAACCCACAGCATCCCTACTGTACATTAAAAGCACATGGCTTCCTCCAAAGACTCCTGGGAACAATAGTTTCTTAAGGGTGCTATAACCTTCAGAGGGGTGAACTACAGATCCCAGGATTCTCTGTTCAAGTGTCATAAATGTTCTGTGTGCATAGCGTGTGGGTGTCTGAGATGGCGAGGCTGTGGAATAAAAAAAAATCCATGTAAGACAGGCCCTTATACAGTGGTGCCCAGCAAGACAAACGCCTCGCAAGACGGAAAACCCGCTAGAAGAAAGGGTTTTCCGTTTTGGAGGCGCTTCGCAAAACGAATTTCCCTATGGGCTTCCTTCGCAAGACGATAGCCCATAGGGAAATCTCCGGGACAGCGGGGAAGCGCAGCGCGTTCTTCCCCACTGTCCTCGGACCTCCTCCGAAGCCGGGCGGCGGGGTGGGAACACCTCCTCCCGCCGCCCAGCTTCGGAAGGATGCTCCGAAGCCGGGCGGCGGGGCAGGAACACCTCCCGCCGCCACCCGGCTTCGGAAGGCTCCTCCGAAGCCGGGCGGCGGGGCGGGAACAGCTTCTGAAGGCCGGCGGGGGGCAAAAGTCTTTGTTCCCCCCTGCCTGCCTTCCCGGGAGAGCGGAGAAACGCAGCGCGTTTCTCCGCTGTCCCGGAAGGCTTTTGAACCCCCAGCATTTTAAAAAACCCTGGGACAGCGGAGGACTTCTCCGCTGTCCGGGGCGATCTTAAAATGCTGGCGGGCGGCATTTTAAAATCGCCCCGGGACAGCGGAGGACTTCTCCGCTGTCCGGGGCGATTTAAAAGCCCCTGGGAAGGCAGGCAGGGGGGACAAAGACTTTTGCCCCCCGCCAGCCTTCAGAAGAGGGACCTCTTCTGAAGGCGGGCGGGGGGCAAAAGTCTTTGTCCCCCCTGCCTGCCTTCCCAGGGGCTTTTAAATCGCCCCGGACAGCGGAGAAGTCCTCCGCTGTCCCGGGGCGATTTTAAAATGCCGCCCGCCAGCATTTTAAGATCGCCCCGGACAGCGGAGAAGTCCTCCGCTGTCCCAGGGTTTTTTAAAATGCTGGGGGTGGGAAGAAAAGCCCTTGTTCCCCCCCCAGCCTTCAGAAGAGGTTGGGGGACAGACTGTCCCCGGACCTGGTCTGAAGGCGGTTTCCATAAGAATGCATTAATTGATTTTCAATGCATTCCTATGGGAAACCGTGCATCGCAAGACGAAAAACTCGCAAGACGAAGAGACTTGCGGAACGAATTAATTTCGTCTTGCGAGGCACCACTGTATTTCCAAATGGGCCTTAACAGTTATCACTTTACCTAAATGTGACTAGGGATCTGATAGTGAGGCCGTTGCATTTTTAATGTCTTGCTTCTAGTTTTATCAACGGGGAACATTTTCAAAAACACATTTATTGCCAATTGACGTTGCGCTTTCATACATCATGTGAACTGCCTTGAGAAAAGAATGTTCTTCCTGAAAGGCTTAGGTGTGGAAACCTATCGGATGGGCAAACCTCAGCTGCTCAGCTCCCAAACTAGGCCCTGTGAGGTTAAATGCTCCTCCGAATTCAATATGTAGGTGTTTGTGCCTGCACTTAAAAACAACTCTAAACAAGCATTGCATCTTAAACCTAAAAGAGCATTTAATTGCCTGAGTTTGGGCCTGAGCGGTTGAGGCTTGGTGGGGTGGGAGGGTGACACACTTCCTGAGACTGTTGCAAAAAGGCCCTTCAGAAGGGCAGGGGATTCCCACCACAGCAAAGGGGAACTGAGGGACAAACAGTGGTGGAAAGAGCTGTCGAAATTTCCTGCATTGGTGGGGTACCCACCCACCGGGCCCGGAGAAGTGCCACACCACTAATCCAGCCGTGACCGCCGGGCTGCACTGGCTCAGCTGGCGTTGTGTGTGCACGACTTTCCCACATACTATGTTCCCATTACAGTGCCAGAGGCAATGTGGCCTCTGAATGCCCGTTGCTGGGGTGCACGTGTTGGGAACAGCGCTGTTGCGTTCAGGCCCTGCTTACGATATGATAATCTTTATTGTCATTGTCCCATACAGAACAACGAAATTGAAAAAATCTACATCAGACATTCAAAAACCAACAAGCCTGCTATCCCAGCTATCCCAGCCTGGTTAGCCCCTTAAAAACTCTGATACCCCATAATTAATTACAGTGGTACCTCAGGTTAAGTACTTAATTCGTTCCGGAGGTCTGTACTTAACCTGAAACTGTTCTTAACCGGAAGCACCACTTTAGCTAATGGGGCCTCCTGCTGCCGCCACGCCGCGGAGCACGATTTCTGTTCTCATCTTGAAGCAAAGTTCTTAACCTGAAGCACTATTTCTGGGTTCGCGGAGTCTGTAACCTGAAGCGCATGTAACCTGAAGCGTATGTAACCTGAGGTACCACTGTACAATATACTCCCATAGAGACTACCTTACGCTGCGTTTAAAACCAAAATTGCATTTGGATAGAAACTGTTTCTCAGGCGGTTGGTCCTAGTCTTTATAACCCTGTACCTTCTTTCCAGAAGGCAGAAGCTGAAAGAGATCATTTCTAGGGTGCGCACTATCCTGCACTATCTCTGCAGTTTCTTATGGCACCTTGCTGGCTTTCCCTTAGAGCAGATGGCTGGCCATTGTGAGAACAGGATTCTGGATTAGATGGGCCACTGGCCTGGTCTAGCAGGCTCTTCTTACATTTGTGTGTGTGTGTGTGTGCATGCAGTGCCTAGACAGCTCAGTTGGTTAGAGGGTGGCGCTGATAATACCAAGGTTGCTGCAGGTTCGAACCCCATGTGGGGACAGCTCCATATTCCTGCATTTCAGGGGGTTGGCTTAGGTGATTCTCACGGTCCCTTTCCAGCTCTACAATTCTATGATTCTATACACAAGGAAGCGGCATGCGAATCACAATGGCTGTAATTATGCCATACAAACTAGCACATGCATGCTATCACCCCGGGGCTCCAGGATCCTGATGCGCAAGGATCTGAGAGGTAGCTGCATGGTGGTGCGGTCATGCCACGCTCTCCCTGCAAGGCGAGCCAAGCAGTGTGAATTTGGCAAGGAGGTAGCAGCGTCAGCAGTGCCCGGCAATGAGACCAGGGTGATCTCTGTGTTTGACCTGCCCAGAGACTGGGTTTAACCTTGCACTGCTTTTTAAATTGTTCATTTCAGAGCGCTTTGGTTCGGACTTGCGATTCATAGTCTCAGCTATATAAATCGGAGAGCTCCCCGTTTGAACCTTGCTTCCGCCGTGATCTCACTATGAGGTGGGCTTCGACAAGCCACTCTAGCTCTGCCTCAGTCCTGCCATCTGCATTATGGGGGCAATAGCTGAAATAAAGTGAAGAGGAAGAGGAGGTGGTGGTAGAGGAGGAGGAGGAAAAACAAAGATTTCCCTTTGCCCTGCTCCTTTTCCAGCATAAACCCACTCTTTAGTGATAAAGGGTAAAGGGACCCCTGACCATTAGGTCCAGTCGTGACCGACTCTGGGGTTGCGGCGCTCATCTTGCTTTATTGGCCGAGGGAGCCGGCGTACAGGTTCTGGGTCATGTGGCCAGCATGACTAAGCCGCTTCTGGCGAACCAGAGCAGCACACAGAAACGCCGTTTACCTTCCCACCGGAGCGGTATCTATTTATCTACTTGCAGGAGCAGGGACCGAGCAACAGGAGCTCACCCCATCGTGGGGATTCGAACCGTTGACCTTCTGATCGGCAAGTCCTAGGCTCTGTGCTTTAACCCACTGCGCCACCCACGTCCCACTCTTTAGTGATAGATCAGAACAAATGGCAATCCGGGGAAGACCCAGATTGTCATTTGCTCCAACTGAGCATTAAATTGCAGTTTCCCCAGGTGGCGGTAAGGAAGTGTGGGCAAACTGAAGGGGTGGTCTGGATCTATCACTGCAAGTGCAATGCAAACAATCCATATATCTGGTTTTTATTATGCTAAAATGCCACACAGCTCGCCAACAGGAGCCAAGGGCAAACGAGTGACCTAACTGGGTATACATAAACTAAGAATTAAGGCAAAAAAAAAAAATTCCTTCCAGTAGCACCTTAAAGACCAACTAAGTTATTTCTTGGTATGAGCTTTCGTGTGCATGCACACTTCTTCAGATACACTGAAACAGAAGTTGCCAGATCCTTCCAAGAAGTTGCCAGATCCTTCCAGTGTATTCTTCAGATACACTGAAACAGAAGTTTGCCAGATCCTTAACAAGGGATGGAAGGATCTGGCAACTACATCTCCCATAATTCTTTGGGGGGAACGCCATGGGACTGTTTAAACTGGTACCATTCACAGTGTGAATGTGGGCTCAGTTCTCCCGCCCCAGTGCAGATATACCCAAGTGGAGGGGGGGACAGGGATGGAAAGAGGAGTGGACTCACAGTATTGCCGAGGTTCCGGAGGCCAGTCAGGCCCTGCACAGTTTTGGAATTCTGTCAAGAGAGAAGAACATGCATTGGTTGTGAGAATGCGGTAACTCCGGGTCGGGTGGATATGCAAACACAGCCAAATCCAAGGGTGGTGGTGGGGAACAAACAAAGGCAAAAGAGAAAGGGGGTTCATCCTCCCAAAGATTTGGGATAACAGGCATAACGATTACAGACCATTAAACCCACAGCTTGCAGGGAACCTCAAACCCCTGACACATCCCTTGTCAATACTTGCTGAGCAGGAGCAAGGCTTAAGGGGAAGGTTCCTTACTGGGGGGATAGTGGAGGTGGTGGGGGTCAAGAAACAGAGTCTACAAAGCAAAGCCAGTGCCCTGCTTTCCCCTACTCTCAGCGCCAGAAATGAATGAGTGCCAACTCTAGCAGCAGCTGACAAAGCCTGTGGGAAATTTCTGCTATCACAGAATCAAAGGCTCTGTAGCAGATGTGGGTATTAATATCTTGGGCTCCGCCAAGAGATCTCAAGCATTCAGTCTCAGTCCTAGAATATGGAAGTCATGGCGAAGGGAGTGGGGAAGAGACAGAGAAGGCGCTTCTGTGCATGTGCAAAGAGCTTTCCCTTTCCAAAAGTAAGTTAAGGCAATCAGACACTGTCTTATCTAGAACTGGGGGCCCCTGGACTTCCAGCATGGCCCTGAGTTTCCCCTCACCTATTAAATGAATCCAAAAGGCTGAATGAATGAATGCAAACTTACTGTATTTACTTATTACCAGTGCTTCCCCCCCTAAAAATATGTTTAGGGGTACTCTAATTTTGACTCAAGAAATTCACCATTTTATAGTTCAAATCGGGAAAAATAAATACAGTAAATGGACAAAAGTACAAAGATTCACAAAATGTTTAGGGGGTATTTATACTCTGCGTACCCCCAGAAAAAAACACTGCTTATTACCCCAACTTTTCTCCAAGGATCTCAAAGTGGCATAATATGGTTCTTTCCCACGCACCCACATTTTATCCTCACAGCAACCCTGTGAGGTAGGTCAGGCTGAGAGACAGTGACTGGCCCAAGGTCACCCAGTGAGCTTCATGGCTGAGTGTGGGATTGGAGCCCTGGTCTCCCAGGTCCTAGTCTGACACTCTAACCATTATACTACACCGGCTCCCCTACTTGGGGGAAAGGTGCGGCAGACAAATTAAATATTAAATAAGCAGGCAAACAAACAAATAAATAAAATCAGGACTGTCTAAGGGTGCGTATACGATCATAATGTTGTTTGGAAGAAGTACGGATGAGAGAACCTGTCAATCGCAGTTTCTCACTTCTCTCGTCTTAAATTCAGTTCTCCACAGTAGTTTGCAAAAAATCCTCATAAAAACCCATGAAGCGTTTTAGTGCAGATTTGTTAATTACATTTTTTCTGAGCATTTGCATCCCGCTATTCAGCCAAAAAAAGCCTCCCAGAATGGCTTATGTACAATCTTAAAAAACAACAATAGCACACAAGGGGGAAAGGCCAACGAGAGAAGAAGGGAATGAATGAATGAATGAATGAATAAAACTCTGTCACCAATTTACTCGAAAACACACACACACACACACACACACACACACACACACATTTTGGCATGAAACTTTGTCTAATACATGTACTGTGTACATATTTTTTCAAAGCATTTTTTATGAATATATGCATCCTCGTGCGCATTTTACCTTAGCAGGTGGGTTTTTGTACACATTTGTTGGCTGGAGAACCGCTTTGCAAAAACCGCTTTAAGCAAACAGTAAGACAGGGAAGGCAAAGGGAGGCCTTTGGCAGAAGAAAAACAAGAGAGGAACATACAGCAGAGAGAGCCACCCAAAGTGTTGCATCAACCCCTTGCCCTCCCATGGAGGTGTCTGCAAAGCACTCAGTTGACCTTGTGTTCAGGAGGGCAAAATCCCAGGAAGCCAAAGTCCCATTTCCTGTACATGTGGTGCCCCACACATGGCAATGTAGCAGCCAGGGGAGTAACCAAGCTTGGCTAGTCCCCAGCAGCAGTAGCAGCAGCACCTTGGCAGTCTGTTGGGCCTGGAACACAGAATCCTGCCCAGAGGGCCTGGAAGGGATCCAGCTGGCACCCAGCAGAGGGACAGAGGTCATGTGGGCATTGCTCAGGGGGTGGGGAAAGAGAGAATGGAAAAGCAGGGAGGACAAACTTCATCTCTGCATTTTGCACCTCTGACATAGGTAATGCAAGGAGTATCTGCTTTTCAATCTCCAGGTGGGCAGGGAATACATGCCACCCCCCAGCTGAAACCCTAGGATGAGCCACTGTCCACCAGTGCAGGCAATATTGAGCTAAACAGAACAGCGGTCAGACTCAATATAAGGCAGTTTCCCATGCTCCCAAATTGGGAAAAGCAGAACTTCATTGTTCTGGATAAAGGCCGCCTACTGAAACTGCAGACAGCCACTAAGAGCTCTCTGCTTGCTGCGCGGCTTCAGAGACCTGCCGTAAGGAGGCGAGACACAGGGAGAAAAGGTGGCTTGGAAGCATTGCGCTTGATGACAGCCTTCGTTCCGCGCTCCTCATAGAGCATGTGCTGTGGGTGCAGAAGGTCCCGGGTTCAATCTCAAGGATCAGGACATAGCATCTGAAGCATTTATCGCCTGCTCTCCAGCCAAGAAGGCTCTCAGAGTGGGCACAACACATGAGGCAAGAGGGATGGGGAGGGAGGAGGGGAAGATCAAGGTCGGGCACCAGTTCTTAAAGTTACAGGTCTAATAATGCAGCTATGTAGTTCTATTGACGTACAGTGGTACCTCGAGTTGCGGACGTAATCTGTGACGGAGGCACGTCCGCAACCCGCAGCGTTCGCATCCTGAAGCACCGTGTCTGCATAGGCACAATTTGGCGCTTCTGCGCATGTGCAAAGCGCGATTTAGTGCTTCTGCGCATGTGCGAGTGGCGAAACCCGGAAGCAACCCCTTCCGGGTTTCCCATAGTCTGCAACCTGAAAACACGTAACCTGAAGCGTCCGTAACATGAGGTATGACTGTAGATTATGCCTGTCTTGGAAAGCAACTCTGCTCCAGAAACCTCCCCTCCCCACACCAGATCAGGCACAGAGGTGAGCGGGGGGAGGCCAGAAGGACCCAGAATCGTATATCTAATTCTATTCTCATATAGCTGACTAGAATCCTCACCGGAGGGAGCTCGTTGAAACTGCCCAGCAATGTCTGTGTCAGTTTTGGTTGTCTTGGATTGGACAAAGTCTTGGAGGTTGCCGCCTATTAATGGCTATTGACCATGATGGCAGAATAGAGGCTCCATGGGCAGAGGCAGCATAGCCCTGGGTAACAGAAATTAAGGCAAAAGAAGCAGGGCGATGAGGGCTTCTTCCTTCTAGTTCTACTGCAAACCTCCCCGATCGGATCGGTGCCCCTGTGGGGCATCTCTGCTGCAGACAGAGCGTGTTGGACTTGAAAGAGCTTAAAGAGCTGGTGCCTGATCTTGCCTTTTCCCCTCTGCCCTCCGCTTCCTTCTTTCCTTTTGTCCCTTGTCTTTTAGAACGGAAGCGTGAGAGGGGGCAGAGACTGCCTTGCTTCAACTGATTGTATGCAAGCTGTTCTGGGAGCCGTTTTGGGGCGAAAAGTTGGTGTGTGTGTGTTATAATCCACTACAGTGTTACCTCTGGTTGCAAACGGGATCCGTTCCAGAGCCCCCTTCGCAACCCGAGAGGAATGCAACCCGCGTCTGTGCATGCGCGGGTCGTGATTCACCGCTTCTGCACATGTGCGTGACATCATTTTGCGCATCTGCGCATGCGCGAGCGGCGAAACCAGGAAGTAACCCTTTCCGGTACTTCTGGGTCGCCACCTGAAAAGACATAACCTGAACCGAACGTAACAAGAGGTATGACTGTATATAAATTCATAAAATGGTTTAGGGCTGCAGGATGAATGGAGGGGTGCCCCTGTTCCCCACCCCACTCCCCCGGGCTGGACTGGGTTTGGGGTTCAGTGAGTTAAAGCGTCAACCCTTCTTCTTACCTCCTTACATTTCTGGCACCCCAGAAACTGAAGAGGAGGAGGAGGAGGAGGAGGGGAGGGGAGGGGAGGAGGAGGTCCCTGCTGCTTCGCCAGCTCCAAAATAGCAGCGCTTGGCATGTGTTTGTAGGAGGGAAAGCAGCCTCCTCTCCTGTTCCTGACAACAGCCCAAAATAGACCGGCTCAAACAGCACACGTTTCTGCTCTGGCAACATAGCCTCATGTCACATCGGGGGGTGGGATGGGGACAGGGATGGGGACAAGTGGACCCCTATTCTCCGTCTCTGAGGGATGGCAGAATTGCAGAGGAGGGGAGAGAGAAGGAAGGGGTTTGGGGTTCCTTAATGAAATAACAAGCCCTGATTAAGGATGGTGGGGAAATTCAATTTGGTTTGCATTGAAAGGCGATTCAGCCCAATTCATGCATGAGAACCGAAACACACATCCAACCTTCTGAAATCTGCACTTCTCTCAATTTCGCAGTGCAGTCCTCCGGGCAAGTCATGTGTACAAAAGTGCATGAACTAAGGTAAACAGTGCATTTAAAAATGCATATACTGGTGAAAATAACAGGAAAAAACTCATTATCTCAGGGAAAACACAAATACAGTGGTATATTGGTTCTCGAACGTAATCCATTCTGGAAGTCTGTTCGACTTCCAAAATGTTCGAAAACCAAGGTGGAGGCGTCCTGGAAACAATAGCTGACAGCCACATTGGATGTTGGGCTTCCGAAAAATGTTCAAAAGCTGGAACACTTATTTCAGGGTTTTCGGCGTTCGGGAGCCGAAATGTTCGAGCACTAAGGCGTTCGAGAACCAAGGTTCCATTATATTAGGAAAAGTATACATTGCTAAAATGTGTTATTACCCAAAATATATTTACATAGAATGGGAGCTGATATGTTGTGGTGCAGTGGTTAAGGTGTTGGAGTAAGGCCTGGGTTCAAATCCCCACTTAGCTGTAAAGCTCATTGGGTGGCCTTGGGCAGTGACAGTCTCTTAGCCTAACCTACCTCCCAGGGTTGTTGTGAGAACAAACTGGAGAGGGGGAGAATCACGTAACCACGTTGAGCTCCTTGGAGAAAAGGTGGGATACAGAAATAATAATAATAATAATAATAATAATAATAATAGTAATAACACATAACATTGTAAAAAAATATGTAGGAGAAATTTGCACTATATTGCTGCTGAATTTTCACGAGGACTTAAAAATCACAAACTGATGAGAAAGCGTGGAGAACTGAGCTTAAAATTGGGTTTTTGTTTTTTTTTAAAGAGAAATTTAAATGGACATATGCCTACATCCCTAGCCCTGATTCCCTAATTTCACAAATATTAGCTGAATCCCACCCACCTACGCTCTTATTATTATTATCAACAATATTTTTATTATTAACCATGCTATTAAAAATCGCTGACACAGCCAGTTTGGGTGCTGTAGTTGGAGCGTTTGACTCAGCTGGGAGAAACCTAGGTTCAAACTCCTCCCCTTGAAACATTCTGGGTGATCAACGGCCAGTATATATTTCTCTTAGCCTAACTCAGCAGTTCTCAACCTGTAGGTCCCCAGATGTTGTTGGATTACAACTCCCATCATCCCTGAGCTCTGGCATTGTTAACTAGGGGTGATGGGAGTTGTAGTTCAACAACATCTGGGGACCCACGGTTGTTGTAAGGACAAAATGTGTGCAGAAAAACACACACTCACACATACCCAATAACCCAGCCCTTCCACTTTGAGGACAAGGTGGAATAAAGAGAAATTAAGATAGTAATTACAGTCACTACATTTGCTTTGATGCAGAGGATTTTGGGCTTCTGTGGTGGAAAAGTAGCCACCCCACTATCCTTCTTCAGCTGTGATGCTTACCTGTGAGACAGGCGGAGACTAGAAGTGATGCTAGGAACAGAACAGCCTCAAATTTAACCCCTCCATCTAGTCTAGCACCCTGGTGGAGGAGAACATCTCCCTCCTCTCTACTTGTCAGATCAATGTGAGAACGATGTTGTCCTCCAGAATGTTGCTGGACTCCAGTTCCCATTAGCCGTAGGCAGCATGGCCTGTGGTCAGGAATGATGGGATCTGTAGTCCAAAATACCTCTTGAGATAAAACATCTGAAGAACTGAGAGCAGGCAGTAACCCTCCCTGGATCTGCCTGGATCAGCTGAGGTTGTGGTATGTGTTGAACAGCCACACGCAAAAGTGTAGTGTCCCTTCGTGATCCAGCCACACCCTTTATAAGATTGTGCAGCTTTCCAAGTTTATACAGTAATCTTATAATTATGCAACAATAATAATTAGGGATGCATTGCATCGCTCAGTGCAGATCTCCACGTGTTCCACTTGAGCTAGATCTATTTTCTGTGCACGTACATTGGCAAATGATTTGGAATGCTCTAATATCTTATTCTGGAGTGGCTTAAGCTGCACATTTCATTGTACACAACAGAACTTGCGCACCATTCCCTTGAAGCTGAAGCACCTTGAGTTTTCAGTGCTCCTAAACACTTAGCTTTGAAGCAGATAGCGGCTAAAAAAATCTTCCCTTTCTTGCTGACTGGGTGGTTTTAGGTCGCTGGAGACAGGGACCTTGCTGCTGAAAGAGTAATGGGTCTTTGACCCCAACCCACCCTGCTACCTTGGATCACTAGATCACTGGTGAGACCCACTGCAAGCATATGGCCTGAGGGTTGGCAGAAGCTGAATAATGGTTAGCCACCTCTGCCCTGGTTGAATAACTAAACCTGGAGGCATATGCTAGCTGACAGGTGGCCAGAGAAAGAATACTAGTTTTGAGAACTGAGCTGTTCCTGCTCACCCATCCTTGCATCAAAACCTTGCATTTTTTGTGTGCTGATACAATGGGATGCATCCTGGCACCATAAGCACAGTTTTTCAATGACCACGTCTAGATCTTGAATGGCAACCAAGCCACTAAGCACCACTCAATTATGACACTGAAAGCAAGCACCGAGTTAAGGATCCTGATAGCATCACCTTAGGGTTTGCACCCTAAAGGCATTTCCTTGGAAGTGTGTTTGGTGGCAACCTAAACAAATTTAGCTGGATCTGGCCATCACAGAAGGTCCAGAAGAACCATATTCTCTTCTGAGCAGCGACAAGGACACGAGAGGTGCCTACAATGTGTGTCAAAGGGCAAGGAGGTTTGGAGAGGCTGTGACGGAGGTGACCTGATGCTCTGAGGTCTCTGGGGGTGGCCCAGCCCTGCTTAATCTACGTACATCCTTCCCGAAACATTTCCCAGCCCAAGGGAGTAGACGGAAAAATCTCGGAGGAGAGAACAAGGAACCGAGAGTGTGCTGGGGAATGGCGCATCGCCAAAGCATGCGGGACCAGCCAGCCGGCATTCCTCTGCTATGGAGAGGAAGAGGCAGGCCCCAGATGAACAGTCAGCCCACGCGAATCCAGAGGAAGGAGGAGAGAGAGGGAAAGAGAGAAAGAGAGAGAGAAAGAGAGAGATGGGGAAAGCCACTGCTTGCCCTTGAGCACCAAAACCTTGTTCCAGGAAATTCCTCACAAGCAGTCTGACACAGGCACAGAAGGAACAGGTGTGCATTATCTGGGACCTATCCGGATGCCTCCCATTCTGACCCAGAAAACCAGGTCTCCATGGAAGCACAGGCAGAATATGCTTTATACAGAGTTAGGCCACTGGGTCCATCTAAGTCAGCAGTGTCTACATGGCAGTTCTTCTGGGAAAGGCGCTCTGTACATGTTCATCAAGTGGAACTGTCTTGTTTCAAAGGCCCCAGGATGTGCCGGGGCATTGAAAACCGGTTTGGAAGCGAACAAAGCTTGGACAAATTAAACCCCGCAGCTACCCTTCCTGCAGCGCCACTGGGATAGGAAAGGACTCGTGATGCCCCAACTCCCTGCCCAAGTATGTAGGCAGTTCCTTGTATTGGGAATGGTTTTGACGCAGACCGCGGACCCCATAATCAAGATTTATCCAACTGTAGGATGCAGAGCAAGGGGCGTGGGTCGCGCTGTGGGTTAAACCACAGAGCCTAGGACTTGTCGATCAGAAGGTTGGCGGTTCGAATCCCCGCGACGGTGTGAGCTCCCGTTGCTCGGTCCCTGCTCCTGCCAACCTAGCAGTTCGAAAGCACATCAAAGTGCAAGTAGATAAATAGGTACCGCTCCGGCGGGAAGGTAAACGGCGTTTCTGTGCGCTGCTCTGGTTCGCCAGAAGCGGCTTAGTCATGCTGGCCACATGACCCGGAAGCTGTACGCCGGCTCCCTCGGCCAATAAAGCGAGATGAGCGCCGCAACCCCAGAGTCGGCCACGAGTGGACCTAATGGTCAGGGGTCCCTTTACCCCTTTACCTTTAGGATGCAGGGCATAATGTAAAACCAGCTTGAGTTTCATTGCCAGGGGCTGGACAAGATGACCGCTTGTGTCCCCCTTCTGATTCTACTGTTCCATGATTCTATGACTATGGGGCAGCTCTGCAACTCGTGGTTTAAAAACCAAACACTGATTAATTAAATAATAACAATAATAATAACAATAATAATAATAATAATAATAATAATAATAATAATAATAATAATAATAGACATTTCCTTGCAAAATGAAACCCACTATGGCAGCAGCGAGGAGAGAAAAGCTCTCTCTCCAAACATGCTGCCAGCAGCAGCCACCTGGTTACAAATGGCTTTTCCTCCGTCTCCCTCCCCTGTCCTGACAACTGAACTCTCCTTTCCCTTCCCCGGCCAGCTTGGATCACAGCTCCCTAGCTGGCCTCAGCTGCTGGAGCTCAGCAAGCGGCGCCAAGGAGGTTTCAAGCTGCCTGTCGGGAGAGAGGCACGGACAACTCTTACATAACATGCCCAGCTCCATTCATCGACCGAACAAAGGGGCTGACCTGCCCTGAGCCACAGGTGCCGCGGCGGAAGGGAGTCTGTTACGTAACGGCCTGGAACAAAGGCGCTCCCCGAAGGGCACTGGCCCAACGAGGTCAAAACGGTCCCGGCTTCGCGGAGGGAGGAAAGGACACCCCGAACAGCCACGTGGAGAGGGGGGAAGACCCAGGTGTCCTGGCGCCTGTCCGTCCCTCCCCCCCAAACATGCCCTGAGATCCTTTCTGCATGCTCGGCTTTTATTCACTCTGAATAACTACCAACACTCTCCCAGCATTCAGAATGCAGATTCGCTCCTTCTCTCTCGCACACACTTTCACCCATAAATAAGCACTGAAAGGGTTTGAGCATGGGAGGAAAGGTCAAAAGGTGAAAGGTTAACTTCTCGGTTATCTTGAGAGCATGCCCTTTAATTTACTGGGGCTCTCTGCCCGGGGGTGAGATGGAGGGCAAAAAAACAGAATGCAGTGATTTCCAGTCTCCTCCCCAACTGTGCCCCTTCTTAGAAATGGAGACCCGGTGAGCAACACCCAAAAGGTTGGTATCACAGCAGAAAACTCTTGGGACCTAAGTACCAGGAGTTAATAGCTTATTGCTTCATATTGCAGGCTGCTCTTGCAAACTCCATCTTCTGTAGGAAAGCGGGGAGGGTCTCCTTGTCACCTCTAGTTCTTGCAGAACTCCTGCTTTTTGACAGCGGGCGTCTGCACCCACACAACCGTCTTCTGCTCTAGCAGAAGTTAACTACCTCCCTACTTTTAGCTTCTCCCACCCACCCAACCGTCTTTAAAGGTGCGATAAGAACAGGAACGAGGCGAATTCTGGCTTTGCTATGGGGTGGGCAGCACTCACACTTTAACCCCCTCCCAGGCTGAAAGCAGGGTTCAGCCTCCACACCAAGTCCACACAGTGATATCAGGAGCAGAGCAGAGACAAGGACCCAGGGCTCCTGCCAGGCAGCAACAGAGCGGACTGCTAAGATTGCTGAACTCATGCCCACCCAACACATGCGGTGCAAGGCCCACCTACCCACCCTGCGATTTGTGGCCGGTCCACCCGGCAAGGCAGGGGAAACCCCTAGCCAAACCCAGCTTAGAAAATGCCATGAGGATGGTGTGTGTGTGTGTGTGTGTGTGTGTGTGTGGTGAAGCCAAGCTGTACCTTGGTTTTATTGAGCACCAGACCCACAAAGGCAGAGACCAGCAGCGATCCTGGCATGGGTGTCTTGGTCCGCAGCTCCTTTGGCATGCCAGAGAAAGGCGAGACGGGGGGCTCTTCGGGGAGGGTGACCGTGTAGGAATTCCGCATGCTGCGAGGAGGCACCCCTCGCCTCTCTCCCCCCACAAGCTTCCTTCGGTAGGAGATCCAGGTGTAGAGAAAGGTGAGACTCAGACGGGTCTGATCCTCTCAACCCCTTGCTCTCCCTGCTTCAGGCAGCAAGGCAGCGTTCCTTCGAAGAAGAGCTGGACCCGGTGGAATAAAAGAGGGAGAGGAGCTGCTGAGTTTGGCGTGCCTTCTGCCCCGAGCGGAACCACAAGTGCTTCTTCTCCAGCAGGGAGGAAAAGTTTGGCAGGTTCTTCTGGCTGGACATGGAAGCGTGGCAGAGCGCGGGCGACCCTCCACACTGCGGCTCCGGCTCGCGTCTTTAAAATCCAGGGTCCGCCTCAAAGCTGTCACTCCAGGCAAAGCCGCCGCTGCTGCTTTCGCCTTCCCCGCTGCTGACGGCACCTGAATCACTCTGACATCAAGCAGGGGAGGTGGAACAGACGCCCAGGCAAGGCTGCACAGAAGAGGGCTCCCTCCAGGGAGGTACCGACGGCCAAGGCTGCAGGCAACTTTCTGTGCCGGGTGGGGAAGCCAAGGGGAAGTGTGACGGGTGGCTCTGCCTGGTCCTGCTGGGGTGCTCCAGCGTCGTAGCAACCCGGCTATGCAGGCCCAGCGATTTAAGGCACACACATACTCAGAGCAGGCACTGGGGGCGTGTAGAAGCCGATGAACTTTTCTTCCGGGTGGAACTATGACTCTCATCTCAGCCAGACAGAAATACTGTACTCAGTGCTATCCGTGACCTGTCTGTCTGTCTTTTTATTGGAGTCAGGGCCATAGCTGTCAATGTTTTCCTTTTTTAAAGAGAAATTCCCTTATTCCAAATAGAATTCCTCGCAGGAAAAGGGAAAAGCTGACAGCTGGCAGGGGAAGTATGTCGGAAGAACCCGTTTTTTTCACACGTCCCACAGCGAGGCGAAGTGACTTCTCTGAGTCCACATGGTGAGGCAATGGTGAATCTCAGAAGGAAAGTCTGTTGCCCTGCACAGAGTTGCTGCCAAAAGTGAGCCAACCGAGACCATGCAGGGCCTCTTCCCCGAAGTAATGCCCACAGGTGGCATAGCTTCTCCCAGTGGCCCCTCTTTCCCAGCCAGCACATGAAACTACCCACATCCCAATAGTGGGGCAGAGAAAGAAGGGAGCTCTCTTGGTGCAATCTGGTTGTGCATTCTGCTGGTAGCCGAACTCCAATCCTGCCAAGGTGTCTAGTCTTTGAAGGGCAGAACAGTGGCATTGAGAAGGAGTACTCAAGAGACCACCCAGTCCAAACCATCTTGCACCCAAAGGTGTTCATTCACCAAGCCCGCCACAGATTAACTTTCCACACCACAGTGTGAATACTGCAGCAAGAGTGCTGAGGCGGCTGCTTTGAGACTCTTTTGTGGCTAGTTCCTCCGAACCTGTGTTCCCCACCCCCACCCCCAAACCACTTTGCTGATGTGGGTGGGAGAAGTAGGGGCAGAAAACTAAGGGGAAGAAAGAAAAAGGTTGTATGTGGGGAAACTGGAAGGAGAGAGCCCTGCAAACTCGAGGGCGCGCCTTTGTGACACCGGCAGCTGGCATGCCAATCCCCACCCGCCTCTCAGACCTATTTGCATGCACAGCAACCAACACACCTCACTTTTATTTCTTTTATCATTGAAACTTTTCAATAAAATATCAACATCGAAAATAAAAGGAAAGGAGCGATAGTCACTGAAGTACAAAAGGACAAGAAGGAATGCAGGGTATCCCGAGGCAAGCTATGGCCATTGGGTGGCATTTTACCCACTTTGTGTAACACTAGCTGACCTCCAGATAATTTGCTGGTGTCAGCACTCTGCAAGGGGCTTGAGGTCTGATGCCAAATCCAGCACTGGCTTGGATTTCAATGACAAATATTTCCTCTGCAATGAAGCACCCTTAACGGAGTATCTACTGCCTGACAAGCACCCTTCTTTACACACAGAGAGAAACTGAGGCACAGAAATAAAAGGGGAAGCTCCGTGAAGGCGCAGCAACTACGTTGCCTAGGAACCCAGACTCTCCTGCAAAACCACATATTCCCCACAGCCATCGCAACAGACCCATTGTCTGGTGACCTCTTAAAATTTCCAGACGGGACTGACCAAGCGCCTGACACAAATCTATAAATCCCCCGGCCAATGGTCAGATTGTCCCGCGGTAACTTTCCATTGTTTACGTCAGATGCTTTCAAGAGTCAGGATGAAGTTCTGGAAAGTTGCACTCGAGGTTGTTATTGCCATGTATCTATGCAGCCATAAAACCAAAGCATACGACCATAAGAAGAGCCTGCGGGATGAGGCCAGTGGCCCGCCCAGTCTAGCATCCTGTTCTCACAGTGGCTGACCAGACGCTTGTGCAAAACCCGCAAGCGGGATCTGAGCACAAAAGGACTCTCCCCTCCTGAGGTTTCCAGCAACTGGTATTCAGAAGCGCTGCTGCCTCCAACCGTGAAGAAAAGAATGAACAGCTTTCCTTTCCTCTTTAATAAATCAAGCACCGTTCGTTCCTTTTTGCACTGTTTCCAACCTTCTTCCATCCTCCAACCAGATCTCTTTGTGCAGACGCTGCAAGGGAACTAACTTTAGCCTGGATGAGGTAGGGCTATTTTTGGTAGCGTTAAAAATAAACCCAGGGAGACATACATACATATATTGCAGCATTATTTATCTACAAGATTTGTAAGCCTTTCATCAGCATGACACTGTCACTCCAGGGAACGCAATCTGCAAACGCAGAGATAAAAGCACACGGGAATAGTAAGGAATTGGAATTGCTGACGCACGAGGATGGGCAAACGCTCCCATGCGTGCCCGGGACAGAGGTGATAGGAACGGCGCATTGTTACACCGCACACAGACCCAGGCGACAGCAGAAAACGTAATTACGGTTCTATAACTGTACCCAAATTGCTCTGCGCTCAGCGTGTTTTTGCAATCATGAACACAGTTGGAACGCAGGCAGGCTGCACACCCACACAGAGTTGAGAGTCCAGAAGTACACAGTGCCAACCCAGCATTCAGATATCAGGAGACTGCGCAGGAAGACAGACAGAGGCGGCGGCGGCGTTGAAATAACAGGGTCCAATCACCTACGGAAGCCCTTTTCATATGCAAGAGTGAGAAGCGTTCAGCTAGAGCACCTCGGTTAGAGAGTTGACTTTACCTCTCGCAATCACAGACACAGAGAAGACGCTTGTAGGGAAGAAAATAAGAAAGCTGTTTACTATAGGAAATGCCTAACTGGGGTGGCATGGCCCTGGGCACACAATTTTTGAGGAGGTGGGCTGGGGCTCTTCTCCGCTCGCCAAGGGCTGTATCAGCTGCCCAGGCTCCCCCCTGCGTGAGCAGGCAGGCAGTCCAGCTTGGCCCCACTTTGGTCCTGCGGGGGTGGTTTGCTCCGGTGGCAGGGGCTGGGCTGGCACCCCTGCCTGGCACCCACCCACCCTTGGCTCCAGCAACTGGCACAATGCCATTGTGTCTAACGTGAATAGAACCGTTTCTCGCTCTAGTCTGATCAACTAGTCTAGAGGACAGCATGGCAGCCATGCTTGTGCCTTTCCTTTCTGAGAGGATAGCTACAGATGACCTCTCACCTTGAGGTCTGAGAGAGAAGAGTGAGGAGGAGGAGGAGGAAATGGCAAGCAGGATGCAGCCTAAGACTTATCAGTCCAATCAACAAGGTGATGGAGAAGTAAGGCACTAGGTTAAAGGTACAGAGATAGTCTGGGGACCTGCCTTAACCCTATGCAAACCCCTGTTCCGCAAGCTGAGTTGCACCCAAACTTCCAACAGGAGGTTTCCAGGTTATCACTGTTTCCAGATGGGATTCTGAGCTCTTCCGCAAACCCTCTTGTCCTGGGCCCTAGAGAGCGCAGATCCAAGTGTATTTTGTTCTCCCCCCGCTTTCTGGGCATGGCTTCGAGTGGTTTTGCCTTTGCTCCCTGGAAAACCCGCTCCTTAGCGCTCCATGAGAACTAACAGCGGCAATCTGCAGAAAACCAGATTGTTGTTTCGTTCCGGATTCGGCCCAAACTGTGGGTTTTCCCATGGTGGGGGAAAGAGGTGAGGCAAATGGAGGTGTGGATAAGCCCTCAGTCCTATATTGGCAAACCCTGCTTCTGAAATTTTAGATGACTGGGAGGTTTTGCGCAACAAACTCGCTTTCCCTGGGAGATTGGGCTTTTTGCAATAAGGGAAGTGACGTGGGAATATACCAGAAAGCACAGGTAACCCTTGCTTTGACGCAACGCCATCTAATTTCTCACCATTGACAAATCAAGGAAGAATGTTCATTAAATAGCCAACATCATCTCATCTCTCATCTCATCTCCCTCTCATCAGAATGGCAGGGGGTTGGACTCGATGGCCCTTGTGGTCTCTTCCAACTCTATGATTCTATGATTCTATGAATGAGTTCCCTAGGAAGAGGGACTGCTTGCTAAATCATGCTGGGAACTTCAGAGGGGAATAGGCCCCTTTAAACAACTCTCGGCACCTTTTACAAACTACAGTTCCCAGGATTCTTTTTTTTTTGGGGGGGGGGGGGGAGAAGAAGCCACGACTGTTTAAAGTGGTATGATACCGCTTTAAATGTATAGTGCAGATGCGGCCTGAACTGATTTTATAAATGTGACACTGTTGCAGCTATACTCATTCGTGAGAAAGGCTTCGGGTGTAAACCAAAAGGTAAAATCCATACCTGCTGCCTTGCAGGAACATCTTCGGGAGAATAAAAGGCTAAGGAGTAAACCCTACACAAATCAGAACAGACCCCTGGAAGTCAATAGGCACGAATAACTTAGGTACATTCATTTCAATGGGTCTACTCTGCGCAGAACTCAGTTTAATGCAACCCATTGCTTATATATATGTAAATGTTTCATTAGCATTTTTTAAACGAACACAATTATTTTGTGTGTGTTTTTTCTGTACTGTAAATTGCTTTTAGGAAGGCTCATGGGAAACCTATCCAATCAATCAATCAATCAATCAATCGTTGCATTAATGCCCCCTAAAAGTATACCCACTGAAATGAAGAGACCTAAGTTAACCATGTCTAATAATTTTGGTGAGTCTGACAAGCACCGGAAAACCCCCGGTGTCAAAAGACTCTTCTCTATCCGTTTGTCTGATTTTTCTTTTCTTTTTAAAAGGGCACTGAAGAGTCCTGTGTGATATGAAAGCTGCCACAGTTGGAGCAATGGGGGAAGGAGAGAGGGAGATATTTACTTTACTGGGTTTGTGGCTTCTTGAAGCAGCTGCTGGGATGGCTCTCTGACCACCAGGGGAGGAGGAGGAGGAGGCCTCCTCCAAGTGTCAGCCAAGAATTCCTAGAAGCCAGTATATGGATGGAGCACGAGGACAGCTGAATGCCTTCTTGCGGGCAGCAGCGGCCAAGGCAAGTGAGGGTTAGGGCAGACCTCAAATGGCCCTGGAGAGCCTGCGTGGCATGTTGCATGCCAAAGGTGCAGCTCCAGTTGTGCAGAAGAGGGAGTTTCGGCAGGGAGAAAAGTTCCAGCTGCTCTCAAATGACAGTTCCGAGGCTAGATTGCTGCAATATGCTCCGTGTGGAGGTGCCCTTGGTGGTAATTTGGAAACTGCAATGGGTTCGGAATGCAGCGGCCAGGGCGACCGAGTGGAGCCAGCAGTTCGGATCACGTTGTCCTGAACTTGAGCTGGGTTGGAGCTCAGCAGCAGAGCATCTGCTATGCAAGTGGAAGGTCCCAGGTTCAGTTCCTGGCATCGTTCAGCCCGGACATGGAGATCCAGCGCCGAGGGCCTTCTGGCGGTTCCCTTCCTGCAAGAAGTGAGGTTACAGGGAACCAGACAGAGGGCCTTCTTGGTAGTGGCGCCCACCCTGTGGAACACCCTCGCATCAGATGTCAAAGAAATAAGCAGCTATCTTATTTTTAAAAGATATCTGAAGGCAGCCCTGTTTAGGGAAGTTTTTAATAGTTAATGCTGTGTTGTTTTTAACACTCGATTGGGAGCCGCCCAGAGTGGCTGGGGAAACTCAGCCAGGTGGGCGGGGTATAAATAAATAAATTATTATTATTATTATTATTATTATTATTATTATTATTATTATTATCTCCAAGTAGAGCTGGGAGAGACTCCTGTCTGACATCCAGGAGGGTAACTGCCAGTCAGAGCAGTTAGATGGGCCACACTGGTTGCCCATCTGTTTCAGGCCAAATTCAAGGTGCTGGTCGTAACCCTAAAAGTCTAACAGCCTAGTAATGTAGTATCTCAAGAATCACACATCCCTGTGGAATCCAAGCAATGTTTTTCCATCTCTGGAGGGAATGCCCTCTCAAGTCTCATTATTCCGGTCCCAAGGTTATCAAGAAAATATCTAAAATAATCAAATTTCAGGCTTCTGGACAGCTGTCGTTACTTGGATATGTGGACGGACAACATGAAAGCTCTCAAAAACTTTTGACATGAATGCTAGTTGCAGCTAGGATTTCAATAGCCCAGCAATGGAAAACCTTGAAAAATCTGCAAAAACTATCTCTGTTCCAACTAGAGCAGAATATTATAATGCATATAATCATGCGAGAATTATTTGCATTTTTAGCAGAACATGCCAAAACTAAAACCAAACACCAAAACCACCCAGCCTTGATTCTTGTTGAGATCAAGATGGGAATTAGAAAAAAGGCAGTGCAGTCAAGCTCAACATTGAGGTTTTCAGAAAATTGTATCCCGACTTCCAATTACTTTATTTTATTTTATTGAAGCCGCCTTGGTCATTTTATAGAACGAGAGGGTGGAAAATATTAGAATTAAAAGTAAATGATTAATCAATGCAAGCTGGCCGCCATACAACTCCTGGGCAGCCCCAGTGCGGAAACTCTCAAAGCAGGGGGCTTTGTAGTGGCACACACCCCTCTTGCAGTGGTGGTGGGGCAGACGCGGCAGTGACCAGCTGGCCTCAGGTTGCCCAAAGAACAGGCTGTGATCTTCCTACTTGGCAACGGCCACCGGGTTCACTAGCCTGGGACGATGCAGATGGGTGATTAATGGGGCGAGAAATTTCCGGAAATTCTGCCGCAGACGTCAGGAGGCAACGTGTGGAGAATTGCAAACATGGGCGGTGAGGTGAAGAGCTATTGGTGGATCCCAATGGGGGCTTGGCCCAAAGGCCAGAGAGAGAGAGAGAGGGAAATGTCAGAGAGCTACCCTGCGATGGGGCTGAGAATCCATCCATAGGCAAGAGAAACCCGAAGGTTGCTTTGCTTAACCCGTTTTTTCTTCCTAAGTTACATGTCTCCTTTCTGTGTGTTCTCTGCTCCCACATTCCCAGCATGTTTGCACTCCTGTCTCAGCGACTTCTACACTGGCTTGCTTGTGCCCACAGGATGCAAGAGGGAAGGATCCCTCAAGGAGGCACTCTGTGGAGAGCTGGAGAGCACCAGGCCCGTTGGCAGAGCAACTCTGCATTACAAAGATGTTTGCATGAAGGCTGGCACTGTCAGCCCTGCCTTGAGGGAATCTGTTACTGGCGACTGCAGTGCCTGGAGGCAGGCAGTCAAGTTGTGCATCTGAAGTGAGAGCTGGACCATAAAGAAGGCTGGTTGCCGAAGAATTGATGCTTTTGAATTATGGTGCTGGAGGAGACTCTTGAGAGTCCCATGGACTGCAAGAATATCAAACCTCTCCATTCTGAAGGAAATCAGCCCTGAGTGCTCACTGGAAGGACAGATCCTGAAGCTGAGGCTCCAGTACTTTGGCCACCTCATGAGAAGAGAAGACTCCCTGGAAAAGACCCTGATGTTGGGAAAGATGGAGGGCACAAGGAGAAGGGGACGACAGAGGACGAGATGGTTGGACAGTGTTCTTGAAGCTACCAGCGTGAGTTTGACCAAACTGCGGGAGGCAGTGGAAGACAGGAGTGCCTGGCGTGCTCTGGTCCATGGGGTCACGAAGAGTCAGACACGACTAAACAACTAAACAACAACAAACAACAAGCAGTGACCGGAGGAGAAATGGCCACTGGGAGGAGGACAGAGAGAAAAAATGCCATGGTGCATCTGCAGCGGCACAGCCGGACGCCTTCATCTGTCCCAGCTGCAACAAAACATGTCTCTCCTATATCGGTCTCTACAGCCACAGCAGGCACTGCAACCGTCCAACAGCTTGACCTCACCCTCCCAAAGGCGCACTCCTCCATCGTCTCCCGAGACTGACGGATGTTAGCAAAAAACAAGGATCTCCTCCCCTCTCACTTAGGAATGCAATTCTAATGTTATTTGCATCAAGATTATTTAATGGTTTGTATGGTATTGTATATCGTATAGACCCACCTACTCCAGGACTGTGCTCCCACAATAGCCACTTGCCTCTCGGAATCCTGCAAGTGGGAACTGAGATCTTTCCCAACTTGTCATTCCCAGATATTGGCATTCAGAGCCATGCTTCCTCTGACAGCATCTATTTTCATTGTTTTTTCTAAACTGCCTGGAGGACTTTGGTCCACAGGCAGCCCAGAAATTAAACGAAATAAATAAATAAATAAATTGGAAGGAAGGAAGGAAGGAAGGAAGGAAAAATACTACAAGTTATGTAGCTGCATGCTACAACTTCAGCAAACATCTAGTTTGGCCCTGAACCAAAATGAGGTAGAAACGGTGGTGTAGGACCTGTGATGGATCTTGTTCCCATATGCAGGTCATCACTTGATGTTGCAAGTCAGGGCGGAGTTATCTAATTCATACTTTCTGACACCATACGTGAAGTGACACAGAGCCAGCCTTAGAAATTCACACTTTCCTGATCTTCGCAGTGCTTGCTCTCCAGCCAAGTAACGTATACAAAAAGAAAAGTGTAGGATAAAGTGTGCTTTAACATAAAACGGCGTACAAAAATGCACTCTTATCAGAAGACACTGCTTTGCACAGATGTGTGCAAAAGGCAAAAATAGTGTACCAGTATGTGTATGTTATGAGAAATGGGCACTGCTAGCAAGTTTACATGGGGATTAAAAAAATAAATAAAATTGCAAACTGATGTGGAAACATGGAGAATGGAACTGAAGGTTGGAACTTAAGTCTGGAACGTGAAATTGGCAAATTTGCCAGTCACCAAAGTGATGAACACACCCTGCACACATCGGCCCCGACTGGCTGAGCGGTGTGTGTACTTGGTGGCAGAGAAGAAAGAGGGCAGGGCTGAGAGGGGCTGAGGTCCTGGAGGTGCAGCAGAGCAATAGTGGGTTGAAGGAAAGCTTTGGAGACAAGACTGTGTGGCAAGCTAAGCCCTACTTATTTACCAAGGCCTTTAAACTCAATTTGGGCCCCATTTGGATCTATCTGTTTTTATGGTTGGCAAGATTACTAATTTTCGTCTTCTGCTTGTGCTGTCGGTTTTAACTTTTCCAGTAGTTTTATCTATATATATATTTTTAAGAGGGACGCGGGTGGCGCTGTGGGTAAAACCTCAGTGCCTAGGACTTGCCGATCGCATGGTCGGCGGTTCGAATCCCCGCGGCGGGGTGCGCTCCCGTCGTTCGGTCCCAGCACCTGCCAACCTAGCAGTTCGAAAGCACCCCCGGGTGCAAGTAGATAAATAGGGACCGCTTACCAGCAGGAAGGTAAACGGCGTTCCGTGTGCTGCGCTGGCTCGCCAGATGCAGCTTGTCACGCTGGCCATGTGACCCGGAAGTGTCTGCGGACAGCGCTGGCTCCCGGCCTCTTAAGTGAGATGGGCGCACAACCCCAGAGTCTGTCAAGACTGGCCCGTACGGGCAGGGGTACCTTTACCTTTACTTTACCTATATTTTTAAGAGTGTTGTTTCAGTTATCTACACCAGCCTTCCCTCACTTGGTGCCCCCTGGATGCTTTGGACTACAACTCCCATCAGCCCCAGCCCCAAGGCTGATGGGAACTGTTGTCTAAAAGAATCTGGAGAAGGCTGATCTACAGAGTGGTATTATTGGAACACCTGACCTGTCAATGGGCTCAGTCGAATGAAGAAAGGACCGTGCCATATGGTTAAACCCAGCTCTCTTTTCGACAGGGGTGGGGAACTTTTTCCAACACGAGGGCCACATTCCCTTCTGAGCAACCTTTCAGGGGCCACTTGCCCCTGGGTCTGAGGCTGCCCGTCCCTGCCTTACGAGAACAGTGGCAACCCACGGGTGCTGGGCTGGGAGAGCAAAATGGCAACATTCCCCCCTAGCTCAGATCAGATGCAAGAAACAAGCCTAGGCTGACACTGGAAAAGTTTGCCCCTCTTCAAAAGTGGTCCTGTTTTCAGCTGCGGAGCCTCATGCCGACAAGTGCCTCTCGTTCTGCCCCACCCCAAGATGGCAAAGTCCCAGCCTCCCTCCCTCCCTCCCTGGGGTGGGTTAATATAGGAGCAGCTCTGCAAGGCAATTCTTCTGGGTCACTTGGGGTTATGGCAGCCCAGTCCAAATGCCCTCTGCATGCTTCTTGGTTGAGCTATTTGGTAACTGAATACAGGCATGCCTTGGGGTTACAGAGAGGGGAGCTTAATGGTCCCTGCTGCTATTTGCTGGACTTGGTTTTTCAGAGTCAGGCAGCAAAATAAGAACCGTTATAGAAATGGATTGGTTAAGTTGCAATGCAAATTCCCGAAGAGCGTGTGTGTGTGTTTTATGGGAGTGTGTGGCCGGGACTGTGTTCCGTGCCATTAAACTGACAGCGCCAGGTTACTACAACCACCGGATGTGGCACATGACTGGCTAAAAATTATTCCTTTTCCCCCAAGGATACTTGAAAGAGATGATGCAAGAGCTTAAGAAGAACACTATCTGGCTCTGACTTCCATCTCCCACAAAGACCCAGGTAGTATGGCCAATGGTTAGGGGACGATGGGAGTTGTAGTCCAATAACACCTGCAAAACAGCAGGGTGAGGAAGACTGTCATAAACTCACTCTGCACCATATGAAGAAGGAATTTAAAGGATATGTGTAGAGATGGGTGTGACTGCTTCTGGGGAGAAAAGTGAAGGAAGAAGGTCCTTTTTATGATAACAGCATCCTCCAAAGGCAGCATTTGTTCTTGAACCTCGTGTCCCACAAAGGCACAAACCCAGGGCCGGGCCTGTTTGTGAGGCAGACTGAGGCAGCTGCCTCATGTGGTGGAATCATCTCTGATGGTGCCCGGCTGCTGCTGCTACTGCTGAGGAAGCGAGGAGATGTGGCTGTGTCGGCTCCCGGGTTCCAGTGAGCTCTTGTGAGAGCCCTGCGAGATCGCACAGAGGCCTTGCGAAATCTCACCAGAACCCAGAAGCTGCAGCCATGCGACCCTAGGAAGTGGTTTCAGTGGCAGCAGCAAGGGGTGCTACCAGGGGCGCCGACTTATAAAAAATATTGGGGGGGCCCATACCGGGGTCCTGCCCCGGGAAGTTTTCTAAGTTCCAATGTCAGCGGCGCCCAGCAGAGCAGCCCTCTCGGCCACGGCAGCCCGGCTCTCCCAGCCCCCGGGGGCCGCCCTCCTCCCTCACGCACCCGCAGCGTTCCCGCCCGGGGAGGCGGCGCCCCCAGGAGAGGCGGCAGCAGCAGCCGCGCGCGGCCCGGGCTCCCCTCGCCGGCCGCGGGAGCCAAGGCGCGCGACGAGGGAGCCAAGGCGCGCGAAAAAAATTTTAATTATTGGGGGGGCGGAGCCCCCCCAATAAAATTTTTGAGGGGGCTCGGGCCCCCTCAGGCCCCATGGAGTCGGCGCCTATGGGTGCTACACACACAAGGCAGCAATTTCCTGTTTTGCCTCAGGTGGCAAAATGGGACATGCTACCCCTGAACACACCTGTATCTATTAGGGCAGGGGGAAGGAACATGTGGCCCTCTACTTGTTGGGAGCTGGACTCCAACTCCCCCAGCCAGCATGGCCAGTGGTCAGAGCAACATCTGCAGGGCCGCACGTCCCCCATGTACATAGCTGTCAACTTTCAGATTTGAAAATAAGGGATCAGCAGCCTCGAAAATAAGGGATCAGCAGCCTCACCTGTCCCGGGGACAGTCTACGGGATATCTAACAATCCGGGATAGCAGCAGGAAACGGCACTGGAATAAGGGGATTTCCCGCAAAAAAAGGGAAGGTTGACTGCTATGCCCATGTATCCCAGAACGTTTCAAAGACCAGGCTTCTTCAAGACAATGCATGTCGTCCTCCAACTTATCCGCCTCTAAATCTGTAGCTATATTTGCACGGAGGTTCTGGTAGGCCAATCATGCTAGGGAAGAATGCATTGGGTTTTCCTCCTATCATCTGGGACTCTGCTCTGCTGTTTCTTACGTTGCATGCCAGGCACGCATATAGGTGGGAAGGGATGACAGAGAATTCCAACAAGAACAGAAATGTTGAGTGGAAACGACCGATGTTTGCTTATTCATCCCGTGTCCACAATGGAAATCAACCCGGAGAACATGACTAATATTCGCTGCTAGCTTGGGTTGCTTTCAGTTCTCAAACAACACGCAACGGATTGCTTCCAATCCTAGTGAATAGGCTTACAAAGTCAGAAGGATATCAGGGCAGACAAAATCCCCCGTTACCCACGCGGCCTCATACTATTGCGCCTCCTTCCGTCTCGAGGCTGTGCACGGGTGAAAGAAACAACCGCTTGCCCGGGGACCCTCAGGAGCACCCCAGCTGCTTTGCTGGCCTTCTCAGTGTCTGTCCCAGACGGAGCCAGATGGTGCGCCGCGTGCCCATGTGAAGGAGGCGTGTGCAATGCCAGCTGGGAGGCCGACAGCCCCTCCCACCCAGCAGCCAAGCCCAGTGTTTGGTCAGGGCCAGCTGACGCCAGGCCAGCGGAAGGAGGAGTAGAGAGGGAGGCAGAGGCAAGAATTTCTGAGTGAAGGAGAGAGGGGGGATTTAGGGAGGGGAGAGGGGAGAAGAACTCCCTGGCCCCCTAAAGAATAGCTGCCTCCTTAAAGAAGATACGTCTGCAAAAAC
Source organism: Podarcis muralis (assembly GCF_964188315.1). NCBI lineage: Eukaryota > Metazoa > Chordata > Lepidosauria > Squamata > Lacertidae > Podarcis > Podarcis muralis. The sequence goes on from NC_135669.1 coordinate 21,174,446, forward strand.
TGACTGATTTGGAGGATTAGACCCCAAACTGGCATTTGATTGAAACGGTAATATTCAAAAGCCAATGGAGGGAACGTTTCACCTTCCCAGGACATTCTTATTTGTGATTATTTATGCTTTCAGTACTGCTTGCAGCTGCAAAAGTTCCAGGGCAGGCATCCTGCTATGCTTGCAATTGGTCCATCTCCTGCAGCTCCCAGCTGATATTCCGTGACATTTCATACCACCAACTGTTACAGGGCTGGCTGGGGCTGGTGTGAGCTGTGGTCCAAAACTCTAGGTTTAGGAAGGCTGGAATAAGCGGTGAGCTTTAAAATTCTACAGACACCCAAATTAAATAATAATTTTGGGTTGTTCTCAGAGTGCTGGCATGGGGTGTGGGGTGTGAAGAAGAGGAACAGCGCTGGCATTTGGTGGGTGGTTAGCGACAGAGATTTTGCCAGGGTTCGGGTTTGGCTTAAGAGTCCTGCCACCAGTCCCTGGAAAGACCACCTGCTCCTTAATTTTATGTGACGGGGGCCAGGTTGCATTTCCCCCCAGTAGTGAGAGGAAAGGCACTCTGCACATGCTCAGAGGTACTTTCACCTTTGCTATTACTTCATACCTGCATCTTCAAAGGCGGGAAGGGGCATGGCTACAGATTGGGATGTGGGCAGAGTTGGCTGAACTAGAGGGCCCACCCGAACCAGGAGCAATGGCTGCTTCTGGACTAGAGGCTACAAGCTCTATGCAGAATGAAACGCTTCAGATACACATTGCTTGAGAAGTGCTGCAATCTCTGCCCATGCAGGACTAACAATGGAAGAAGATTCCTGCATTGCAGGGGGTTGGACTACACTGATTCTTGGGGTTCCCCTTCCAACTCTACCATTCTATAATTCTAAGTATCGTTTACGTGATTAATTACGTCGTTTACGTGATTAATTAGCATAAACGATGTTATTCTACCTCATTCATTTTACCCAATCTGTGCACCAAGGTAGTGGAGCCCTAAAATGGGGGGGGGGGGGGGGGAAGAACTGTACCACTTCAGACTGTGTGCATGGAATGGGGGCAGAGGAGGAAGTTCCTTTCTCACTTAAAAACAAAGTGACTGCAAGTTAGAAAACAACTACTACTCACACAAATGTATTAGGGGGGTGAGGTTCTAGTCCAGTTCATTCCCTGTTTTGCTAGTTTTCTGTTAGCAGGAACCTGTGTTTTGTTTTAAATGAGGGAGGACTGAAAAAATGGTACCCTCCGCTGGCCTGACACCTCTACCATGAAGTGGTACAGTCCACTCTGCCATCCTACCTCTCTGGATTCCACCAACTCAGTGTGCCCAGCCGTGAAGCGCTGGGTCTAACCAGCAGTAAATCGCCATGCAGCCCACCTGCCCACCTGCTTTGCTCAGGCTGAAGTGGAAAGTTACCGGCTGTGGTGTGAGAGAGTTCAAGAAGGCCATGCATGCATGCAAGGGCACGTGAACCTTTGCAAAGCAGGCGTCTCCCAGAATGTTAAGTGCTCTCTGCCACCCGTTTCTAATCTAGCTGAGTTTACTGCAAACATGGAAAACTTCCCTGAGTTATGGAAGTGACCGGCGACAGCCAAGCAAACAAACAAGCCCTCCGTGCAACGCTGTCTACTGAAGGGCTTAACCTGTACAAATAGTTCTCCAGGGCTTAGCTCTCAAGACATTTCTGTATACCTTGCATCCACCTGCATCGCAACGGAGCCCCTGAGCATGTCCTGAGCGGCTTTCCCCACCAAAACCGGCGGCACTGAAGAGCTTCTGAGATTGCACCTAGCCTGACCCACACAGTTCCAAGCGTGCATTTTCCATCTTGAGGACCAGAAAGTTGCTTTTCACAACACTGACGTTTTCTCGATTGCTTGATGCCCGTTTCTGTGTCTGCTTAGAACCACAGCACACACTCAGGTCCTGGTTATGCCCTCTCACTTACGCACCCTTCGCCCCAAATAAGTGGCAGCTGGTTGCTGCCCAGCGGCGAGGGAGTGGCACTCTGCACGTGCTCAGAAATACACCCACTGACTCGTACGATAACCTCAACACTGGAGAAAACAGGTTTCGGAGGACAAACTCTGTTTTGTCTTATGATGAAGCAGGCATCCTCTCACCCCCATGAGTGGCTATGCTACCTTTTAGAATGGCAACCTTCAGCCACTCTGTGGAGACAGGATCAAGGGGCTGGGCCATGGAGGAGGGACAAAAGCAAGTGCTGCAAGACTGGAAGGGCACCTTTGTTGCTCCCAGCGAGTGGCACGCCAGCTGGATCTGCCATCCTTGGCATTGCCCATCCCTGGTTATGTCATCTCTGCTGTGTTCACAAACAGTTGGTGGCGGCGCAGCACTGAATGTACCAGCGTGCCAGCCGTGGCAAGCGAGCTCTTGCAGCTGACTCTTCCTGCTTTCACCCAGCCAGGACCTTCCTTCTTCCTCTAAGCTGCCAGCTCTGGGTGCTAGTCAAACACAGCTGAATCCTGAATCACAAAAGGAGTGGTGATGGAGGAGGAGGAGGAGTAGAAACCTCTTTCTGTTCCCAAGCCATGGTGTGTTTTTTTCCAGCTGGAACTCGCCAGAACTCAGTTCTGGCCCTTCTCAGGCGGGCACCACTGCCATTGTAAGAGAACAAGGGTGAGTTCCAGCACCTGGTTTTTCTAGAAAAATAGCACTGCCCCAAGCACTCCTTCCAACGCCAATCTGGGCATCACCGCTGTGCCTCCTTAGCTCTGAATCTGCCAGGGTTGGCAGCAAAGATCCATCTTTGCCCAACCTCCTGCTTCCCACAGTGACCCATCTGATGCCCCTGATAAGCTCACAAAAAGGGCATGCACTGCCACTCCCCTCTGCAAGTTATTACTCCGATAGACTGTCTCCGTCCACAGAGATTCCAAACCATAGAAAACAACATTATTTAGGGGCTTTGTTTTCGCACACAAAACTGCATCGCACAAATAGAAGGATGAAGACTTCGACGAAATGCTTTTGCTCGTCTTACTTCACTTGGGAACGTAACCAGGAAACAAGCTTAGGAAATATGTTTTTAAATCTCTCCATGGAGATTCCAAACCACAGAAACAACGTTCTTTGTGGAGGTTTTGCTTACAGACTCCACTAACCTGGAAGCAGTACCTCGGGTTAAGAACTTTGCCCCAGGATGAGAACAGAAATTGCGAGGCGGTGGCGCGGCAGGCCCCATTAGCTAAAGTGGTACCTCAGGTTAAGAGCGGTTTCAGGTTAAGAATGGACCTACGGAACGAATTAAGTTTGTAACCCGAGGTACCACTGTACTTAGATTAGCTGGACTGTCCCACTGATTTTTTAAAATAAATAATAATAATAATAATAATAATAATAATAATAATAATAATAATTATATGACCCCCTCATTTTTCTCAACTGTCCTTCCCTATCAATAATATTTATTTGTGAAAAGGGGGTGAGCACATGACAGGCTCTCGAAAACAAGATGTGGAAGTCCTGCCCTCCAATCTTAAACACGTGGAGACCAGTTGCAGTTACTTAGGCGAGAAAGGAATTCACTCTGTGCATGCTCAGCAGCACCCTCAGCCATCACTCTCGCAAGACTGGGGTATGCCATTCAAAACTGAAAATGTGGGCCTGAAACTGGTGGGGGCCTGCTTCAAAGGGGTCCCTGCCTGACACCAATCTAAGGACAATGACTTTGTAGACTTACGGACGGGGAAATAAATTGGGAACCTTACAGTGTCACTATTTGGGGACCTCTGCTGAGGGCTGGCTGTGGACTCAGTGGGAAGCCACGAATATTTAAATGCGACACAAAAGCGCTCTGACGGTGTGCTGCGGGTGTGAGCTCATGCGCCAAACATCCCGCGCGCGTCGCATCCCTAAAGGCGAACTAATTGCACATTGCTCTATCATGCGCAGAGGAAGAACCAGGGAAGCACGCCCTTGAGGCGCCTGTGTGCATATACACATGTGCACACACACCTCCGTGTGCTGAGACAGCTGTCTCGGTCCGTGACACACTCTGGGGAGCACCTGCAGGGAGGCCCCACCCCAGACCTTCTCTAATCTGCTCCACGGGGGCCTATTGACATAGCAAGAGTTTGTGTGTGTTCTTAAGCGAGTATTAAACAATTATAGCTGTTACATAAACTCAGGGGACTAGTGCCAAGCAGGGAGGGAGAGACTGACAGGGAGACTTAATTACACAGGCTCTGAGCTCTGCTGCCAGTTCACCTGTTCGCTGCCAGGGCTGGGAGGAAGTGGTCCTCCCTAGGAGACTCAGTCCCAAGGGCAAGAAGGCCTGAGAATCTTGGCATTGAGGGGTCTTCATCTGAGGCAGGGCTCCATGCCTAGGGCTTGTGCCCCAGGATGTGTTTCTTAGGCAGGTCACCTCACCTTTCTCCTTTCTCTCCGCTTTTAGGAAGCTCTCACACACGGCACATTAGATAGGATAATGGAGCGACCCCCAGAACCTGCCCTCCTAGGCATAACAGGTGTATTATCCATTTATAGTTAATAACTAACAGCAGTAACTATGTCAATATCATCATGCGCTGTAGTATCTCGTTGCACTTAACTACCTTGGGAGTATTGTGCTCTAGAAGTCATGTTTGCGTGCGTCGTGCGATGCACACAGATACGTTTATTGAGCTTTCAGGGTGCAAGTCACTGTAGGATAGGAGGAATGAAGCAAAATAATACTCTGCAGTGGCTCTCCGTCTGTGGAATGCTCTCCCCAGGGAAGTTCGCCTGGCGCCTTCATCATACACCTTTAGGTGTCAGGCAAAAACGTTCCTTTTTATCCAGGCCTTTGGTTGACCTGATGGACATCCTATGCCCTTTTAAAATGTGGCTCTTTTTTGCGGGGGGGGGGGGGAGGAGTTATTGGGTTATTGCTCTTGTTTCGATTTTATATATTGTGATCTTTTCTGTGAACTGCCCTGATACCTCCGGGTATCGGTCAGTACAGTGGTACCTCGGGTTACATACACTTCAGGTTACAGACTCCGCTAACCCAGAAATAGTACCTCGGGTTAAGAACTTTGCTTCAGGATGAGAACAGAAATCATGCTGCAGCAGGAGGCCCCATTAGCTAAAGTGGTGCTTCAGGTTAAGAACAGTTTCAGGTTAAGAATGGACCTCCGGAATGAATTAATTACTTAACCCGAGGTACCACTGTATATAAATCCAATAAATAAAATAAAAACTGCACTAACATTCCTGCAACAGAGATTAGTCTGCGTGTTGGGCAGGAATGCCTGTGCAGGCTGCTAGTCCAATTCCCGATGGTATCTCCAGTTAAGAGGGAAGACAGCCTGTCTGAAAGTCTGGAGAATCATACCAAGTTATAGTAATCCAAACCATGCTGAACGAGATTATCTCGCGGCAGATTCCTATGTTTCATTTGCTCCCACCAGCCACAACCAGAAAGATGGCAGCTGTAGTCCAGCAAGAGCCACAGGTTCTCCATCCTGACACGGGAAGCTTGTTTTACCTTGGAACCAGTGTCTGAAATTTGTCAGCTGCACTTTGCACCTGGCTATCGGCCACTTGCGACCGAGCGAAGATGCCCGGGTGCCAGGATGGCGTCTGATGTCTCTGCCATCTGTAGGCGCATGTCTGGGGATCCTTGGATGGATCTCGACTTTTTTTGGCACACACCAGCAGCACATCCTGTAGAATTCTACCCATTACATTTTATCTGCACAATCAGAATGAATTTCAGGAATCAAAAAGTCATATTGAAAAAATTCGACTTTCGAGCCGTCTGCCTCCAAAATAGCAACTAGGTATTCTGTTCTAGTGGCCATAATCCTCTTTTAAAGGAGTGATTTGGTGCTCAGCTTATATATCTGAGTTTCTAACACAGCTTGGAGCCCACCTCCCGTGACTTCTGAGAAAGTCCTGCCTGTCAATGTGAATAAGAAATGTGAAGGAAAGGCATTTGTCACGCAAATGAACATTCTGGCCAATGAACATGATATGAGAGAGAGAGAGAGGGGAGGGGGAGTGTGTTTTGGACTTGATACCCTGCCTTTCACTCCCCTTAAGGAGTCTCAAAGCAGCTAACAATCTCCTTTCCCTTCCTCCCCCACAACAAACACTCTGTGAGGTGAGTGAGGCTGAGAGACTTCAGAGAAGTGAGACTAGCTCAAGGTCACCCAGCAGCTGCATGTGGAGGAGCGGGGAAGCGAACCCAGTTCACCAGATTACGAGTTGACTGCTCTTAACCACTGCACCACACTGGCTCTCAATATAATAATATGGCTCTCAATAATATGTCGCATTACAAGAACCAAACCTGAACAGGCTTTGTTTAAGCCTGCCGTTTTGAGAACAGGAACCACAGAGAGTTAAATCCATGCCCAGCAGAACTTTCCATTCTGCTCTTTGCAGAAATATTTTGCACTGCGGCTGCTCAGGTGTTTCTGATCCAGGAACACAGAGAGCCTGGGGCAAAGGCTGGTTGTGGGAACAAGTGACTCAAGTTTGGCCACGTTTGACCTGACCCTGGCATGACAAAACCGGGTCGCCGTGACATGACCGCATTTCCTGGTGGCCCCAGGTGCAGAAAAGACCCAGAAGCGCATGGGAAGTTGAGACCAACATAGACCCAGAGCTGAACGTGAGCCAAGATTTACCTAGTGCTCAGCAATGAGTGAGTTTCAAAATGACCAAAACTTGCATGCGCCCACCCTACCCAGCAATAATTCTGAAGTAGGGGAACAGGGCTGTGGGTACCTAGAACTAACCTCCATCCCTGCTGCCTGCAGAAAAATATCACAGTATGCTAAGCCAGCGAAACCTGTTATTCCACACACAGACAGCCTGGAAAGGAAAGCAAACAAAAACAACCAGATCTCTTCCATTTGACAAAAGCTCCTGCTTGGTGTGTTTACTCGCTGAAGCCAAGGGGCAACTTCTGTGCCCGAAAAGCAAAGCAAATCCAGCAACCGTTAAAGCAAACTTAAGCCTGCAAAACGGAGCAAACTGGTGCTGAATCTGGAAGAGTAACACGGGATGCACTGAAGGATGGGGAACCAGATTAAAGGAACCTTAGGGGATCGATTGACTCTGCTGTGCCACAGCAAAGAGCCATCACCTTATGAACCTAAGAACTTAAGAAAAGTCCTGCTGGATCAGGCCAGGGGCTGATCCAGTGCAGCATCCTTTTTTCACAGTGATCAGCCAGAGATGTCCTCAAACAGAACCTGAACACAAGAGTCCTCTCCCTCTCCTGTGGTTTCCAACAGCTGGCATTCAGAAACATTACTGCCTCCGACTGCAAAGGCAGAGCGTAGTCATCGTGGCTACTAGCCATCGATAGCCCTCTTCTCCATGAATTCGTCTCATCCTCTTTTAAAGCCGTCTAGGTTTAGCTATGTGCTGCATGAAGAAGTGACTTGCTTTTGCCCGTCCTGAACCTTCCAACATTCAGCTCCTTGGGGATGTCCGCAAGTTCCAGTGTTAAAAGCAGCTTTCCCCAACCCGGTGCCCTCTGGAGGTTGTTGGGCTCCCAACTCCCATCAGCCCCAGTCAGCACAGCCAACAATCAGGAATAACGAGAGCTGGAGTCCGATAACAACACCTTAAGGGCTAGAGGATGCCTTTAGAACAGGTGTGGGGAAGCCTTCTGCCCTCCAGAAGTTGCTGAACTACAGCTCCCATCATCCCTGGCTGCTGGCCATGCCAGCAGGGGCTGATGGGAGTTGTGGTTCCCACACACTTGCCTCACGAGCAGCATTCTCACCCCGGAGAGAATGCTCCTTCTAAGATGTCACTAGCCACCTGCAGTTTTAAGAGGAGCTGTAAAATAGTAATTACCGTATTTTTCGCTCTATAAGACGCACCAGACCACAAGACGCACCTAGTTTTTGGAGAGGGAAAACAAGAAAAAAATTATTCTGAATCTCAGAAGCCAGAACAGCAAGAAGGATCGCTGTTCAGTGAAAGCAGCAATCCCTCTTGCTGTTCTGGCTTCTGGGATAGCTGTGCAGCCTGCATTCGCGCCATAAGACGCACACACATTTCCCCTTACTTTTTAGGAGGGAAAAGTGAGTCTTATAGAGCAAAAAATACGGTATTTTAAAGCCCACAGCTTGATGAATCAGGGCATCTTTTTAGCCTACTGAAAAGGAGGTTTTTAAGTTTGTTTTTAAAGAAATATCTTACCAGTGGATCAATTAAATGGCTATTTGTGCTCTTTAAGGCCTGGTGGTACATGCATTTTTCAAACTGGAGGTTTCCCTATTGGAGAAAGGCTGTAGCTCAGTCGTAGAGCATCTGCTGTGCAGGAAGAGGGGCCCAACCTCAATCTCTGGTATCTCCAGGCAGAGCTGAGAATGTCCCTTGACTGAAATCCCAGAGACACACAGCCACCCAGGGCTAATCCACACATCTGTTTCTCTGCAAGCTTTCCCCTGGGAAACCCAGTCTCTAGTGCAGAATCAGAACAACAGCAATTGGGTTTTAAGTGGATTGCTGTTAATAATAATAATAATAATAATAATAATAATAATAATAATAAAGCTTTTAAAGCTAGGCACCAGCACTTTGAATTGTGCTCGGAAATGTACTGGGAGCCAGTGAAGATCCTTTAGGACCGGTGTTATATGGTCTTGGCGGACACTCCCAGTCACTAGTCTGGCAGCCACATTCTGGATTAAGTTTCTGAGTCACTTTCAAAGGTAGCCCCACGTAGAGTACATTGCAGTAGTCCAAGCGGGATAGATAACCGAAGCGTTTGCCACCCTGGCGAGACAGTGCGCAGGCAGGCAGGGTCTTAGCCGGCATACCAGATGGAGCTGGTAGTCAGCTGTTCTGGGCACAGAATTAACCCGTGCAGTTCTCATGTAGCACTAAAGAGCAGGTTTGCCAGAGGAGAAAGGCGGGGGGGGAGGCAAAATTGCTCAAACCCATGCCTAGAAAGCACAGTGGAAAATTGGTCAGACCCATGCTTTCTAGGCACAGGGTGAGCAGAAGTGTCCCCCCCCCCCCCGCATGTAGACACAATACAGTTGTACCTTGGTTCTCGAATGCCTCGTGACTTGAACGTTTTGGCTCCTGAACGCCGCAAACCTGGAAGTGAGTGTTCCGGTTTGCAAATGTTTTTCAGAAGCCGAAAGTCCGACGCGGCTTTCGATTGAGTGCAGGAAGCTCCTGCAGCCAATTGGAAACTGTGCCTTGGTTTTCGAACGTTTTCGGGAGTCGGACGGACTTGTGGAACAGATTGCGTTTGAGAACCAAGGTACGACTGCACTGAGTTAAAAAGGACCAATGGCCTGGCTCAGAAGGAGGCAGCTTCCTATCTTCCTAACTAACACCTTTCACAGGCCTTATTCAGGCTGGGGCTGTGCCCTGCGACACAAGCAGCAACATCGCCAACTCCCTTTTCCCCGGCACCACAATGCAAGGCCTCCTGCCCCACTTCCATCCCCGAAGCCAGAGCAGAGCCCTACCTGGGCCTCCTTGGCCAAGATGTCCGTCCGACTGTCTGTCCGCTCCCATGGTTGAGTCGAGGAGCAGCTGGTGGGGCGCAGGGTGGGCGTGATGACCTCTGGGGTGGAGCCGTGGAGGCCGGAGCCTGGGGACCGCCCCCCTTTGCGCCTGCTGGACTCCAGGTAGTCCTTGACGTAATCCGACCGGTAGTAGTTCTGCAGCGGGCACAGGTCCTGGCGGCTGCGGGCGATGTACGAGGCATGGGCAGAGGGCGGGTCAGCGCGGTAGGAGTCCGACAGGTGCATGGAGGTGATGTCCCGCGCCAGGTCCGAGTGGCTGCTGGATTTCTTGCGGCCCAGCGTGGCGCCGTAGCTGGTGGATGGGCTGTTGCCATAGGAGTAGCTGGGGGCCCCTCCGCTCAGCCCCCCACTGCCCGGGGTTCTCACCGGAATCCGTCCATAGCTGGGGCTCAGCCTGGTGCTGGAGTCCGGGCGTTGGAGCAGCCGCCTGTCGTAGGTCAAGGAGGAGGAGGACGCGGTGGTGCCCGATGTCCGGAGGTAGCTGGAGGGCGCGGTGGGCTTGATCTTCTCCTTGTCCGGGTAGGAGGAGGACAGGTTGGAGGAGTAGGAGGAATAGTTCCCATAGCTGGTGGAGGCCTTGCTGTACGACGAGGTGTCCGAGTAGCGGGGAGCGTCGACATAGCGTTTCAAGGTGGAAGACAGCTGGGACATCCTGCGGGATGGGGCGCTGGGGGCGGCGCTGGTGGCATTGGCTGGAAAAAAGGGGGACACGATGGCAGCCGTTAAGCTAAGGGCGGCCCACTACTATTATCAGGGTTGGGCCCAGGTTTCCTGAAAGAGCGTCTCTCCCTATATGAACCTGCCTAGGTATAAAGATCCTCAGGTGAACACCTTCTCTCTCCCCCCCCCCCAAATCCTTTATTATTTTATTCACATAATATACCTTCTTTACAACAAACAACTCCAAAATAAACAGACAACTCCAAAATAAAATCATACGTAACAAAACCGTAAGTCTCATGTTTTCATTTATACTGATCGCCTTCTCTCGGTCCCATCAACACCAGAAGCATGGTTGGTGTGACATGAGAGAGCCTTTTCTGCGGCTGCCCCCAGATCATGGAAGTTTCTCCCAAGAAACGCTAGACTGGCTTCCTCTTCGCCCTCCTGGTATAGGGCGGTATATAAATTTAATAAATAATAATAATAGCCTTCCACTGGCAGGCTAAGACCCTCATGAGACATGCTTTTGAAAACTAAGGTGCAGATGATGTTGGCCACTGCATCAGGGCAAATTGTGCTTTAATGCTGGTTTGAAATGTAGTTTGAGGAACTTGACCTGTTGTTTTCACGTATTGCGGGGGATTGTCAGAAGATAACATTATCTTTAATTATATACCTAATATATGGGGCTTGATTATTGATCGATGTGCCCTTACACCTCCAAAAGATTGATACTGATACATTGGAAGGACAAAAAGACGACCGCTTTTGATTAATGGATAGATGACATGGCAACTCTTGCAACCCTTGAACTGTTCGTTTTCAGACAAAGATTATGTATAGATAAATTTAATGATATTTCCAACACATTTACTGAAACCATAGTGACCTGTGAATCAGTGTATATTTGAGGGAAACAATAAGTTCATCCATCTACATATGTTTTATGTAGTTCTTTAATCTTAATTATATTCCACTGTTCTATTGTTATTGTTGTTTTCCTCTATATTTTCCTTTCCTTTTCCTATAACTCATTCTAATATTCTTAATAAATAAAACAAAGTAATTTTTTAAAAGGAAATAGTAATGCTGTGTGTGTGTACAGATTCAAAAAATGCAACCACATAGGTGCCCGTGGGAAACTAAAATGACATCGAATGGGGCAGTGGGTGCGAATCAACCAGCCCCGCAGGCAGGTGTTGCAGAGTCAGAACACCAAGGAGCCAGCTCCAAAACAGGAACAGCAGGTGGCATAAACAGAAACTCAACCCTTGATTCCTTTGCCAAGGTGTGTTTACATTTGCAAACCCTGTAGCCCTACATAAAGGCCACCGGCGCCCTCTTCTGACCAAGACTATCTTTGCAACAGAACAGCAATACGATCATATCACGGAGGAGCTCTCTTTCAAACTAGAATTTCTTGCAGATCAACACCATCAGCGGGTTTTTTTTTACTGGGTGATACCCAAGGGCACATAGTAGCGGCACCTTTTTTTTCGTAAAAAAGAAGCAGCAGCAAGCACTGCACACCATTATACATTTAAAGCGCATCCAATGAACATTTAAATCAAATGACTTTCCCTCAAAGAATCCTGGGTGCTGTAGTTTGTTAAGGGGGCTGGGAACTGTAGTTCTGTGATCTACCTCAGATAATACAGAGTTGTCTGGCCCAGATATTCAGAGCACGCTCTCTCTCTCTGTGTACAGCCTTTATCTTCCAAGGATCTCAAGGTGGTGTATATGGTTTTCCTCCTCCCTATTTCCTCCCCACACCGACCCTGTGAGGTAGGTTAGGCTAAGAGATGGTCACCCAGTGGGCTTCACGGCTGAGTGGGGATTCGAACCTGGCACTCCCAGGTCCTGGTCCAACACTCTAACCATTATGCCACACTGGCACTCTTGTGCCTTTAACACAGCTGAATTAGTGGGGCAATTCTATGAGGAATTTTCCCATCCCTTAAAAACCTCAGAAAAGTACGGCTTGCACAATTCAGTCCCTAATAACATCTCCAGATGGGTTTGGGAATGTCCCCCATCTGAAATTCTGGAGAGCCCCTGCCAGCCGGTGTAGACCAGTGTTCTTCAATCTTGGGGCCCCAAATGTTGTTCGACTGTAACTCCCATCATCCCGCACCACTAGTAAAGCTGGCTGGAGATGATGGGTTTTGTAATACAGCAACACCCGAGGACCCATGGCTAAAAAATACACCGGGGTAGATAATAATAATAATAATAATAATAATAATAATTTTATTTATACCCCGCCCTCCCCAGCCAAGACCAGGCTCAGGGCGGCTAACAACCAATAATAAAAGCAAGTTGATTGAAATATAACTTAAAAACAAGATTAAAATACAACATTAAAACATTAAAATGCAGCCTCATCACAGGAGAAAGAAAAAAAGAAAGAAAGAGGGGGAGGGAGTCAAACTGATTCTAAGCCAAAGGCCAGGCGGAACAACTCTGTCTTACAGGCCCTGCGGAAAGAAATTAGATAATAAGATACTAGATGAGTTCACTTTTTTGCCAGGCTGGCCACATACTATGACTGCATGAAGATGGCGGGGGGCTTCACCTGTGTGATTTCTGCCTGCCACCCAGCTATTCAAGGCACAGCCTTTCCTATCTCAGGAAATAAAAAAAGTGTGGCCATTTGCCAAGGGAACTGCCTCCAAAACACAGCTCCCTGGGAACATGTTCTTTCATGAACCTCTACACTTGCAGCACACCTGCAGACGCCTTCAGGTAAGCTTTTCCCAGCAGCGATAGGCCTCATGCCCGCCTGCCTTAGCCTCTTCCCAAGCGCCTCATCGCCCAGGGTGACCCGCAGCTGCCTGCTCTTGACCCATCATGTGCAATCACGAGGTGCGCCGTGCAGGTTGCGTTGTGCGCGATTGCCGCCACTACCTCCCAGGGCCAAACAGACTGCTTTGCTCATGCAGAAGCACGGCCCCTAGTGTCGCTTCTAGGAAAGGCAATGCCGGGCTGTTGCTTTTCCTAGCGTGCTGCCTAAGATTAAATCTCCAGCTCTGCTAATAACAGGCCTCTGACAGCCCTGTTTTCCACTTCTGCTCTCTACCTCGCGAGCACCATCTTCCCATGCCATGCTCAGCTGAGCCTTGCAGGCAGATCCCGGTGCTTGCTGGCTTTTAGGCTGCCCCGAAAAAGCTACACTTGCTTTTCTTGCTTCCTTGTTCCAGCAGCCTCTTGCTGAAACCTGGACTCTCCCGGGAACCCGGCACAACCTGATCACAGCCCTTCCACAGCCTAGCACCTGCCAGCAGCTTTGGGCCACAGCTCCCTTCGTCCCGACCATTGGTCCAGGCAGTTGGAACTGGTGGGTCGAGCGCAAGGGAAGCCCCACGCAGAGCGCATTGCAGTAATCTAACCTTGGAAGTATCTGGTGCACAAACTGCTGCCGCCATCTCCCTCTGTGAGGGATTGTGGATGCTGTGCTTGCTCTTATTCAACCATCTCAAACTCCACTTTGCTCTATTTAATCCAAACAATAAAGGTTATAGTTACTAGCAAGTCTTATGTAAGCCCTCCATTCCAGCGGGATGATTGTTGGGACTGACTCTCCACTACCATTTTCTTTGGGGAGTGACTCAACGACTGCCCTGCTCGTGGCCTGACCAATTGTCACGTCTAGGGCAATTATTTCCCAGCCCCCCCAGGTCAAACTGGCTAATGACTCCGTGGGATTGTCGACATGTGGCCTAGACTCACTTGCCCGAGTCATTCAGAGCTATTTTGCTCTGCATGTATTTTCCCCCATAACTGCACTTGCTGGCAATGCGTCTGAATCACAAAGGCTGTTCCTGGAAGCCTCTCTCAAGCTAAGGTGACTAGAAGACACTGGACTACAACTCCCATCATTCCTAGCTAGCATGCCCAGTGGAAGAGGATGATGGGAGTTGTAGTTCAAGAACGTCTTGTGCCCAGTTCTGGGCATCACATTTTAAGATGGACATTGACAGGCAGGGACGTGTCAAAAGGAGAAAGGCAAGTGCGATAGTAATGTGTCTGTATACCCAGGCCACATCTTCACCATACATTTAAAGCACTATTATAATAAAGTCATGGCTTCTCCCAGAGAATTCTGGGAAATGTGGTTTGTTAAGGTGCTGAAAGTTATTAGGAGGTGCCAATTCTGCTCACAGAGCCTACAATTCTCAGAGTTCCCTAGTAAGAGAACTAGTAAGAGAACTGATTGCTAAACCACTCCGGGAATTGTAAGTCTGTGGGGGGGGAGTCTCCTAACAACTCTCAGCACCCTTAACAAACTACAGCTCCCAGAAATCTTTGGGGGAAGCCATGACTGTTCAAGAGTGTTTGAAATGTGCAGTGCAAATGGGGCCCAGCTGTGAGTAAATTTGCTTCTGGGTAGATGCTCCAAGTTTGCCATTTTTCCAAAAATAATAATAATAATAATAATAATAAAAATTATTCCATTTCAAGCATTTTTAAATTCAAGAGTGCTTTAAACGTATGGTTTGGATATGTGGCCCAAGTCCTATAAAGAACTGGCTAAATTTAATCTGAAGAAAAGATTAAGAGAAGATACAGTGGTGCCTCACAAGATGAAATTAATCCGTTCTGCGAGTCTCTTCGTCTTGCGGTTTTTTCGTCTTGCGAAGCACGGCTATTAGCGGCTTAGCGGCTATTAGCGGCTTAGCGGCTATTAGCGGCTTAGCGGCTATTAGCGGCTTAGCGGCTATAAACGGCTTAGCGGCTTTAAGAAAAAGGAAACAAACTCGCAAGAACTCGCAAGACGTTTCGTCTTGCGAAGCAAGCCCATAGGGAAATTCGTCTTGCGGAACGACTCAAAAAACGGAAAACCCTTTCGTCTAGCGAGTTTTTCGTCTTGCGAGGCATTCGTCTTGCGGGGCACCACTGTATGATAGCAGCTCCCCACATATCTGAAGGACTGTCATGAAGAAGATAGAGCAGGCAAGGGCTATGTATACAGCTATGTCTTTAAAGCACATTCAAAGCACATTTCCTCGCTCAAAGAATTATGGGCCCTGTAGTTTGGGAAGGGTTGCTGGGAACTGTTACTCTGTGACTCTGTAACTCTGCTAGACTACAGTTCTCAGAATCCTCTGAGGGAAAGAATGCGCCTCAGGTGTGCTTTAAAGGTATAGAGTGCTCTCTGCGGACTTGCAGACTGAAAAAGGCTTTGGGGTGGGGGAAAGTTGGCTTCGTGTTTAGCAAAAGCTCTCGAGCGAGCAGTGGCACCACCTGCAAGTTCAGGAGCTCTGTGCCACATTCTTGATCTGTGCCCGTGCCTTGATTTAAAAGCACAGACAAACCACTCAATCTTTTCAAAATCTCGAAGCAGTGTTTGGAAGGTGGGGTTGTGGGGTTGCTGGAACAGAGGGAGACACCGTCTCCTACACCGCCAGGTCACTAAGTCTGCCTAGCTAGTATTCTATGCTCTGACTGGCAGCAGGTCTTTCCCATCACTTGATCCTTTTTTTTAAAAAAGCGGATGATTGAACCTGGGACTTTCTGCAAGGAAAGTGCTTGCTGTTCTAGAAGAAATTTAAAGACTATCTGAATAAATATTGTAATATTACAGATATGTAATCACTTGAAAGAATCAATTAGGCCTAGGACTAAACTGGGATTAGATAAACAAATAAGAAAATGTATGATAGGAAAAGTTAGGAAATATGATTATGACTGTGATATGGTTTTATGAAATGATGATATTGGAAACTGCTACATATAATTACTAAGAAATTCAGATGGAATTTAATTAACTAATTCAGATGGATTTTAATTAATTAATTAATTAAGTGATAGTGTAGTGACGATTTGTTCTATTTTATGTTTCATATTCTTTTTTCTTTCTCTTTTTTATATTTCTCTTTTTTCCTTTATTATTGTCAACTTTTTCTTTTGTTATGTCTATGTATGGAAAATAATAAATATTCTCGGGGGGGGGGGGGGGTTGAGTGCTTGCTGCAGCCTGGCCTTGCCTTTCAGCTGCGGGGTGGGGGTTAGAGGAGCTTTGCAAGCAGCCCAGCCCCCTCTACTCCTTTCAGCTCAACACAAGCGGCTTCTCCATCAATAATTCAGGTGCACGGATCAACTCCAGTTTGATGCAAATGGGGAAGGGAAAAGTCTTCCCTGATCTAGCCAAGGAGCTGGGCCCGCTGTTCATGTCAAAGTCCCGCCTCTCCTCCTACCTCACCTGCAAAGAGGGCAGGGGATTGGGATTTGAGGGGCATAGGCTGTTGGAACCCAGGGGCGAGGCAAGCCTGGCTGGTATCTCAATAAATGAAGGCTTTGATTGGTGCAGGAAGAAGAAAACTGGACCAGCTACACCTCTGGGGTCCTGTGGTTGGTAGGGTGCCCCGTAATTTCTAGATGAAATGCTCCTATTTCCACATGAATCATTAGATAAACCTGCTGTTTTGTGGCAAATTGCTTCTACAGTTTCCTTTTCTGCATTTGTTTGTTGCACAAATTACTAACTCTGGCACTTGCTCACTGAGAGGCCTTGGGAAAATCATCACCCGCCAGTATCTTCAAGAACACCTGCAGCCCATTCCCTACACCAGTGGTTTCCAGTAGCACCCTGGGGTGCCTTGAATGATGGTTAGGGGTGCCGCGGGCAACACTGGCCTCTGTCCTTCTTTCCTTCCCTCCCTCCTCCAATGCCCTCATGTCTCTGCCTCCCAAAGGCTTGCACAGCTGTTTGTTGCACCAGCCCTGGCTATAAGCTCCCCAGGTGAATGGTGTCTCTGGAACTGGCCAGGGGGTGCTGGTTGCCAGAAGCTGAAGCGGCCTCGGAGTAAGCAAGCAAGCAGGCCGAGTCCAGCCAGCCAGTCCCCCAGCCCTTGCTGTTAGGAATGGACAGGCAAGTCCCAGGCCCCTGTGGGGCAGGGTGAGGAGGTACCTCTCTCTGCGGCAGGGGGGTGCAGGTCAGCAGAGACTAGAGGTGGCAGCTGTGGCTGCCCGGAGGACTCCCGAGGAGAGAGGAGAGGAGGCTGAGGGAACACTCCAGAAGGGAGGGTGTTCGAAAAAGGACAAGAGGCTGCCAGCTCTGCAGGCAAGGGGTAACACAACTGGGTTCCTGAGCCCCACAGGGGTGCCGCAGAAAGAATGCAGCTGATGAAGGGAGCTGTGGACTCAAAAAGATTGAAAACCTCTGTCCTACACAGAGGGAACTCTCCTGCAAACTATGCCTAAACTATTGTGGTAGCAATTGCAGATGGAGGTATTTCATGCTGTGTTCATGCGTAGGAGCTAGGGAGCTGTAGAGAGCTGCAGGTCTGCATTGAGTGTGCCTGCAATTTCTCACATGCATGATTATCCGCCCTGAGATTTTTTGATAAAAGGTAGTAAAGGTAAAGGTAAAAGGACCCCTGACCATTAGGTCCAGTCGTGGCCGACTCTGGGGTTGCGGCGCTCATCTCGCTTTATTGGCCAAGGGAGCCAGCGTACAGCTTCCGGGTCATGTGGCCAGCATGACTAAGCCGCTTCTGGCAAACCAGAGCAGTGCACGGAAACGCCGTTTACCTTCCCGCCGGAGCGGTACCTATTTATCTACTTGCACTTTGACGTGCTTTCAAACTGCAAGGTTGGCAGGAGCAGGGACCGAGCAACGGGAGCTCACCCCTTCGCGAGGATTCAAACCGCCGACCTTCTGATTGGCAAGTCCTAGGCTCTGTGGTTTAACCCACAGCGCCACCTGCGTCCCGAAAAGGTAGTATATAAATTTAAATAAATAAAATAAATAATACCCAAAGCATATGCATGCCCTGCACTAAAACAAGTTATCCATTAACAAGATAGTGGCTCAGTCTCAGTTTCCCATGTGTAAAATGGGAAGAAAACACAACCTTTAGAAATTAGGAATAAGGCTTTGGCACAGGGGAACACAGCTGTGTTTGCAAACTTTTTTACTTTTTTAAAAAAGAAATTGATATAAGCTACAGCAGAATAAAATGGCAGAGTGGGGAGATGATTAGGTTGCACAAAACCCCACAACTTTCCACAATACTGCTTGGTTTTAGGCAGATGACCTAACAGATTTCAATAATAACAATAACAATAATTTGACTCAGCTTTGGTTTGGGACATGGCTTTTAACAGAAGCACTGCAAGAGGCAAAGTTATCCCAGAGCATGTGCAGAGTGCCTTTCCCTCATCATTCAGAAAGTGAAACCAAAAGCCTCCTCTCAACCCTGCCCTGCAAAAGACGTCACAAACACCTCAGCAGCAGCAGTGCAATTAGGTAATTTTAGATTCTGGACTTAATGAGTTGCATTCAACATTAATCATACTCAGAGTAGAACTACTAAAATTAAAGGACTTAAATTAGTCATGTCCATTAATTTCAATAGGCCTACAATGAGTACACATGACAAATGCTGAATACAACCCAAAGGGGTTTTGTTAAGATGATAATTGGCAAAGCTAGCTTTACACATTTTGACATGAGTGAATTAATCAACACAGGCTATGTACATACCATAAACATACTTATAGCACATTCCTATCCCTCAACTCCCCGGGAACCATAGTGAGTGCTGGGAACTGCAGTTCTGTGACAGGAAAACTTAAGTTGCCAGAATTCATTTTTTTTGTTTAGGAGAGAGGGGTAATGCGCTTTCAATGTACACAGCCAATGCTGATTACTTCACTCATTTCAAAGCATGGCAAAACCAGCCTGGCTCAGTTTTGGGGGGGTTGTGTTGTGGGGAGCTCTCCTGCTCATTCCTTTCAGCGGGGTCCTGTCCTTCTGCCCCGAAGTCTTACCCTGACAGCGCAGCTGCCTCTAGGGTTACAACCGAAGCTCTCTTGAGCTGAAGGGAATAAAGTCCAAGCAGACAGGAGCCCTTTCCTTCGGAAGCTAAAGGGATAAAAGCGGCAAGTGTACAAAAAATAAAAACATCCGTCCGCAACGGGTCAAGTGCACAAGTGCTCAAATGGGGCTTTAAATGGTGGCTTCATCGGATCCCACCACGAAGAGCCACAGGTGGGAGCCATGGCCTAAAACTTGCAGCTGCACAGAGGAGAAAGACTTCTCAAGTCTTACGTACCTTGGTGGGGCTTGGCTCTCCAATGAGGAGGAGAAAGAAGCTGTCGTCCCCCCAAACAGACACGCTGAGAGGGTTTTTTTTTGGGGGGGGAGGGAAATAGTCTGGTCAACTTGAGGGGCAGGTGCTGTTCTGCTACACCCCTTGAGTCCAGAAACGCCAACTGCCCCCCTCCAGAGGGAAGCACGAAACTTTGGGGTGGCCAGAGGGGGGTCCTTACGGTTTGCCCTGGCGTTTCTCCAAGGCTAGCCGCCTGTTGGTGTCTCCCTCCTAACTTCTTCCTTTTTTACTTTCGAGTTGGACAGCTCTCGCAGGGCTGAGAGTCGCTGGTTGCTGGGGAAACAGCCCTCTTTTCCAAAGGCCTTTCAAGATGCCCAGCGTAAACTCTGGGCTTGGCCGGCCGCCCATGGCTAGGAGCCAGGCTGCAGGGAAACAGGCGGCCGAGGGAAATGCTCTCTGGGGAGAGGAACCAGCCACATGGCTTTGGGGCTTGCAAATTCCCTTCCAGAGGGTGCTGCTGGGCAGTGGAGGCCGGCCCCTTAGAGGAAATGGGGCAGTGCCCCACTAACTGGCCTTGGCTGACCCCCAATCTGCCTGCTTCTTTACTTACAACCCATGCAGGGGTTAGTACTGCCTTCCACCTTCCTCCTCTCCCTCCTGAATCTCAGGGTTTCCCCTTGCAGAACTCAGCAGAGAGGAAGATGGGGAGAAAACTAGGATTTGTTTGGCTCTGCCCATCATTGCCTCTGTCTCTACCCAGGCCTCACCTGTAGCCTCATGCAACTTTAAACAGCCATAGTGCGACTCATGCAACACGTTGGCGATTAATATACACAGAATAATAAATAAAACATTCTTTACCAACCTTCTGATAAAAATACAGTGGTGCCTCGCAAGATGAAAAGAATCCGTTCCGCGAGTCTCTTCGTCTTGCGGTTTTTTCGTCTTGCGAAGCAAGCCCATTAGCGGCTTAGCGGCTTAGCGCTATTAGCGGCTTAGCGGATCAGCTGATAAGCGGCTTAGCGGATCAGCTGATACGCGGCTTAGCGATCAGCTGTTAAGCGGCTTAGCGGATCAGCTGATAAGCGGCTTAGCGGCTTGGGAAAAAGGGGGGGGGAGGAAAAAAACCCTGCAGGAACTCGCAAGACATTTTCGTCTTGCGAAGCAAGCCCATAGGAAATTCGTTTTGCGAAGCACCTCCAAAATGGAAAACCCTTTCGTCTAGCGGGTTTTCCGTCTTGCGAGGCATTCGTCTTGCGGGGCACCACTGTACAAAACAGTAAACAAAGCCACAGAGACTTAAGAACTACCCAACCTAAGATGAACTTATAATGTCTGGTTTCAATAGATTGTTCAAATGCTTAACTCAGTCTTTTAGGTAAGTTCATGAAGATACCAACAAAAGGTAAGTTCGGTGTTATTCACAATACTGAGAGATGCTAGTGGAGTTGGAGATGGATGTTAATGAAGTTGTAGACGACAGGATGCCGGCGTTTTGCACCTGTTTCGCCCTGGCAGTCCAAGTAATCAAGAGGCCGCTGTTCGCCCCTGATGGAGCCCTTTAACTGGGGCTTGCAGGTAGCACACTCCCAAGATAGTTTTCCGGGCTTCTTCAGTGGTCTAATCTCAAAGTCTTGATACATCTATTGATATTCAATCTTAAAGAGAATACTCTTTCTCATAGCTGTCAACTTACAGATTTGAAAATAAGGGGCCAGCAGCCTCGAAAATAAGGGATCAGCAGCCAAAATAAGGGATTTTCCGGGCACAGGTATGTTCAACTTCTGAGCCCCTTCGAGCCAAAGGCAGAAAAGCCCAGCCAGCAGCCAAACGAAGCCTCAAGCGGTGGTTCCCACAGCGCAGCAACCCGGCAAAGGGGATGCAGCAAGGAAAACCACCGTCACCTCTCCGCTGGGAAGCGCTGAGCAAAGGCGAGTCCCCAGGCAACGCGGCCAATTTGATCGGCACAAGGCATGCAAGCTCCACCCCCCCAGTCGTTCTTAGACTCCTTATTGGGTGAGCAACGCAGCCAAGCAACACAGTTGGAGCCTCCCTCCTCCCTGGCCGGCAGGGAGGGAGGGAGGGAGAGGAGCTGCTTCCTTTGAAACCCAGGAAATTTAAGGGACATCATCAATAAGGGACAGCAGCGGGACACGGCACTGGGATAAGGAAGTTTCCCGCCAAATAAGGGGCGGTTGACAGCTATGCTTTTTCTTGGCTTAAGCTTAAGAGACTGGTTTGCTTAGCATTTGTCTACCTTTAAACAGCCATGGCTTCCCCCAAAGAATCCTGGGAACTTTATGGCGAGAGTTGTTAAGATGCCCCTATTCTCCTCACAGAGCTACAGCTCCAAGAATTCCATGGGAAGGGGGATTGATTGCTAAACCACTCCGGGAACAGTAGCTCTGTGGGCGGGGGGGGGGGGATAGGGGCATTTTAACAACTCTCAGCACCCTTAACAAACCTTTTCCAGCCCTTTCCAGCCCACTTTTGCGCAGAATCCCATCTTCTACACAAGTATCTTTAAACAGAAGGTACAGAAGTCCCATTCTCCTCCTCCTTTACAGCCCCTCTTTTCTGAAAACACCTTAAAGTGGGGGATCTGTTTGCTGTCTCTGCTGATTTCTTAGATCTTATGTGTGTATTTTAAAGCATTTATATACCATTCAGTATATCAATAACATCTAAGTGGGTTGCTTGCCACCTGAGTGAAAGTATGCGGAACACTACAGACTGGAAAGACAACCTGGGAAACTCCATGAGGAGAAATCAGGAGCAAAGGCACCACAGCCTCCCAGGCTCACCTAAGGCCTAATCTGCTCTATACATTTAAACCAGCAGCATGACACTTTAAACAGTCACGGCTTCCCCCTAAAAGTCCTGGGGACTGCAGTTTGCTAAGGGCCCTGATAGTTGTTAGGTAAAGGTAAAGGTACCCCTGCCCATACGGGCCAGTCTTGACAGACTCTAGGGTTGTGCGCCCATCTCACTTAAGAGGCCGGGGGCCAGCGCTGTCCGGAGACACTTCCGGGTCACGTGGCCAGCGTGACAAAGCTGCATCTGGAGAGCCAGCGCAGCACACGGAACGCCGTTTACCTTCCCGCTGGTAAGCGGTCCCTATTTATCTACTTGCACCCGGGGGTGCTTTCGAACTGCTAGGTTGGCAGGAGCAGGGACCGAGCAATGGGAGCTCACCCCGCCGCGGGGATTCGAACCGCCGACCATGTGATCAGCAAGTCCTAGGCGCTGAGGCTTTTACCCACAGCGCCACCCGCTGATAGTTGTTAGGAGTCCTCAATTCTCGCAGAGCTGCAATTCCTGGAGCATTTTAATGGTCAATCCCTCTTACTCAGGGAACAATCCCAGGGAACTCTGGGAACTATAGTTCTGCGATGGGAGAAGGGGGTCTCCCAACAACTCTCAGCACCTGAGGCAAACCGCAGTTCCCAGGATTCTTTGCCTGTGTAAAGTGGCATGATACTGCTATGAACCTGCAACACAGATGGGGCCTAAATTATCTCCTCTCCAAGTGCATCAAAGTTGGATTCCCATGTTCACTTCCCACGCTGAAGCTTCGTAACGAGTTTTAGCACGGCAGCATATCTACACAAGACCTTTGCCAATGGAGTTAGGGCTGGATTGTTCCAGAAACTCTGTGGGCCACTGGAAAACCATCACAGGAACAAACTGCAACGCCGTGGCCAGAACACTACAGATGCCAGAGAAGACAACCATCACTTCATCTTGCAGAGTCATCTCCAGGCTACCAATCACTGTTCACTCCAAGCAGGCCCCATTTGGGCCCAGAGGCCCAACCTGAAAAAGTTTCGTGCTACCTCAAGTCCTGCAACTCCAACTGAGGACTGCACAGAGTTTTGACTGAACAACTCAAGTCTGAAACGGCATCATGCAACCCACCCGTGGGTGCTGCAGTGATGCAGGCAGGTGCCCTCAGCCATCATCAAAGGAGGGGAGGAAGCTCTTCCAACAGGACCGAAATGCTTTGTGGGTCCAAAGAATGCTCAGCACAACTATCCCACCAAAATCCAAATTGTGGTGCTCTACATTTTGAGACCTTTTACCTCTGCAACTTTTTGGACCTCTCACTCTGGAGCATCACCCGCTCGACTCTCAAAGAGATAAATTTGTCTTAACCACACACAGACATCCACACCCTCACCTGCCACTGCCCTCCTGCAGTCAACAGGTTGGCGCTGGCAAGGGGAAAAAAGGGCCTGCAAGGATATAAATTACCGTTTGTGTCGCTGGGGGTCATGTCTTCTTTCCTAGCTGTGAAAGGCAGCTGCTTCTGGGGTGGAACACGCTCTAACCGATCGTTAGCAGTAGAATGAGAACAGGTTTTGCCAGGAGAATCGCCAAGGCAGGATATAATTAAGTGGGATGGAATTTGGCACGCGCAGCCCAGCCGACACCTCAGAGCTCAACGCCGGCGCGTCACTATCTTAAGTGATTCCAGTGAAATCATATGCTTAGTTTTGTGCAACGAGAAAGCCCAGAGCTCTTTCGCGTGGTTGTGCGTGCGCGCACATGACCGCACGTCGCCAGAAAAGCATCCCTGTGGCTCTTTCTTACAGGGTTGAATAAATAAATAAACAAGCAAACGAATAAATAAATGAATGGAAAAGAAAGGCAGGTGCTCAAAAATAAAAACACAGAGGTGTCCCAAGGAAGAGCTGGAACTCAGGGATACATGCAAGTTCTGCTTGCAGAAAGTCTTGGATTGACTCTCTGGCAAATCCTAGCTATGACCCCAGTTTCAAACGACAGAAGGTCACTGGTGGTCAGCATGGAGCAGCTTTTGCCTATGCAGAGGGCAAACATAGGGAAAGGCTGGTGCAGACAGAACTGAGTTGGGCTGCACCCACACCAAACATTTAAAGCGTACAGTGGAACCTCAGA
Organism: Podarcis muralis; assembly: GCF_964188315.1. NCBI lineage: Eukaryota > Metazoa > Chordata > Lepidosauria > Squamata > Lacertidae > Podarcis > Podarcis muralis. The sequence continues at coordinate 21,198,595 of NC_135669.1, forward strand.
AGCTGAATGCCTTTGAATGTTTCGGCTCCCGAATGATTGAAAACCGGAAGTGATTGTTCTGGTTTTTGAAGCATTTTTGGAAGCAAATGTCTGGCACGGCTTCCGATTGGCCGCAGGATGCTCCTGCAGTCAATTGGAAGTCGCGCCTTGGTTTCCGAACTGTACCGGGAGTCGAACGGACTCCCGGAATGGATTAAATTCGAAAACCAAGGTAGACCGTATTAAAGTTGTGGTTCCTGCATTTCAGGCAGCTGGAATGGATGTCCCTTGGCATCCCTTCCAACTCTACCGTTCTATGATTCTACAAAAGCATGGTCTCTACAAGAAACCTGAAGAAAGGTCTGGAAACCAAGCCTTATGAGGAACGGTTGAGGGAGTTGAGTATGTTTAGCCTTGGAAAAGAGGAGACTGTGATGAGATATGATGGCTGTCTTCAAATATCTAAAGGGCTGTCACATGGAAGATGGAACAAGCTTGTTTCCTCCTCCTCCGGAGGGTAGGACCTGAACCAATTGCTTCAAGTTACAAAAAAGGAGATTCCAGCTGAACATCAGGAAGAACTTTCTGATGGTACAGTGGAACGGACTCCCTTGGGAGGTTGTGGACTCTCCTTCCTTGAAGGTTTTTAAGCAGAGGTTGGATGGTCTTTGGTCATGGATGCTTTAGTTGAGATTCCTGCATTGCAAAGGGGTTGGACTGGACGACACTCAGGGTCCCTTCCAACTCTATAATTCTGTAACTTTAGTTTAGCAACCACAAAGCTACAGTTCCGGGACCCTACAGCTCCCAGGGTTCTTGGGGTGGAGGTGGTGGTGTTTATGCAGCCCTAGGAGGTCTGATTTGACTAAACTGCGGGAGGCAGTGGAAGACGGGAGTGCCTGGCATGCTCTGGTCCATGGGGTCACGAAGAGTCGGACACGACTAAACGACTAAACAACAACAACAACAACAAGGTGGTCTGAATGCATGACTTCAGGCTTGCTATGTTCCACGGCGGCCCCATTTATTGAGAGTTCACTCCAATTTACTTGCAGAGAGATTAGGTGACCTCAGTTATTTAACCAGCACTCATTTTGTACGGAGGTCAAATGATGTTGCATCAAAGCAACAGGCCCCTCACACTTTCTAGGCCCAATCTTTTGGGAAAGCAGCTGTGCAGGCAGCTAAAACTGCACAACTATGCCTAGGATAATTATCTTGATTTAGTGTGATTTAGTTTGCATTGTATTTGTTTTTGTTTCCTTTTTGGATTTTTAAAATTAATTTAATAACAACAACAACAACAACAATAATAATAGGAAGCCTGCAACTTATGTGGGGGTAACATTCCAGGGATCACGCCTAAAGCCAAAACCGTGTATAGTCAAAATACATTACGTGCAATGGCAGGTGGGGTTGCCGAAGTCTTTTTCCTCAGAACCCTGCCCCTTTAATTTTTTTATAATACGTTGCCCCATGCATAGAGTTGAAAGTGTGCAAATTGAACTTGCGTAAGTTGTGGGCTTACTGTATAGCTGTGAAACTTCAGTTTTCCAGTATGTGATTAAGTCCCACCTCCAAAAAAAGTGACGGTCCGAAGCACCACAAATTCCTCAGTACATGCCATACTTTTAAAGCAGCTTCAAAAGAATTCTGGGAACTGTAGTTTTCACCTCACAGAGCTATGATTCTCAGCACCCTTAATAAACTGCAGTTCCCAGGATTCTCTGAGGGGAAAGAATGTGCTTTAATATATACGCAGCCTCAGTCTATGTCAGGCATAGGCAAACTCGGCCCTCCAGATGTTTTGGGACTACAACTCCCATCATCCCTAGCTAACAGGACCAGTGGTCGGGGATTATGGGAGTTGTAGTCCCAAAACATCTGCAGGGCTGAGTTTGCCTATGCCTGGTCTATGTGCTCCCTAGGACACCCTCACAGCAGTCAATGGCTGTATATCCAGTATACAGTGGTACCTCGGGTTACATATGCTTCAGGTTACATACGCTTCAGGTTACAGACTCTGCTAACCCAGAAATAGTACTTCAGGTTAAGAACTTTGCTTCAGGATGAGAACAGAAATCGTGCTCCGGGGGCGCAGCAGCAGCGGGAGGCCCCATTAGCTAAAGTGGTGCTTCAGGTTAAGAACAGTTTCAGGTTAAGAACAGACCTCCGGAACGAATTAAGTACTTAACCCGAGGTACCACTGTATTTAAAGCACACGCCCCCCTCGAAGAAATCTGGGCCCTTGTAGTTCCCTTCACAGAGTTCCGATTCCCAGCTGCCCTTAACAAACCACAGTGCCTGGAATTATTTGACAGAAGCAATGCGCTTTGAATGCGCTTTACAGGTGCACAGAACCTTCACCCACGAGAGCAGAGAAAGCCCATCCTAAAAAGCCCAGCTCCCGGCCCCAAACCTTTCCCGTGGGACGCTTACCGTCTGTGACTGCCACGTCTATGAGAGGTTCGTTCCCTGTGATGTTAGAAGCAACTTAGCATCATACCATTGTGGCTGCTCCGGCTGCAGGAAGGAGGGAAGGAACAGCAGGTGAGATAGATACACACACACACACACGCACACACGCACACACACACCCCTGCATCCCGTGGGAACTCAGGCGCAGGCAACTGGCAGGAGGGAGAGTATGGCAATACTGAGAAAGTCCCTGAGGGTGGAAGAGGGAACCTGGGCCATTTCCTGGACTTGGCGTGGCTTCTTCTCTCTCCCTTCCTCTCTCTCTCTCTCTCTCTCTCTCTCTCCCAGGCGTCACCAGGATCAAGGATGCCTGCCACATTTTTGGAGCGCCTCCTCACCTAATGGCTTCAAAGGGCTTGGGAGGTGTTGCGGTTCACCCTGGCCAGGTATGCAATCATCATTCCCACACTGCAGAGGCAAGAAGGATTCGGGAGGCGCTCAGAGGGGAGTGGCCGGCTTGCAACTCCCGCAGCCCATTAGGAGGGAGGGGAAGCCAAGAGCGACTCAACAGGTGTAGAGTCCATTGCCTTCCACCATTGGAGGCAATGTGATTCCGAAGACCAGTTGCTGGAAACCAAAGGGGGCATCTGCCTGGCCACTGTAAGAACAGGAAGCTGGACCAGACTGGCCCCCTTTGGCCTGACCCAGCAGGGCTCGTCTTAGGATCGAAGAATTGCAGAGTTCGGAAGGGATCTTGGCAATCATTTAGTCCAACTCCCTGCAATGCAGCTGTCCCATACGGGAACCGAACCCATGACCTCGGTGTTATCAGCACCGTGCTTATGTAACTGTTGGGGAAGAGATGTAGCTCAGTGGTACAACACAAGGTTCAACTTCTGGAATCTCCAGGCATGGCTAGGAAAACAACAAACCTGGTTTAAACTCTGGGCAGCTACTGCCAGTTGCTGTAGACAATACTGAGCTAGGTGGACTTGGCCCATGGCAGCTTCTTACATTCCTTATTCAATCAATGACTACAATGAGGACTAGAATCTTAGAAAGGCCTTGTCCTCAGCACTGGGTGACCTCAGCTAGACAGCTGTTGTGATCAGGTCCTGTTCACAGGTTTCCCATCTGGTTGTCCACCATGAAAACAGGATGCTGGATTTGATGGCTACCCTTACGTTCGTCTTCTTATGAAAGCCCATGTGAAGAAGAAGAAGAAGAGTTTGGATTTGATATCCCGCCTTTCACTCCCTTTAAGGAGTCTCAAAGTGGCTAACATTCTCCTTTCCCTTCCGCCCCCACAACAAACACTCTGTGAGGTGAGTGGGGCTGAGAAACTTCAAAGAAGTGTGACTGGCCCAAGGTCACCCAGCAGCTGCATGTGGAGGAGCGGAGACGCGAACCCGGTTCCCCAGATTACGAGACTACTGCTCTTATCCACTACACCACACTGGCTCCACTACATGTGGTGTAGTGGCTAAAATGTCGGACTGGAACCTGGGGGTAAAGGTAAAGGGACCCCTGACCATTAGGTCCAGTCGTGGCCGACTCTGGGGTTGCGGCGCTCATCTCGCTTTATTGGCCGAGGGAGCCAGCGTATAGCTTCCGGGTCATGTGGCCAGCATGACTAAGCTGCTTCTGGCGAACGAGAGCAGCGCACGGAAACCTATTTCTCTACTTGCACTTTGACGTGCTTTCGAACTGCTAGGTTGGCAGGAGCAGGGACTGAGCAACAGGAGCTCACCCCATCGCGGGGATTCGAACCACCGACCTTCTCATCAGCAAGTCCTAGGCTCTGTGGTTTAACCCACAGCACCACCCATGTCCCTTGGAACCTGGGGGACCAGGGTTCAAATCCCTACACAGCCATGAAGCTTAAGGGGTGACCTTAAGGAGCCAGTGGCTGCCTCCCAGCCTAACCTACCTCACAGGGCTGTTGTTGGGGTTAAGTAAGAAGTGGCAGAACCATGTACACCACCCCAAGCTCTTTGGAGAATGCAATGAATAAAAGCGTTCTTTGTCGTACAAGGTTCTCAGCAATGCCTCTGAACAACTCACTCAGGATTTCAAGACTAAGCCATTGGTTTTAAGCTTAACCCAGACTTGAATAGGCCCACGTGGTCGCCTCTCCCAGTTGTGTAATGGTGCATTTTGCTGTGCAGACGTTCTTACTGACAACCACAATCAGCTGCCCACCTTCTAAGACTATGCAGGAATAATAGGTTTTTGGCAGGTGCAGACATCAGAGCTTCAATATGGTCAGCATGTTTTCGCTGCCACTGCACCCCTGGTCCCAACCTTGTTTAACAGCCTGATGAAGAGTTCTGGTGGACTCAGAAGCTTGCTTGCTATATTCTGACATTTTGATTGGTAATAATAACAGGACCTGGGGAGCTTTTGTGTTTCTTCTTTAAGGGAAGTGGTACTCAAACCCCTCAGCCATGCATGCTCATATAACCCCCTCTCCCTCTGCTTAACAACCTGTTTGATGGGTGTATCTCTGAGAAAGGCTTATTATTTTTTTTGCCATGCAGAGGAGTGGCAAACAGCGACATGGAAGATTGCATCACTGGCCCTGCTATGAAATAAGTAATAATAGTGTTTCAGCATCACTGCATTTACACCATTAGCCTCTGCTAAGTAACTATCATCTTCAGTTACCACGCTTTCTAGAAAAAAAGGGGGGAAGGGATCTATTTTTTTGGAAACACTGCTGTGAACAGGAAGAGGGTGATCTTTTGAATGCTTCAGACCATCAACACAGACTGTTGACTTAAACAAGTACTTGTGGGCAGGTTAACCCTTGAGGACTAGTAACTTCCTTTGCTTTATTTGAGAGGGAGGCATAACCAGCCTGGAAACCATCATGAACGGCAGCTATTTATTATTCTACTTAAATGTCACTTGACTACAATTCCCATCATCCCTGACTATTTGGCCATGCTGGTTGAGACCAATGGGCTACCAGTTCACAACTACAGGTTTAAAGTAACTCTAAACTATTGCTTATTATTGAACAGAATCCTGCCTTTCCTACGGCTCCCAAGTAAAAGGACCAGAAACGTGGTATGTGTGTGCATTTGTTTTTCTTTTTAACTCATTGTTTCCCCCTACAACTGTTACTACTGAATATGCAGACTGATAACATGAAAGCTTGGTTGCTCTCAAGAACTTCTGACATGGATGCTAGCCGCAGCTAGGATTTCTGTAGCCCAGCAATGGAAAACCTTGAAAAATCTGCATTTGTCTTTGTGTTATAAGAACTTGTGGACTCTGGCTATTGTGGAGGAAAATAACACATAAATTGCAGGTCTCCAGAGGGATGAAGAACACAGAATGCTTCTAAATCACCTGGTGGGATTTTATTTCTTATGCTTTGGACTTAAGATCCCCAGCATTCACCAGGTACACCTGATGGGGAATATGTCTTGAATTATAATGGAGTGTTACTACTCCTTCCTCTTATTATTTTTGGCTTGCTTTGTATAGGGTAGGGTGTAATGAATGCCCTGCTACTGCACCTTTGGGTTGTTAGTAAGTGGTCATTATGCTACAAAAAATAAAAATAAAGAAAAAGAAGAAATAATCTAGCCAGTTGCTGAAAATGCAAAGCTAGCCACTTTCGGGCTCTTTCAACTCTTCCTGATTCCTCTGGATGGGAGTTTTCGCCTCAGCTGTGACTCAAGCGTCACAGATCACGCCTTGGTGGCTGTCCCCTATAATTATGTGTCCCAGCAAAAGGGGTCAATAGTCGAAAAGGCCACTGAGGGTGAGGGAGAAGGATGAAGAGAGAAAGAAAACCTTCAAGATGTTTTCCGTCCTCTGTGATCAGAGAATAGGCTGTTTTCTTCCCCCTTTCTCTTTTCCATAACAGCCTGGAGGGTTTTCTCGGAGGCGCTCCAGTCAGGAGCACTGTTGTTGTACTGACATGGCTGTTTTGCAACAACAACAACAACAACCCTCACAACGTTTTGACCTGTTGCTGTTTTGAACCAGATATTTAGGGCCGAACTCCACAAGAAGCAGGAGATCCACTATCGGAGCTCCCCGAGTGGCTATTTTTAGTGAAAAACAGCTGCGGAGGCAGGCCCCGATTTGGATGGGGCAGCAATAGGGGCTGGAGGGAGTTTACTCCTTTCCCCCCTAGTGAAGTTTCCCTGATCTAAACATTTACACCCCTAACCTTGAAGCTGCTATTTACCCCATGGGGGGGGGGGGAAGGCTGGATGGGGTAAGAGTTAACTCCCCCTATGCCATTTCACCTGTCTACATTGGCTTACACTCAGGTAACAGGGACACAGGACTCCCTGAGGTACGCTAGAGACAGTCAGGGCCAACCCAAGACATTTTGTTGCTTGAGGACCAAAGGATGATTCCTTCCCCAATTCCATGTACAAAAGCCCACAAGGCTGGCAACTGAGGCCTCACCAGCACTATAGCAGGATCATACCACTTTAAACAGCTGTGGCTTCCCCCAAAGGGCACTGGAAACTGTTTAAGGGTGCTTAGAGTTGTCAGGATGCTTCTATTTCCCTTGTAGAGCTACAGTTCCCAGAGTTCCTTGCGAAGAGGGACTGGGTTGTTCAATTGCTCTGCAAACTGTAGTGCCAAGACTAATCTGATTCTGGCTTTAACTTCACGTCTACTCAGTCCTATTGAATTCAACGAGGCTTACTCTCAGGTAAGTGGGGTTAGAACAGGCGTAGGAGATCTTTAGTCCTCCAGCTGTTGTTGCTGGACTACAACTCCCATCAGTCTTCCCAAGGATGATGGGAGATGTAGTGCAGCACAATCTGGAGAGTCAAATGCTCCCCACATCTGGGTTTGGAGTTCAACTGGACTCTCTCGCAGATAAAAGTCATTACAGACTTTAGAAGCCGGCAGGATAGAAACTGGATGAGGTGAGCGGAGGTGAAGGATTGGGAAGACTCTCAAACAAACCCTGCTTTTGCTGCTGTTTACCATTTGTGCTGCTGCAGCAGGAATGATGTTGATTTATTTGTTTAATATTGTTCACTGCCATTGTGATATCGACTCTTAGCTGCACTGAGAACCCTGCTTCAGAGGATGATGCAGGAATATATATTCCAGAAGATGTTGGACTATGACTCCGAACTGACAAATGTCTGTGCTGGCTGGGGCTCATGGGAGTTGTAGTCCAAAAAACAAAACAAAACCTCCAGGCTGCGTGCGCGAGTTTGTGCAGCAAAGGATTGCTAATAGAATTCTCAGTGCCCTCAGCAGTTCCCAGGATCCTCTGGGAGAAGCCATGACAGTTGAACTGCTATAGAACTGACTCAATTATCTGGCCTAGCTCTTTGCAAAGGATGGCGATGAAATCCCAGCAATGGAAAACCTTGCCGCCAAGCTCAAGACAACTTGGGCCAGCAAGCAGCACTCTGCACATGCCTAGAGTACACTCCAAGGAGAGCATGCTACAGACCTTTATGGTCACGGCATACACTCTAGGGCTGGCATTAAAAACAGGTTTCTGTGCACTAGGAGAGGGGCCTAGGGCCAAGTGGCTAAGACTGGAGCTGGGATCAGCTGAAGGGAGAAGGACAAAGAGATGGTTTGCCCAACACGAGATGAAGAGCTGGCATAGGAAAATGCCTTATACCGCATTTGCCCAACTGCTGCCATTTACCAGCATTCTTGGCTGGTCCATTAGGGCAAATGGGGCACTCGCCCTATTTGCCCTCAGCTGCTTCCTTACAGCCAATCTGGCTGTCACCTTCCTCCACCTGAGCCTCAATGTTCTCCTAGTGAGGAGGAGGAGGAGGATGGGAACAAAACTAGGCTGTGTTTCACATTGCATTTGTAGATCACTGTACACACTGGAGGCGGGGGTGTCTTTGATGCACATGACCCAATTCATTTCCCATGAAACATCCCACACCCCACCCAAACTCCGATTCAATGAAGCTGCCTGCTGCTCATGCGCAAGGGCTATTTCACCTGCACATGCTTCATCTCAACCGCAGCTTATGTTTTCAGATTGGATGGAGGCTGGTTTGAGAGGCAACACATCAACCAGCAGCCTTTCTCAAGAAACTACAGGATGAGGCGGATTGTGGCCAAAGTTATGCGTGCACAGCTTCAAACACAAGTGGCAAGAGCTTACTGGAGTCAGAGTAAATGGTAATATTGGCTCTAGCTTCACCTTCTCTTGGCCTCCTTGCCTTCTGCCATAGAGATCCTGATAGGCACCAGCAACCATCCAGTGAGTTTCAACCCTGGGTCCCCAGATATTTGTTGGACTACAACTCCCATCATCCCTCACCACTGACTAAACTGGCTGGGGATGATTGGAGATGTAGTCCCAACAGTGTGTGAGGACTAGGGCTGGGCGATATATCGTCCAAAACCGGTTTGAAGCCCATATTGTGATATCGGTTTCATGACTGTTGACCTGGCAATACATTGCAAATCATGATGTGTGTTTGTGTGCTTTGCAAAAATCACAATGTTGGAAAAACCTTGCAGACAGCCAATGCCTCTACATACACCCTTATTTCAGACATATATCAGTATATATATATATATCCAATATATATACCAGTTATCACCCAGCCCTATTTGGGACCCAAAATAGAAGAATGATAGCCTACTCTGACTGGCAGAGCTTCTCTGGGATCTCAAGCAGAGAGAGAAATCTCTCCCATCATGTGATCCCTTTTAAATGAGAGACTGATCCCGGGACCTTCTATGTGCTGAATTATGGCCCCTCCCCTATCCTATCCTATCCCTCTGGTCCAGTACAGTGTACTCTGACTGGCAGCATCATCTTTTGTCTTTTCATTCAACTGCTACTTGATCCTTTTTTAAAATTGGAGATGCCAGGGACTGGAACTGGAACCAAGCAGGCACTCTCCCTACAGAACAATGGCCCCTACGCAAAAATTTAAAGCCATAGCCGCTCCTCCCAACCACTACCTCCAAAGCACAAGAGCCCCTCACTTTCTCTGCACTACCACTGGCTCCCACTGACCACCAGGGCACCAAGGAAATTTGCAGCTGGGCTCTTTAAGGTTGTGGGGGCCTCGGCCATCTAAGGTCAGAGAGCACCACCAGCTTCTGAGCTTTCTGTCGGTGACGGGCATTTTCTTTTTGCCAAGCGTACACCAGGGGCACGCCGTGACCCTTCTCTGCATTGCAGCAAATTTCAGCAACACCCCCAAGCAGACTGGATTCCCATCAAACACCCCACTGCTTCCTGGGTGTGCTGACTTAAAGGAGGGAGCCTCACAAACTTAACTTTGCAATGACAGGGGAACCGACAGCCTCGGGAAGTGGTGGACTCGCCTTCCTTGGAGGCTGGATGGCCACCAATCAGGAATTCTTAATCTGTGGTTCTGCATTGCAAGGGGTTGGACTAGATGGCCCCGGGGTCCCTTCCCAGCTCTACCTCTCTTTTAAATCAGAACCAGTGAAGGCGGTGAAGGTCCTGCGTGAGTGTCTGGAGGCGGTTGGAGGATGGATGGCGGCTAACAGATTGAGATTGAATCCTGACAAGACAGAAGTACTGTTTTTGGGGGACAGGAGGCGGGCAGGTGTGGAGGATTCCCTGGTCCTGAATGGGGTAACTGTGCCCCTGAAGGACCAGGTGCGCAGCCTGGGAGTCATTTTGGACTCACAGCTGTCCATGGAGGCACAGGTCAAATCTGTGTCCAGGGCAGCTGTTTACCAGCTCCATCTGGTACGTAGGCTGAGACCCTATCTGCCTGCGGACTGTCTCGCCAGAGTGGTGCATGCTCTGGTTATCTCCCGCTTGGACTACTGCAATGCACTCTACGTGGGGCTACCTTTGAAGGTGACTCGGAAACTACAATTAATCCAGAATGCGGCAGCTAGACTGGTGACTGGGGGCGGCCGCCGAGACCATATAACACCGGTCTTGAAAGACATGCATTGGCTCCCAGTACGTTTCCGAGCACAATTCAAAGTGTTGGTGCTGACCTTTAAAGCCCTAAACGGCCTCGGTCCAGTATACCTGAAGGAGCGTCTCCACCCCCATCATTCTGCCCGGACGCTGAGGTCCAGCGCCGAGGGCCTTCTGGCAGTTCCCTCATTGCGAGAAGCAAAGCTACAGGGAACCAGGCAGAGGGCCTTCTCGGTAGTGGCGCCCGCCCTGTGGAACGCCCTTCCAGCAGATGTCAAAGCGATAAACAACTACCTAACATTCAGAAGACATCTTAAGGCAGCCCTGTTCAGGGAAGTTTTTAACATGTGATTTTACTGTATTTTTGGTTTTTATGGAAGCCGCCCAGAGTGGCTGGGGAGGCCCAGCCAGATGGGCGGGGTATAAATAATAAATTATTATTATTATTATTATTATTATTATTATTATTATTATTCCAACTCTACAATTTGATGAATTCCATGACACCAATTCCTGCACTTTAATGCCCCAGCATACACCCTCCTGAACTAGTGGGGTGTTTTGTTTAAGTTACGACTTCAGCCTAGGTCGAAAGCATGGACGTTATAAAGGCAGCGGAAACAGGCAGGAAGGGGGAAAGGGACTTTGCAACCAGTGGTTCAGAACAGAGGCTGACCAGGCCATGCAGTCTGCTGAGACCCTACTATGCCTTGATCTCCCATCAAGCAACAACCAACTGCTAGCCCAACCAGCTTGCTGTGGACCAGTGTTTCCCAAACTTGGGTCTCCAGCTCACCAGACTTGGTGAGCAATATAGTTCCACAACATCTGGAGGGCACCACGTTGGCGATTGCTGCTCTTGACACAGCTGGCTGCCTACTACTGTTCTGCTCTGCCGGAGGTAAAGCATTTTGCACATGATGACAATAATAATAATAATAATAATAATAATAATAATAATAATAATATTTTATTTATACCCCAGGTTTCCCCAGCCACTCTGGCCAGCTCCCAACAGAATATTAAAAACACGATAAAACATCAAACATTAAAAACTTCCCTAAAGTTTGCCGATTCCTACAAACACCTGTAACCGGTCCGAAATAAAGAGGTTTATTAAAGTTTTTTAAATAATAATAATAATAAACCCCATACTTTGGATTGCTTAACAACTGCAATAAGAACACTTGGAGAGTAATTTGAGTAAACGTATAAACCTCCCATCCCCAGAAAACATCTCAGCCTAGGAAGAAACAGAGTTGTTTTGGACTTGGTCGAGCTATTTAAGGGTCCCTCTTTAAACAGCCCTCCAGCCTTCCTTCCGCCCCGGTTTGTACCCACCTGTGCGCATGGAACAACGGGCCTGAGGAGTAGTGGCATGGGGCTCAGTTCTGTCTCCGCAAGGTGCTTTTTCTGCGGCAGGATCGGGTGGAGAGAAAAAAAGGTAGGTTACAGAGCCAGTAGGTACTAACCTGTTTGTGAAAGTCAGATTTGTGGGGGGTTTCTGGTTGTGTTTTTTGGCAGTTAAAGAGAGGTGGGAGGGTGGAGATCTCAACAGGCAGCTCAACTTCTCCAGCACAGAATGAACTCGAATGCCTTTCAGTAGTGGTGTAGTCCACAGCAGAAATTCACAGCTCAGGTTACCAGCCAGATAAATATAGTGTCTTATCTGACCTCACAGGATGGCTGGAGCACTCTCACATTCCAGCGTGGGGAGACTTTAAAGGGGCAGCGCAGGAGGGGCCCAGCCAGGCAGGGAGGGGGGCTCGTCTCTGATAGAAAGGTGGGGGGCAGGTGGGCCAACAGGACTCGACTCATGGTGAGGAAGGAAGAGGGCATTGGGGATGGGAGGTGAGTAAGATGTTACAAGAAAGAGAACTAAGGTGAACAGAAGGATATGATTGGAGAGGAATGGCTGAGAAACGGGATTCTTCCCAGTCTGAAGTCAAGCTAATTTATAAGGACAAGAAGCTCACCCCCCTTTAAAAAATAAAAATAAAACTGTTATTCACTGAGTGCTGCAAACTGCCCTCAATATCAGTTTTTGGAGCGGCTCGTGCTGTTCATTTTAAGCTTTATTTTGGTACGCACACAGCCTGTTTTGTTTTTGTTAAAAGCACTTGTAAAACAATCATTGAAATTATTATTGTAATAACTCCACGTTCATATGAGGAAGTGAGCAGCTCACGCACAGAGCCTTAATGAACCGGCGTGACCCCCTTAGGCGCAGATAGTATCTCTCAGCCTCAGTTCTGTCATCTGTGAAATGGGAACATTAGCACAACCTGCCTAGCAGCGTGACGGGCATTGTCGCAATGACAGACGGGGAGACAGAAACGGGCGTTACAATGTCCTGAACTCTGGGAGCAGAAATCTAGGGCAATCAACCAACACGCTTCCCATTGGGTAAAGGAGCTGCAGGGTGTCACAGGTTAAAGGAAGGAAAAAGGGGGACAGTTTAAACTCACTTGGAACCGTTTTCAGGGGGATGTGAGGCTCCCCCCTGGGAAGTCTTTAGAGAAGGACTTAGGGCAGGCTGGGCCAGCCAGGGGCACCTTCCAGATTCTGCTGTACTACAACTCCCACCAGCCCCAGCTGATGTAGCGCAGCAGCATTATTTAGAGGGCCGCAGTTGGAGAACGCCCTAAGATGCAAACAAATCCACATAGCAACACAACACAAGAGAGTCACACTCTGGGAGGCGGAGCCACGGCTTGGGCCGGCTGCCCCAGGGCTTATTCCAGGCACTGACTCAGCCTGCAATAACAGGGAGAGATTCCTCAACGCCAGCTTCATCATTCCTGGTGTTAACAGCAGCTCTGGCTTCTCGGTCACATGCACTGCAGCGCAGACAGAAAGCCCAGGCAGGGCTCAAAAGGGCTTGAGGCCGCTGCTGAATTTCCGTAGGGGAAACCAAATTTTGCCCCAAGAGCTCCAGCAAGCAGCTAATAGAGAACGCTGCCTTGCCCAGTGAGGATCCGCAATGTTTCCTGACATCCCAGAGCTGGAGTCTGGCGATGGAGGTTAAGCCAAACTGTCTTTCACCATCTGGCTGACCATGTGCAGCTCTCCGGAGTACAGGGAGCAATCGCATGAGCCACCACCAACAATAAAGGTAAAGGGACCCCTGGCCATTAGGTCCAGTCGTGACCGACTCTGCAGTTGCGGCGCCCATCTCGCTTTATTGGCCGAGGGAGCTACCGTACAGCTTCCGGGTCATGTGGCCAGCATGACTAAGCCGCTTCTGGCGAACCACAGCAGCGCATGGAAACGCTGTTTATCTTCCCGCCGGAGTGGTACCTATTTATCTACTTGCACTTTGACGTGCTTTCGAACTGCTAGGTTGGCAGGAGCAGGGACCGAGCAACGGGAGCTCACCCCGTTGCGGGGATTCGAACCGCTGACCTTCTGATCGGCAAGTCCTAGGCTCTGTGGCTTAACCCACAGCGCCACCCGCGTCCCATACCACCAACAATACTTTTCTTCAAAAAAGACAAAACTGAGTTCTATTTAAACTCCCTAGGATGCATTAAAGACAACTTCTAGAACTTGCAGCATGCAAGAAGTTGGGGGGAAGTGTATACACACTGGATGGAAGGGGACAAACTCGTTCCTTCTCCTGATGCACTTGTTTTATTATTACATTTATATTCCACTTTTTGTCCAGGATGGTTAGGCTCCCTGTTATCTCCCTGTCATCCTCACAAACATGAAAGGTAAGGCAAGGCTAGGAGTTGATGGTGGGCATCACAGCCCAGTGGGAATTTGAAGCCCAGTCTCCCCCAAGCCTTGGCCTGACACTCTGTTAAGTGACTCCCTGCAGCTCTTTAATCTCAAGGTTGTGGGTTCGAGCCCCACGCTGGGCAAAAGATTCCTGCATTGCGGAGGGGCTGGACTAAATGGTCCTCATAGTCCCTCTTCCATTTCTACAATTCTATGCAATGAATCTGAAAGGAAGCTGGATAAATAGACGATTAAGTTTCACCTCTCCACAGACATAATGCAAAAGCAAATCAAAATGAAGGCTCAATTAAAAAAAATAATTGCCTGGAAGTGACTAGCAAGAGAGAAATGAAAAGTAGTGTTCTGTGATGCTTCTGAGCATGTGCAGAGAGCCTTTTCCAGACCACCTCGGTGGGTGCAGTCTGTCTCCATACTCAATCAAGAGTCCTTATCCTGGGGAAGGTCCTTTCACATATGGGACTGGACCCCACCACACGCTATCTTAGACCCTGAACTTGATACTATTATTAATAATAATGACGGTGATAGTGCTTTTAATCTCTATGCCGGTTGCCTGCCATTGGCTACCTCCCCTCCCCACGTACTTTCATTTAATCCGCCAGAGCGTAACCTGGGATAGGTCTGTATTCCCGAGTGAGATGGGAGCTAGTAACTTGGGAAAAGGCGAACGCGCGTCGGGGAAGGCTACCGTAACGGCGCAAGAGTTTCTCCAAGCCACGGATATACACACCGGGCCCCGATGCTTCGCCACGCCTTCAATCGCGAGGAGGGGCCCAACTCCGGAGTTGCCGCGGGCGGCGGGCGTCTCTAACCCGGGCGAAGGGAAGCGCCTCCCCCGCCCCGCCTGCCCGTGGTTAGGGGTGGGGATCGGGGCGCGCCCCGCACTCACCTGGCTCTCTCCTGGGGGGACGAGCCGAACCCGGCCGGCTCCATGGAGCCGCTTTCCCAGCCGCCAGCACCTGATGTCACAATCCGGGCGCAGCTGACGCACCGCGGGGCCAGAAGCGACACCCGCGTCCCGGAGAGCGCCGCAGGGCGGCGCGCGCGGAGAAGGGAGAAAGCAGGACCGGGAGCCGGAGAGAGGGAAGGAACGGAGCAGGGGGACCCAAGCTTAGGTTTTTCCCCCGGAGCTGCCTGCAGTAGCTGCACGCGAGCTGGAAATGCACTCTGCACGCGCTCAGAAAACGCGCAGCTCCTTATTGCTTTAATAGCACGCCTTTCTCCCAGTGCAGGACCCCTAGCGGCTCATGGCGTAAATAAACTAAAAAAACACACAGAACATATATATTGAAAATGTAGGTCAGACTGTTTAAGAGCAGCAGTCCCTTGAAAGCACAAATAAAGTGTTTTGCTGTTTGCTTTTGAAACGAGTAATCTCTTAAACTTTTCGCGGCTTTTTGTTTTCTTTTTACAACGGCATAGCAAGCGACCCGCCTCCTTTCGAACAAACCTGCTGGCCCATTGTTTTTTTATGGATCGGGTGCGCTGCTGGCCGTTTACGCACACGCGTAGTGGCAACGACTCGCAACCTGCTGGCGCGAACACTTTCCTGGGGAAGTAAATAAACCCGCATTAAAGTAAACCGGGATTCCGCCTGGCCACGTGGTCGAGCTCGCCACGCGTATATAAAGCTTCCTTGGCCTTTGACGAAGTTGGCGGTTCTCTGGAAATAAGCCACGGTGCAGGAAGGGTCGGGTGCGGATCGTGAGTGGAGGAAAGCGCCCTTACCGCTCCATCCTATATATGCGTTTCCTCGGAAGTAAAGGCCGCTGTGTTCAACTTTAGATCGGTGTATCAGCTTTGGAAGATCGAACTACGCCGCAGGGGGATGCAGCAGATTGTTGGAGTGAGCTTTGTCGACAGAGAGGTTCTGGAGCTCAGGCCCGGCCTGGAAACCTGCCTCTCGCATCTGCTGCTTGTTTAAAAGGAGATCTTGAAATGCAATCCCTTAAAAAAAGCAACACCCCGCTAAAAGTGCCAGATTTATTATTGCAGTTTTTATAGGGTTGGCATTCATTTTTCACAGTGGCCTAGCATGCAAAAATGAATTAAGTGGGTGCAGGTGTTTATATCTTCCGGCAGGACATGAAATGGCGGGAGAAGCTACAGCTTCCTGTTAACTATGCATGATACGCAGAGATAAATTGGGGCTGGTGGAAAGGTTTGCCAAGCTGCCTTCTGCTCACCCTCGAAAGACAATAGCAGCTCAAGGCAGGCCCATCTGAAAGCCAAACCCTGATCTAATAAGCAGGGCTCCATACCAGATGCGGAATTCAACAACCTAAGGATTTATTGTGTGCAGACAGATCATCCAAGGGATGTGCACATAACAACACGCAGCAGTCTGTTCATTTGAAGCAGCACAACAAAAATTTAACACATTAACAACTCATTTTGCATTTTCAGTTGCTGGGGTGTAAATATTGGAACCCTCCTTTTAAAAAATAAATAATAATAATAATAATAATAATAATAATAATAATAATAATAATAATTAGTGTTGCTATGTATGGGGGTGTTAGAAAACTCCTCCTAGCAAGAGCAACATTAAAGTGCTGTTCAAGTTTCATGGGATAGAGGGGCATTTTGTGCGCCCGTATCCTAGGGATGCAGGTGGTGCTGTGGGTTAAACCACAGAGCCTAGGACTTGCCGATCAGAAGGTTGGCGGTTCGAATCCCCGCAATGGTGTGACCTCCCGTTGCTCGGTCCCTGCTCCTGCCAATCTAGCAGTTCGAAAGCATGTCCAGGTGCAAGTAGATAAATAGGTACCGCTCCGGCGGGAAGGTAAACGGTGTTTCCATGTGCTGCTCTGGTTCGCCAGAAGCGGCTTAATCATGCTGGCCACATGACCCGCAAGCTGTACGCCGGCTCCCTCAGCCAATAAAGCGTGATGAGTGCCGCAACCCGAGTCGGCCACGACTGGACCTAATGGTCAGGGATCCCTTTTCCTTTACTCTATCCTAGGGATGGAGAATTTGACTGATTGCATTTAAAGACAAATCTGTCAAATTCACACTTTCCGAAACAGCCTTAGAACTGAAGCACTGCCATTGAGATTGGCTCTTATCTGATCTATTGCAGCGCAGTTTTCCAGCCAAACCATGTTTATGAAAATGCCTACGTTAGTGAAAAAAGCCGTACAAAAATGTATTGTTTTAGGGTAAGTTGCTTGCAAGAATGTGTACGTTAGTCAAACTGCATGCAAAAAACCAAGCTGTTTAAGGAGAAATTCGTGCTAAAAATGGTGAAGGATTTCCAGGAGGATTTTTGCTTTTTGAAATTGCTGCAAAATGTAGACAAATTCAGACTGGTAAAATGGTAATTTGGTTTGGCCCAGATGATTGCCTTCTCAGACCGCTAGATGGCAGTGCAAGGCAGCCCTTTGCAGTAATGTTTTCTATCTGTCCAGAGGACTTAAGTGCTAAAGGTGGATCTCATCTTCCTCTTTGGTGAAATCTAGGAATTGGAAAGGCACCTGGTCATCTGGAGAGGGCACTGGAGGTGAAAGGCAAACTCCCACCCTTCTTCTCATACTCCATTCTAAATCATAGTTGTGGCATTCCCTATGGCACTCCGAGTCTTGTCGCCCAGTGCAGCTGAATGGGTTGTGCTCCCCTAAATCCATCTCTGCCCCCCCAATCCTGCCTGCTTACCAGTAGTTTGATTTGCAGATGTCAGCTGGCAAAACTGTACATTCTAATCCATTATCAGTAAGGCCAGCTTCAGGTATGCAAGGGTGTGGCCTAAATGGGCACTGCAGAATGTGAGTTTTTTTGCTGCAAAATTATTGCAAAACTTTGGCACTGGTTGGGATGAAATTGGACCATGTTGGATTTTTGGGTGTTACCTACAGACACCTATTTGATGTATCAATGACTGTTGGGCAAGGCACTAAAAAATGCAGGTTTCGTATTGCAAAATGCTGCAAAGCAACTGCGAAACGTTGGCACCAGTTTGGAGTGGATCCAGAATTGTGGGATTCGTAGTTAATGAAGCTCACAAAGTGTCGCAGGTCCACACCATCGTTGGAAACACCAGTGCAGAAAATGCAAACGGCTGTGGATTAAATACTGAGGGGACGGTGCCTATTGTTTTTTCTTGTCATCGGGGCTACCAGTCAGGTTGGCATGGGGAAACTTTGGCCCTCCAGATGTTGCTGAACTACAACTCCCATCAGCGTGAGGCAGCATGGCCAATGGTTGAGGCTGATGGGAGTTGTAGTTCGGCAACCTCTGGAGGGCCACAAGTTCTCCACACCTCCATTAGAGCAAGGCTGGCTGAAATCTTGGCAATTGATTTGCCCAGTGCCCACCCCTCCCTGCACATTTTTCTGGACCCCAGGACCTCACCAATTTGGAGGCAGCATATGTTTGCAGACAGCCACCATACCCACTGGTGACTGGGAGCGGCCGCTGAGACCATATAACACCGGTCTTGAAAGACCTACACTGGCTCCCAGTATGTTTCCGAGCACAATTCAAAGTGTTGGTGCTGACCTTTAAAGCCTTAAACAGCCTCAGTCCAGTATACCTGAAGGAGCGTCTCCACCCCCATCGTTCTGCCCGGACAGTGAGGTCCAGCGCCGAGGGCCTTCTGGCGGTTCCCTCACTGTGAGAAGCCAAGTTACAGGGAACCAGGCAGAGGGATTTCTCAGTAGTGGCACCCACCCTGTGGAACGCCCTCCCACCAGATGTCAAAGAGAAAAATAACTACCAAACTTTTAGAAGACATCTAAAGGCAGCCCTGTTTAGGGAAGCTTTTAATGTTTAATAGGTTATTGTATTTTAGTGTTCTGTTGGAAGCCGCCCAGAGTGGCTGGGGAAACCCAGCCAGATGGGCGGGGTATAAATAATAAATTATTATTATTACTGCTATTGTGGGGTCCCTTAGGTAAATCCTACTTGCAACAGAGGCTGGCAGATAGCTAGGAGATATTATGTCCCATGCAGACAAGTAACTTGTATCTGATGAAGACAACCAGGCAATGACAAGGTCTGTTGGCCCCAGAGAAAGAAACGACTCGCATCAGATGAGGAATTCAACAATCTAAGGATTTATTGTGTGCAGACAGGTTTTTTTTCCTTTGACATAATTTCCTTTGACAATAAGCTGTGGAAAACACGCTACAAATGTTCACAAAACAAGACTAGGACAATGAGCAGTGTTGGGCTCTGCCTCCCCCCTTCCCCTCACCAGATTTCCAATCCTCAGATGATGAATTGCAGTTAAGAATCAAGTCTGGCTGGGCAAAAGATGGTTACAGAGAAGCTACCTGAGCAGTAAAATCGGGGGAGACAAGCCAAAGGCGTCAGCTTGGAAGGGTCAAGGAGCAAGCCTTAGCCGAGCACAATGGCAGGGGCTGATGAGAGGCTGGACACTGGCGAGGCAGGATAGGGCACCAGGTTGCTGAGGGCAGGACAGAAGCGAGGAAAGGGGCCAGCTCATAACCACCCATGGAATCTGTATTTGTGGAGATCCACCTAACCAAACATCTCACCAATAAACCTCAGCTTCCTGTTTGTTTCAGGCCTCAAACAACATTCAGTCCAGGCAGCCTGTAGCTCTTTCACAATGGATCTACAGTATCTAGATGCAAGTTCTCTATCGCCCTTTCTCACTTTCTTATCCAGCAAAGAATTGCAACAGCTGTAAGCGCATCACTCTGTTTTCAGTCATAATCCCACTCACACTGTGTTTACAAAGCCTGGTTTAAAAAAAGGGGGTCCGCCCTCCCCCCTTTTTAAAAAGCACACATTTTACTTGAAATCTCACAAAATGTGCATGTGACATGCAGATATCCACTTGCCCATTTCAAATGGCATAACAAAAATACAGCACGTGAACATCTTATATTATGCACCTTCAGTTCTGGGCACATAAATACTGGAAATTTACGTGTGTGTGTTTTTAAAAAAATAGTGCCACTATGAGTTGGTGAATGAGGTGGTAGTGGGAGAAAATTGAGAAAATTGCAGGTGCACAGTGTTTTGCAAAGTCAGCCAAAGGTTGTAGTCCACAGTTTTCTAGTAGGCTAGTAAAGCAAATTGACTTTGGCCATTTGCAGTTCAAAGAAAACGTTTGCTTTCCTTCATGCTACTCAGAAAGCAGCTTAGAAAGAAATAGTTGCTGATATGGCTAAAGCAAAGAGTGTTACTGCTGTGAGAGAACCCACAGGATATAGCACCTTGCAAAGTCTACTCAAGGTACTAGTCCACAGTTTTCTACCACTACTGGTAAAATAATCTATTCTATTATTTGCAATTGGCAGAGTTGGCTGGGTACGTTTGCTTTTCCTCTAATATCTCCTGGAAGCAACCTTCTGCTGCCAAGAAGTGACCAGGGAAGGTGGCTTGCTCCAAACGTGCTCCAGGAATCCAGACTAGAATTGCTTTGAAGGCATAATGAAAAGCACTTTATATTAAGCAGATTTTGCTGGAACGACAGAAATGAGGAGGGCCTGTTTTGCTCAGCTGCGATGCAGCAAGAGAATGTAAAGAGTGGACCTTTTGAGAGTCAGGTAACGATACCATTTGTCAAACAAGCCCTGTTTCTGGGTAACACAGCCTGTAGACTCACGCCACTTAACGTTTGGAGGTGGACTCTGCATCAATCTGTCCAAATCTTTGAGAACTGGGAAAGGGAACTGTTTTTAGCTTATTTATCAGTGCAGGGTGGGAGGGTTCTGAATGCAGCTTTGAGGCAATTTAGATCTAAGCAATAGAGAGGAAAACACTGCAGATTTAATTCCCATGGTGATTTTCATGGAGCTGAGGATCAAGAGGTCCTCTCCTTATGCTCTATTACTCCAAGATAATTTCTCCCTAGCCTGTTGCAATCCAAGGTATTTCCCCCCCTCCCACTCCCAGCTAGCTCTGACTGAATAAGTCCACACGGTTCCCCCATCAAACACCTACTTTTGGCCCTTAATTCCAGTAGCGCTGAGAATCCAAGACAGCCTCTCCACTTAGGACTGAGCCAACTCTAGGACTTTCTAGCCACAGGTGGGCAACTGGCGGCCAAGGAAAACATTTCACACTCTTTACAGCTGAACACTTTGCTTGCTTACTCAGTCGTAAGACTCTGTGGTCAATGAGCACAGTCTCAGATTAAGGGTCACTTCCACTTCTATTAAGAGTAAACCCATTGAAATGAATGAAACCAACTTAGGCATGCCCATTAAACTTCAGTGGGTCTACTCCAGGCAGGACTAGCATTAGTAAAGCCCTGCGGGACTGCAGCCATCTTCCCCGCACCCAAAGAATTGAGCAATGAGAGGAATATCTAGAGTAAGGCTGTTTTATACCCAGCCAGATCATGGGCTCATCTCTCAGTCTTGCCCTTCCCTATCTGGACTGGGAGGGCGGGGCCCTGGTTGGCTCCGCCTACAAAGGCTGTTCAATGTTCCAAGAGACCACCAGGGTGCGGATTGGCTAGGGGTTGTTGCTGGTGGTGAAGATTTAGGTTTGGAGATGCATGGGTTTGGTCACAGCACTACATGGCAAGAAAGTGGCAACTTCCAGAGCAGAGGGGAGCAGGGAGACTCTGCAGCGGATTTAGCACACCCACTCACCCCGTTACTGCCTTCATACCCCTACGTTAGACATCTGGAGCTGCAAACTGGGGAGTTGGGGTAGACAACCACACTTAATGGTGCTTTCCAGCCTGGTTGCGCAGGGGTCATTTCTCCTGGCCCCTGGTAAAACTGTGCTCCCTTTCCTTCCTCCACCTGAGGGCTGGGGGAAGACCATAGAATCAAAGAAGGGTTGGAAGGGACCACAAGGTCCAAGCTTCTGCAATGCAGGAATCATTTGCCCAGCATGGGGCTCAAACCCACAACCCTCAGATTAAGAGCCTCGTGCTCTACTGACTGAGCTATCCCATGCAAGCAAGCTGCTCAGCTATGCTTCCCAGCTGAAAGATGGAGGGCTATGGCTTAGTGGAAGAACATCTTGCTGTGCATGGAAAGGTCCCAGGTTCAATCCTTGCCGCCTCCTGGAACTGTTGCCTGAAACCCCTGAGAGCTGCTGCCAGTCAGTGCCCATAATACTAGGCAAGGTGGGCCAATTGTACAAGGTGGTTTCTTTGACACACTAGGCTTTTCTTCAGAGAAAAGACCAAGATCTGTTTTGCTGACAGACTAAAAACTGGCCACCTTGGGCTGGGTTAACCGGAAAGCTTTGCCCTGATACTTGATAATGTTATGAGTTATGGGTGCCAGAACCTCTCTATTCCCTGGATCCAGTAAGTGTTAGAATTTAATCAAGGCTTGGTGTATTAAACTGAGTACTAGACACTTCTAATCCCTGGATTCAGCAAGTGTTAAAAACTAATCGAGATAGGTTAGGCTGCTGGGTGATGGGCCATTAAGAAAACAAAGGACCAAAGGGCTTGTCCTAGATGAAAAATGGGTGGGGGGGGGCTTCTTCAATGGATAAAGCCACAGTTTAGAGTAGAGAGGTGAGAAGGAATGTGCCCTAGAAGCAAAGCAGCAAGCTGAAGAGAGAGAGAGAGAGAGAGAGAGAGAGAGAGAGAGAGAGAGCAAGCAACATTAGAAAGCCATGTTTGATGTCTGTTTGAATCCAAGGCTGTAGGTATGGAAGAAACATGACCCTTTTGGGGTGCTGATGCTGTGAACCCCTCCATCGTAGTTTAATAAATAAACAATATACCATAGATAAATAAACCATATATATATTAAAGGCAACACAGTCTCTGCCAGGCCTCATTTCCTAAAGGAAACACAAACCCTGGGTAAGCTTCTGGAACCCCGGAATCTTGAATTGCTCAGAGATTGGATTGGTGTGCAACACTGGTGTCAGAAGTTGGGATTCGGGTTTCCTGGAGGAGGACCTATGAGAGATGTGTGCCTGAATCGGAGGGAACAACAGCAACCCTCCTTGAGTGGCTTAAGAGAGTGAAGCAGCAACAAAGCAGGCGGTTGGATAAAATGGGCCAGCTGCTGGCAGAGTGGCCCCGAATTCCCTGTGGAGATGAAAGCATGACTAGTTTTGAGGTGAGAGCCCTGCCTCATGAGATGCTACAGGGGTTTGGAAGTGACCCAGGAGCTCAGCTACAAGACGCTTAGATGGAAGGGTGGCCAAACAGATCCACTGTGTGGATGGGCAGCTGAGGGGCTTGGACCGCAAAGTTAGCAGCTGAAGGCAAGAGGAAAGACAACGCCTCCAGCTGGCTGGAGCTGAGCAGCTGCTGCTGGCTGATTTCTCCACTCCCTCGGAGCCTGCTGGGGAAAAAGGAGAGTGCAGGTGGAAGGTGCCTCAGCAGAGGACACACTGCAGGATGGAGGTGAAGAGCTGCTGCCTAGAGATCTCTTCTCTCCCTGAGTGCCAGCGGTGGAGGGGGACAGACACAAGGTGTGTGCGCGTGAGCATGGGGAAAAAGAGAGGTGTGAATATTCGTGCGCAAGTAGAGCAGCTAGAGGCATAAGTGTGCATAAGTCGCCTGCAGAGGTGCCAAAAAGAAGAGATGAAGCAGGAGAAATTGGAGGTGTGCGAAAGCATGCAAGAAGAGCAGCTGGTGTCTGAGGAAATGAATGAGATAACCGCCCACAATGATTTTGCCCCTTGGGTGCCCTGATATGGACTTGCACAGTCGGGACCCATCCCTATACTGTGGTACCTCTGGTTGAGAACGGGAACTGTTCCGGACCCCCGTTCGCAACCTGAGAGGAACACTACCCATGTCTGCGTATGCGCGGGTCACGATTTGCCGCTTCTGCGCATGCGCGTGATGTCATTTTGTGCATCTGCGCATGCGCAAGCGGCGAAACCTGGAAGTAACACTTTCCGGTACTTCCGGGTCGCTGCAGGACGCAACCTGAAAAGACGTAACCTGAACTGAACGTAACAAGAGGTATGAGTGTACTGGGTGCAGCCCAGCACCCACAGTCACCCAGGATCCCATGGGTGTTGGAGGAAAGAGCCACTGGGAGGATTACCTGCCTTTGTTTCAGGCCATGAAGCGTTCAGGAGGTGTTGGGAGTAAGCAGAGAGGAGATGCCTGGCTGTTGGGAGGAAACAGAGGGCAATTTCTGGCCACCAACTTAGGGGGTCTGATCCTAATGAAGGTATCCCCAGATTTGCAGTTTGGGGGCAGGGGATGAAGTGGACTGGCCCAGGGTTAGCCAGAGGAAAAAAGATGAAGGGAACCATCAGTGTGCCAGTGCAGAAGCAGATGTGTTCCTGGGAAACCCAGCCAGATGAGCGCGCTACAAATAATAAATTATTATTATTGTTTCTTGAAGCCCTGCATGCCGCTGCAGAGACTGTTTGGGGACTGGAGTTTGGAGCCTCCGATCCACAACCAGAGGGGAGGGGAAAGAGAAATTTGAAAAACAAACGCTGAATGTGTGATTTGAGCCCCAAAGTAACTGTTGATCTACTTGGAACTGAGAACTCTGTGAAATCCCAAGACAAACAGACAAATTGCTGCCGGGGGCCATCCTGGAAGTTTTAGTAAGTTTTATTTATTTTCTGAATGCTGTTGATTTGTGTTTTTTGCATGTTTGGGGCTGTTGAATGATTTGTAGGAACTGTTCAGCTAACTGTATGTTTGAAAGCTGCCTTGTGCAGCAAGAGCGCAAGGGAAAGAATGAACAAGGGTGCTGAGAGCTGTATCCTGGCTTAAACATGTCAAAACTCACTATCTTGGACATGCCAAGTGTGGAACGCAGAACTGACTCAGAGTGTGTGCTAAGGAGAAAGGAGAAAGCCTGACTTGTTTGAAAGGAATAAGCTGTTACTGTACTCAGTACTGGGTTGGGTTAAAAGTGTCATTGTGTATTATTATCTGTTTTTAACAATGTGTGTTCTAATGCCTTGGCTTACTTGTCTGTGAATTTTCTACAGGGAAGAGATATTTTGCTGTTTGTTGAAAATGTGTGGACAGGTGTCTGATTTTTTTTGGGGGGGGGTAGTGTTATGAATTTGTGGGTGCCAGACCACTCTAATCCCTGGATCCATTAAGTGTTTAACCGAGGCTTGGGGTGTTAAACGGAATGCTAGAAGCATCTAATCTCTGGTTTCAGCAAGTGCTCAAAGGCTAATCAAGTCAGGCTAGCCTTCTGTGTGATGGGCCATTAAGAGAACAAAAGACCTAAGGGCTTGTGCTAGATTGCGAATGGGTGGGTCCCCCTCCCTCAACAGATAAAGCCAGAGTTTAGGGTTGAGAGGTGAGGAGAGATGTGTCCTAGAAGGAAAGCAGCAAGCTGAAGAAAGAGAGCAATGTTAGAAAGCAATATTTGATGTCTGTTTGAATCCAAGGCTGTGACTATGGGAGAAACATGACCCTTTTCGGATGCTGAAGCTGTGACCTTCATAGGCTCAGGTTGTATATATGTGTAAATAAACCATATATATTAAAGACAACACAGTCTCTGCCATGCCTCATTTCCACGAACCCTGGGTAAGCAGCTGGAACCTCTGGAATCTCACATCACTTGGAGACTGGGGTGCCGTGCAACAATAATAATTTTAAAATCTTCCTTAAAAAACAAACAAACCAGGGTTAGCAAAGCAGTTGCTTGGGCTAGGAATAATTTTAATTTTCCTTCACGCAAACCCAGCCAATTTGAGGATCCTGTTATGCAGAGCAAATGATGGGCAAATTTGAAGCTCACCCACCCACTGCTGCACTCCAGGCTCTCCGAAATGTAAGAAGAGCCCTGCTGGGTCAGTTGCGCCTGAGCTCAGCACCCAACTCTTCACTTGCCCACACTGGGAAGCCCACAAGCCGTGCATGAAAACAAACAAATGAAAGTCACAGCATACAACTCTCTCCCTCACTGCTGGTCCCTGGCAAACAGCTTTCAGTGACAGGTTGGCAGGGATTGAATCTGGAGCCTTTTGCATGCAAACACACGACTTCCATGCCACTAAAGCTATGACTCCTTCGTTCAGCAGCCAGCGCCCACCCCCGGTAGTAAATTTGCAAGCTTCTGCTATTCCTTTTGCAACCTAACCCTGGGTGCAAGAGATTTCCCATTCTCTTGCGGAGGGTTCCCAGCAGATAAGGAGGCCACGCTGCAATAAAGACTGCTGTGGACTTCAGAGGGGAAAGGACATTCTGCGTGTAGGCAGTGTGGCTGTCCTCCAAAAGTTAATTTATTTCATTTAACGAAATGCATACACTGATTGTACTTAAACCTATGAGTGGTTTGCAAGAAATACGCAGGCTCTCAATGCATGCTGTCACCCTCACAACTTCCATGATACCTGGTCAACAGCCACGCAGGCTGGGCGCTGATGGGAGTTGGAGTCTAAGATCCCGTTGGCTACCCCTGCTCTATGCCCACGTGGGGCTGAACCCTCCTGCCTGCCCCCTCTACGTTTTTCTGCACACCTCTTTGGTTTAAAATTTTAAAAGCATGCTGAGGCTCGCTGGCATTGCCTCCTTCCCTCGAGTCTCTAAGACAAAGCTGCGGAAAACCAGCAGAGCCCTCAAAAAGCAGGGCACATTTGGGGGAGTTGGGCAAAAAAAGAGAGGAACCAAAATAGTCAAAGTTGCCATGGGGTGGGACAAAACAAAAAGAAAGGGCAGTGGCACATAAATTCTGCCATGCTTGATTTCCGGATGTGGTGCTGAGGATTCCCCCCCCCTCCTTTTCCTGTCCGTCCCCACTGGTGACCCATTGCTTGAATGTAGCGGCATGATACTGGCTTTTAGCGCAAATCAGTCACTTTCATCAGCTATGCGGCTATATAGAGATATAGAGAGATAATATTAAGAGATACAATCGGGGTTTGGCGTCAAACCGTCCTCCTTATCGGCTGCCTCTTTCTGGAACAAGAACAACAATGAAAAAAGGAAAGGGCCACGATGCTCTGTTGGGTTTAAGTCCGCTCCGAGCCGGCTCTCCCCATCCTCCCTCCCTCCCTCCCTCCCTCCCTCTCCCCATTTCGCTCGCTTCTCCTTCTTTACAGGGACACAAAATCCACAGCTTGCAGGAGAGGCAACGAGAGCAGCAGCAGCAGCAGCCAGGAGGTGTTTTGGATCAAGAGGCTGATTCCTGCGCATTTCTCCAGCCTGTCTGTAAGAAACAAAGGGCGCATTCAGACGTGGGGAAAGGGCTGCATTAGTTTTCCAGATGAAAACACTGGGCCTGGGGATCCCGACCTTCCCTTTTATGCCGTCTACTTGTTTAAGCATTTTTTTTTTTAAGGGAAATCACCTTGGGAATGGCAATCAGTCTATCAGAATCATTCAATAAAGTCATAGATAGATATGACAACTCTTGCAATCCACAAACGGATCGAAGACGATGTATGGACAAATCTAATGATATTTGGAAAGTATTTATCAAAACCATAGTGACCCATGAGTCAAGGCAGACTTGAGGGAAACCATAAGTTTATCCATTTACATACACATTATATAGTTCCGTAACCATAAATATATTTCCTTGCCATATTCTTGCTGTTGTTCTCCTTTGCCTTTTGAAATGTTTTTTTATGTATTCTTTTAATTTTTTTCTATTTACTGTAACTCATTGTGCCATTCTTAATAAGGATGATAATAAAATAAAGTCATGGACCCAAAATAAATCACCAAAAATGTGCCTACCTGATTTCTACCCTCCCTTCCACCCCCTGTGAATTTGGGTGGGTTACTTTGCCTCCTGTCTTAAATCTAACCCAATAAACATCTTTGCCTGCATTCACACTTCACCACCCTTATGGATGAACAGACCCATCCATTTTTGGTTCTGCGAATTTCTCATTCTTATCCAGCCTTAATATCAGTTCTCCACAATTCTGCAGCAATTTGCGCTTAAAAAAAGAAAAGTTAATCAAAGTTTGACAGCAGTTTAGTGTGAATTTCTCCTGCTACACCATTTTGACAAATATACACATTTTCACCAGCAACTTCCCACAATACAATAATTTTGGTCTCGTTTTCACTAAAATAGGTGCCTTTTTTTGCATGTTATCCCCAGGATTTCCATTTCTGTGCACATTATTCGGCTAAAGAACGGCACTGCAAAATGTGGAGAAGTGCGAATTTTGAAGGTTAGCTGTGTTCTGGTCTAATTGTGAATTGGGAAGTTTCTTGTTAAGATGGAAACGAGATTGAATTTCTCTCCCACCCATCCACCCCGTTTCAGGACCAAGACCAGCTCCTCTTAATTCTTTTCCTGCCTCACATCCAGGCCTCCTCACCTTTGAAAACTGAGATGTTCTTCATCTGGTTATCCTCATAATCGTTGGTGATCTTCAGCCTGCACACATAGGTCCCCTCATCGGCGGTGGTGAAGCCCGCGAGGTGAAGGCACACCAGGTTGTTGGACACAGTGACGTTGGCCCGGTTCTTGTACATGGCGTTGGGGACGTTCTGGTTGCTGGCAACAACAACCCCCACACCGGCATCCCTGCTCAGGCGGAAGTCGTAGCTCAGGGCATTCGAAGTCTTCTTTTCGTACGCACAGTCCAAGCGCAGGCTTTGGTCGCTCATGCAAGCGGTCAGGCTTCTAATCCTCTGGCAGCGCGCAACTTGGAGCACTGAGGAAGGCAAGAGGTTTTCACCAACACAGGGAGAAACAATGATCTGCAGAGCTGAGCTGCAATCCCTGCAGCCTCATCAGTTAGGAGTTGAAATTAATACAAGAGCATTTTTAATCCATCAAGTTAGGTTAATTAACTCATCAAAGGGGAGCATCCCTTTCGGGTCTCTCTTTCTGGGTCACTGCAAGGACACCACCTCCTTTGGGGGGGGGGCTGTTTTCTATTGTTTTGATTCATTTACAGTGGTACCTTGGTTCTCAAACTTAATCCGTTCCAGAGGTCTGTTCCAAAATCAAAGCGTTCCAAAACCAAGGCGCTCTTTCCCATAGGAAGTAATGCAAAATGGATTAATCCGTTCCAGAATTTTAAAAACAATCCCTAAAGCAGCAATTTAACATGAATTTTACTATCTAACGAGACCACTGATCCATAAAATGAAAGCAATAAACAATGTACTGCAGTCACACAATCAATTGATCGATCAGTAGCTGAACTGGGTTCCACACAGTCACAAAAACAAAACAAAAAAGAGCTGCAGAAACGCAAAATAAACTGCGAAAATAGGCAGACCTCAGTGTAAAACTCGAAACAGAAGTGTGGCGCTCAAAATGGAAGCGTAACACTCAAAACGGGGCATGTTCAGCTTCTGAAAAAAGGATGCAAACACTTACTTCCGGGTTTGCAGTGTTTGGGTTCCAAGTTGTTTGAGTACCAAGGTGTTTGAGAACCAAGGCATTTTTTCAAAAAAATACTTTTCATGTAAGGAAGTGGCACCCTTGACATCAGTACAAGGAATGAGTTTTACCTGTCACAAGGACTGCAATACCAATGGTGGACTTCATCTTCCTTTCAGTCTACGGTGTGGAGCGTGGGAGGAATCTAGGAGTAGAAAAGGCACCCGATGACATAGAGATGGGACCGGGAGGGCAAAAGGGGAATTGTCAAAAATTATTCTGGCTGAACACAGCCGGTCTCGTAGTCTGAAGCTTATTAGAAAGCAGGGGCTAGATTTGGGGGAGAGGGCCTGCAGTTCCCTAGACAACACACGCCACACACCCCTTGCTTCCCGCCTCAGGCCCTTGATTCCCCTCCACCTGGCCCTTCTCCCCCTGCAGCGGAAACCATGACTCAGCGCTGGGTGAGCTAAGTTGGGGATGAGTCATCCTGAGACTCCTGCAGTGGGGAAAGACGCCAAGGAGAAGGGTGAGGAAGCAGAGAGCGAGACAGGCAGATGGAGAGAGTGTGCCTTTTTGGCAAAAGAGGTGCTTTTGGATAGATAGATATAGATAGATAGATAGATAGATAGATAGATAGCCTCTTCCAGACACTTCTGGGGTACATGGGAACAAGGAACTTATTAATCACTTTAGCAGAAACCTCCAGCCTGCTTTTCTATGTCCCCACCCCCATCAACCTCTTCAGCTAGGCTCTAGCAGACAGCACGATGCCTTAGAAGCAGCACAATTTC
Organism: Podarcis muralis; assembly: GCF_964188315.1. Classification (NCBI taxonomy): domain Eukaryota; kingdom Metazoa; phylum Chordata; class Lepidosauria; order Squamata; family Lacertidae; genus Podarcis; species Podarcis muralis. The sequence continues at coordinate 21,228,609 of NC_135669.1, forward strand.
TCTCACCATCCCTAAGTAATAAACCACATGAGCAAAGCAGTGCCATCTCAGGCGTATCTGCTCAGAAGCAAGCCCTGCTGTGTTCACGGAGTAACATTTGCATTCATTGCCCCATCTGCTTTTGCCGCTGGCCCTGCCCACCCATGTCATGTGGCCTCAGAGGTCAAAACGGTTTCCTGCTCCTGCTATAGGGAATGGCTGCTGTGCATGTTCTGCCTCCCAGCAGCCTTTGGTGCCATGCAGTTGGCTTTGGGAAAATCCTGCATCCTCCTCAGGTCTTTTCCACCTTTCCTCCCAAGTCTCCAACACAACACAGTTTGGAACCAGGAAAACCCCAGACTGGGCTGCTCCACACTTGCCTCTGGCCCACAGAGGGAAGGACACTGACTCAGAAATATGTTCTCTCTCTGCCAGCCCAGACCCAATGTTCCTAGAGGTTACTCAGCCTTCGGAGAGCGTCCAGAAGAAGGAAGCCTCTAGTCGTGGGGCAGCCATCAAAAGCGTCTCTCAGTGGGATATTATTGCCCCTTCTGGCATGGCAGAAGGATGGTATAGAGGAGGGGAGTGGAACCTCAGACCTAGGGGCTGAATGAGGCCCTCCAGGATTTCTATCAGGCCTTGGGGTTCTCTTCAGAGTGGGTCAGTTGCTAGAGCATGAGTCTCTTAATCTCAGGGTCAAGGGTTTGAGCCCCATGCTGGGCAAAAGATTCCTGAACTTCAGAGGGTTAGACTAGATGAGCCTCCAGGGCCCCTTCCAACTCTACAATTCTTTGATTCTATGATTCAAGCTCCACCTCTTCACTAGCCACTCCCCTCTCCAGGCCACACCCCTTGCCAGCCTTGCTCCACATAATCTGTGAATGCTTTTGCCTGGCTGGAATTTGTCCTTGAACTCTGAGCACGCCTCTTGCTTGTCTGGATGCAGGTTAGAGAGGGGCGTGCAGCCTGCTGTACAAACATAAAACTTAGATTTCATTGCATCAGTATTGGCAGATCCATCAAGGGTTTCACAGCTGCTAGCAGTTGGCTTGCTCCTTTGGCAAGGAGAACGATTTCAACTCCAGTCTTTCATCTGGCTTTGAAAAACCTATTGTCACTTGCCTATTCTTCTCGTATTCTATTGTCACCTGCCTATTCTTCTCGTTTCAAGAAGATGGCAAAAAAGCTTGGTTCTCTCCCCACCCCAATTCGCTTTCTTCTTCATCATCATCATCAACATCATCATCATCTTATTTGTATGCTGTTTTTCCATAGTTAAAACTATGCTCAAGGTGGCTCACAAAGTGGTTTACAAAATTACAAATGTAATAAAAGTACTCATAAACAATAAACAAAACACATTCAAAAGTACACAACCAGATTTCCACACAAATTGTAAGATCTAAAAATCAAGATACCTAAAGATTGAGATCAAAAACAGTAACAAAAAGCTCCAAACAATACCCCAGCCCACGAGTCTGTTCAGCAGCCTCAGCTTTTGTAGCTGGAGTCAGTCTGGGCCTCTAAAACACCCCGCCCCTGCCCAACTTTGTCTTCAGAAAGACTCTCTGGAGACTCCAGCCTTTCTTAGAAAGTTGCACAGTCTGAAAGACAGTTCCTCATAATCCCAGATACATCAGGACTGGAGTGAGCAAGGAACGGCACTCTGCACAAGCACAAGGGCTCTCTGCTTCATGCTGTCCCCTCCCTGCAGCACTGAAAGCAGGATGCCTGAACAAACCTCCCTTAGCTTTACAACTCTGTAGAAGGCACAGGTCTGACAGGTCCCTGAACCCAAGGGGCTTGCAATAAGACACAGGGGAAAACAACAGCAGCAGGAGGGAAATAGAGGCAGGGCAAAGAAGCAGAAAGCTATGCAGTTATTTCAAGCCTGTGTCCTTTTGCTGTGGCAGTCAAAGGGTTTGGGGTCTTTTGCCTCCTTCTACACCTTTCTTGCTGGTTTGTGCTGCAAAGGGAGGGAAGGAGGTCCCGAGTACCAAGGCCTCAGGTTTGAACGGCCACAACTCCAATTAAGAGGATCGAGTAGCTAGTGGTGCAGAAGGCCTTTCTCTGTTGGAGATCCTGGAGAGCTGCCAGTCAGTGCAGACAATGCTAGGCTAGAAGGACCTGATAAGGAGGCAGCTTTCTGCACTTTTATTTCCTCTTTAATACCTGTATGAAGTTTTGCTTTGGGGGGCAGATTTACAAGACAAGGTCCTTTGGGTGTTGCCTGTTTCAGGGTTTTGATTTTGGCATATGGGTTTTGCTGTTTCAGGCAGGCTGGAGTGTGTGTGCTTGTGTGGCTTGCCTGGCTTTTAATGTTTTATTCTTTTTTAGAGAGCGCATTGTGCATTTCCGGAGAGCAGGGGGAGACAGGGTGTGAACACGTGTTTTGCCTTTTTGCTTTGTTTTCCGTGTGCCTCCATCTAGGTGACCCATATTTTTTTGTCTTCGTGATTTGTCAAGCCCACATGGCAACAGTGCCCATGGCAGTTTCTCACGCTGCCAAAACATGCCTCCCTGGGAACCCTCAAAAGTCTGGGGACCCCTAGTGGCAGAAGGCATTGCCAGCTGATCAAGGAGAGGATGTGCAGTGCAACGGGGGTAATTTTCTCTGTAAAAGGTCTGTGCTGATGTCTCCCACTCTGATTTTCTTTCTTTCTTTTTTTTACGCAGAGTACTAAGCAGTAAGAAGGGACGCGGGTGGCACTGTGGGTTAAACTACAGAGCCTAGGACTTGCCGATCAGAAGGTTGGCGGTTCAAATCCCCGTGACGGGGTGAGCTCCCGTTGCTCAGTCCCTGCTCCTGCCAACCTAGCAGTTCAAAAGCACGTCAAACTGCAAGTAGTTAAATTGGTACCGCTCTGGCGGGAAGGTAAACGGCATTTCCGTGCGCTGCTCTGGTTCGCCAAAAGCGGCTTAGTCATGCTGGCCACATGACCCGGAAGCTGTACGCCGGCTCCCTTGGCCAATAAAGCAAGATGAGCGCCGCAACCCCAGAGTCGGTCACGACTGGATCTAATGGTCAGGGGTCCCTTTACCCTTTACCTTTACTAAGCAGTAAAGGTTACCTCCCACCGAGTCAGAGCACTGGTCCATTTATTTCAGTATTGTCTGCAATTATGGGGGTTTCAGGCAGGGGCCTCTCCCAGCCCTACCAGGAGAAGCCTGGGTGAGAGACTGAACCTGGGACCTTCAGCATGCAAAGCAGACGCTCTCCCACTGAACTAAAGCCATTTTGCATAACAAGAACACAGGAAGGTGCCTTATGCCAGGCCTGAGGTTCCCCACCTCTGTTCCCGAACTAATCACTGGCCATGCCCTCTGTGACTGATGGAGACCAGTAACATCCAAAGGGTGACAGCGGCCACTTCCACAACCCAGAGCCTTCTCAAGGGGCTAACTTCATACAGTGGTACCTCGGGTTACAGACGCTTCAGGTTACAGACTCCGCTAACCCAGAAAAAGTACCTTGGGTTAAGAACCTTGCTTCAGGATGGGAACAAAAATCGTGCTCTGGCGGTGCGGCGGCAGCAGGAGGCCCCATTAGCTAAAGTGGTGCTTCAGGTTAAGAACAGTTTCAGGTTAAGAATGGACCTCTGGAACGAATTAAGTACTTAACCCGAGGTACCACTGTATTTTTAGGATTTTGCGTTTGAATCCCCACTTAGCCATGACGCTCCACTGGGTGACCTTGGGGCAGCCATCCTCTCTTAGCCTAACCCACCTTACAGAGTTGTTGTGAGGATGAACGGGGGAGAGGAGAACCAATGCACATCACCTTGAGTTCCTTGGAAGATGAAGGAGGGATATAAATGCAGCAAACAAATAAATAAATTGAAATTGAGCCGATGTGGCCCATCAGCTTGCAAGGGACCCCCACCCCCTCTGTAGCTGCAGAGGGCCCCCCCGTACCCCAAAATTATCCCTTCTGTTGTTTTGAGTAGCTGCTGCCCATGCTGACTTCCGCGGTGGGAAGATATATTACAAGATGACTCACAGGCACAAAGCAGATTTAATGCTGGAGAGTGAGGGTTAGGACACAACCCATTATTTTTTAAAAATTAATTAGCAGTTGGGCTGTGTATGTGAGCAGCTGTTCTGAAAACCCAGGAAGGTCTGCTGTGGGGAAGGGGGTTTAATTGAACCCTTTCCCTCGGGGTGACCTTTTGCCAATTCCTCCCCACCCCTCCACCACTGCTATTAGCTCTGTGGAGTAAAAATACGGATATGAAAAGGTGTGTGTGTGATTTGCATCAGAAAAGGACGCAGAAGGTTTTAACTTGCTCCAAGAGCACCATCTACCCCCCCCCTTTCAAAGCAGGCTCACCGGGTTGCTAATTAGTAAAACTAAAGCTCATGGAAGGAGGGGGATATAGGGTGCTGCCTTATACTGAGTTGGACCATTGGTCCATTTAACTCAGTACTGTTTACACTGACTGGCAGCAGCTCTCCAGAGTTTAAAAGACAGGAGATGCCGGGGATTGAACCTGAGTCCTTCTGCATGCAAAGCAGATGCTCTACCACTGAGCTATGTTCATAGTTGAGCAGCAGAGCCTCTAATCTGCATGCAGAAGGTCCCAGGTCCTATCCCTGCTTCTCCAGGTACGGCTGGGAGGCAGCCCTGCCTGAAAGCCTGGAGAGCTGCTGCCAGTCCAGGTAGATAATACAGAGCTGGATGGACAAATCGTGGGACTCAATATCAGGTAGCTTTCCAAGGTCCCTGAAAGGGGATGTAAGAGAGGAAGGGTGGAGAAGAGAGAGATGAGAAGGAATATTTAAGAGCCAGTGTGGTATTTCTGGCTAGTTTGCCCGACTAGGACCTGGGATCAAATTCCCACCATGCCATGAAGCTTACAGGGCGTGTGACCTTGGGCTCGTCGTCGTCTCTCAGCCTAGCCTACCTCACAGGGTTGTTGTGGGGATAAAATGAGGAAGCGGAGAAGTATGTACTTCCTTGGAGTTCCTTGGAGGAATGGTGGGATAAATAAATAAAAGAAATAGGAATTTGGAGGAGGCAGACATGGGCTTGTCAGACGGGCATCTGTTGTTATGAACCACTTCCATCTACTGCACACCCCAACTCCTCCCCTTTTCCTAATGGTCATGCCTTAATTTGATATCAAGCCTGCCTTTGTCTTGCTGCTTCCCTCCCTCTCCCCACCCTACATCAACAGGCACGCTCCGTATGGAGCAGACTTTGGTAATATGGCGCCCTGAGCGAGGACAAAATTTGGCAGAACTGACATGATTGGTCAGCTACACCCATGTTGTAAGAATAGCACCAGTGGGCATAGCCTGAGTGCACTGTTTATGCAGAACCAGCCCAGTGAACACTCGGAACAAATAAAGTCTTTCAAGGCAGACAGTAGGAGAATTCATAGCACTGCAATTATTTTAGGCCATTTTTCTCGAGCTGTGCAAAGTCCTGGGTTTGTGGGGAAGTGGCGCAGGTGAGTGGCAGGGCATTTTCTTTGCACACAAAAGTTTCCTGGCATCTCCAGGACTGGAAATGTCCCACCTGAAAATCTACTGCAAGTGACTGTAGCCAAAACACTAATCCTATGCGTGGTTTTCTGCCTGCGGAATGGATGATACTAAATTAGATGGACCAATGGTCTGGCTGATACTGAGCCAGATCATTGGTCCATGTAGCTCTATATCCCCCACACCAACTGGCAGCAGCTCTCCAGGATTTCCTGCCCGAAACCCCCGAGAGTTGCTGCCATTTAGTGTGGGCAGTACTGAGCTACATAGACCTATGGCTCATTGTATGTTCCTATAAAGGAGCTGCGCTGACATGGAGAAGGTTTCTCCCTGGTCACCAGCTAAAGAGACAGACCAAACTGCTGTCAGTTGCAGCCAGCCTGCAGATCTGCAGCCTGAACAACAACAACAACAGCCTGTGCTGATGCTTCCTTGCCCCCCCACTTTAACGCCCACCCCACAGGAAATCGAAGGACCGGTCTAGACTGCACCAGCAATGCAGTCCACCATGATGCTGCTGCAGGACTGGCTAAGGTGCTGCCCTTGCAGAACAGGCAGCTGCAGAAAAAGCCTCGCCAGCAGAGCGCTTGGCACAGGGTCTGCGGCACCGCCATGTCCCGCACCCAGCCTTCCCAGACTGCACCTGCGTTTTCCACATTCCTAGACCTTGGCGCGGTGACCGCAGCGCTCCTGACACCCAGCTGGAGTCCGCCACCCAAGGAGATCAGGTTACTGGTTCGAGGGCAACGGCTCTCTACCCTGTGGGCGATACTGCAGCAATCCCTCCCCCCAGCCATGTGGCGCTGATACAGCAAGTATGCCCGCGTTAGACAGTCTTGGAAATCGGATGCCGGATCCGTTCCATCAATACAGCCTCTCTCTCTCTCACACACACGCATTTCTGGGGAGGCGACCAATTTCTCCCCCTCCCTCCCAACACTTTCTGCATGTGGCGGTGGGGTCTGTAAGGCGGAAGAACGGGCAAATCTGCAAGAGGAAGGGCGGGGTGGCAGCCCCCTCCCACAGGGAGACCCTCCTAAGAATACCAAGAAAAGCTCTAGGGTGCTGAGAAAGATGGCAGCGCCCAATGGTGTCGCCCTCTGGGGCTGCTGCTGCTGCTGCGTCAGAGGGGACCCGAGAGGGTCACTAAGGCAGAGGAAGCAAACGCGTAAGAGACCCAGCCCTGCCCCCTTGCCGTCCTTTTCTCTGGGGAAGCGGAGTCTGGTCCACAAAAGCGCAATAAAAGGGTTAGTCTCTAAGGTGACAGGAGACTCCTTGATGTTTTTGCTGCAAGGGTCCGACCCGTCGACTACGTCCCTTTGGAAGTCCTGCTCCCTTGCAGGACTCCATCCCTCTTTCCCTGCCCTTGCCTGCATTCCAGATCTATTCTCCTCCACCTCCGTGGCTCCTCCAATCGCCTCTTTCCTCCTTCCTGCTCATCTCTTTCTTCCTCGGCTCTGTCTCTCCCTAACAGAGCAATCTTGGGAACGTTTGCTCACGAGCAAGCGCTGTGCTTGTACCTTTGCGCAAAGGAATGCAGTCTTTTTTTATTCGTGTGTTCATTCCCCCCCACCGGGCGGTTAGCCGCTCCTTTCCTCCATCTCACCTTTCCTACCTACTCCATCTTCTTCCACCTCTCTTCATCGTCCACCCCACCCTCCGCCTCCGGTTCTGCGGCCTCACGTCTCCAAAATTTCCCGGGGGTGGGGGCAAGAAAATATGAACAGGAGAAGGGACAGCGGTCTTCGCTTCCCGCCGAACCCCCTGCCCTCCCTCCTGCAGCCCTCCTCCTGCAGCCTCCCTGCCCTCCTCCCTGCCCTCCTCCTGCAGCCGCCCCACCCTGGAGATGGGCTCCTCCGACGGTCCCCTGGCGAAAAGCGAGCCCCGTTACCTGCGTCCGGAGCGAGGATGCTGCGCGTCTCTGGCTCCTGCAGTCTGGGGCAAGGCGAGAGACTGCTGCACGAGGCGACAGGGAGGAGGGGCGGGGCTCCGGGACACGCCCCGCCCACGCAGCCCCACCCCCTGCGGTACAAAGCGGACTTCTCTGCAGGGGTGGGGCGAGCGCCTTCAGCAGCTTCTGGAGCCCCCTCCCACGCCACGTGGTACACGGCCGGGAAGGAGAGGCGGAAGTGACAGCCGTGGTGGCTGGGCTGCGTCTCTCAGGTGTGCCTCAGTTTTAGGGACTCGCAGTCGGGGAGAGGGCTCAGGTTGGTTGGTGGGCGCAGGTTCTACTTGAGGGCTTCCCAGAAGACGTTTGGTTAGGCTGATCTCCACAAATACAGATTCCCTGGGTGGTTATGAGGCAACCCTTATCTCTTGCCTTTCTCTCACAAACCTGGTGCCCCATCCTGCCTTCCTCAGCTCTTACCAGGCCCAGCCAGTGCCCATTCCTCGTCAGCCCCTGCCATTGTGCTAAGCTAAGGCCTGCTCCATCACCCTTGAGCCTCCCAAGGACCCAAGCTGATGCCTTTAGCTTGTCTCCCCAATTTTACTGCTCAGGTAGCTTCTCTGAGAGCTGGACCATGAAGAAGGCTGATCGCCGAAGAATTGATGCTTTTGAATTATGGTGCTGGAGGAGACTCTTTAGAGTCCCATGGACTGCGAGAAGATCAAACCTATCCATTCTGAAGGAAATCAGCCCTGAGTGCTCACTGGAAGGACAGATCGTGAAGCTGAGACTCCAATACTTTGGCCACCTCATGAGAAGAGAAGACTCCCTGGAATAGACCCTGATGTTGGGAGAGATGGAGGGCACAAGGAGAAGGGGACGACGGAGGACAAGATGGTTGGACAGTGTTCTCGAAGCTACCAGCATGAGTCTGACCAAACTGCGGGAGGCAGTGGAAGACAGGAGTGCCTGGTGTGCTCTGGTCCATGGGGTCACAAAGAGTCGGACACAACTAAACGACTAAACAACAACAAGCTTCTCTGTGACCAGTTTTTGGCCCAGCCAGACTTGGTTTGTAACTGCAACTCATCAGCTGAGGATTGGAAATCTGGTGGGGGGGGGAGGGGGGAGGCAGAGTCCAACGCTGCTCAGTGTCCTAGTCTTGTTTTGTGAACCTTTATAGAGTGTTTCCCACAGCTTATTGTCAAAGAAAATCATGTCAAAGACCAAAAAAGGAATCTTGTCTGCACACAATAAAACCTTAGAATTCCAATAAAACCTTACTGAATTCCTCATCTGATGCGAGTCTTTTCCTGGAAGCTGTGTGTTAGTTAAGCACAATGAGCCTGGCTGTTTCGGCAAATCTGCAGAAGTGGTTCGAAAGGAGACCGTATGGTGCTTTCCAGTTCTGTGTGTGTCTCTGGGAAAGCTTAAGGACTGAGTCAGCATACATTGCCGGCACCTGCCAACCAAGCCCAGCCAGGCTTGCTAACTGGAAAAAAAGACACAAACAGCTCTGCTCACTGATCCTTCAAGAGAAACGTGGTCCACAGATCTCAAAAGGGGTGCAGATAACCCTGCTAACATTTGAAAATCAAAACTCCTGAGAAAGGCACAGCCGTGGGGGCCGTTTGAAAAGTTGGCAACCATAGCATTGGCACATTTCTGTGGATGAGAACCAAATTGGATGTGCAGCACCTCATATGAGACATCACCAAGGAGTTTGGGGTGGGGTGGGGCTCGGACCTCTGCTGGGAACCCCAAAGAACTGATGTGTGCCATCATGAAGATCTTCAGCTGTTTGAGATCCAGCACCCACCTCTGACTCCCAGCCATAAAGGTAAAGGTAAAGGGACTCCTGACCATTAGGTCCAGTCATGGCCGACTCTGGGGTTGCAGCGCTCATCTCACTTTATTGGCTGAGGGAGCCGGTGTAAAGCTTCCAGGTCATGTGGCCAGCATGACTAAGCTTCTGGTGAACCAGAGCAGCTCACGGAAACACCGTTTACCTTCCCGCCTGAGCAGTACCTATTTATCTACTTGCACTTTGACGTGCTTTCGAACTGCTAGGTTGGCAGGAGCTGGGACCGAGCAATGGGAGTTCACCCCGTCGTGGGGATTCGAACCGCTGACCTTCCGATCGGCAAGTCCTAGGCTCTGTGGTTTAACCCACAGCGCCACCCGCATCCCGAACCCCAGCCATAGCCTCCATCATTTCTCCGATGAAAATAGGGACGTCCTAAGGAAAAGCGGGACATTCTAGGATCAAATCAGAAACCGGGACGGCTTCTTGTAAATTCAGGAATGTCCCTGGAAAATAGGGGCACTAGGAGGGTCTGCCAACCTGCATCATATGACCCACTTTCGAATAGTCCCTTTTGATTTATACCAGTATAAGGCACACTAGGAATCCTAAAATGGCAATTTAACCGGGCATTATTGCATAGTGTTGCTTTAGCATTGCTAAATGAAAACCAGTGAAGTAGGCAAGAGCCCAGAACAGATATTCTGAAATCGGAGGAATGTGTACATGAATTGGGGAGGAGGGAACAGGAGATAGGACTGCTTGAGGCATTGGGAACCAAGTGACTATACACAGAGAGATCCATAAATGGATCCCCCTCTCTGTACAGCAAGAATTCTTCCCCATGACCCAACCCTATTTCCCGTTACAGGACGTGGAGTGAGCAGTGAGGATGATGCAGCAAATGCCGGGCAACTAGCTGCCTACCAGTGTCCCATTTGTTCTGGAAAGTCTAGAAAGCCATAGAAACAAATTAGAAAATGATCAGAGAGTTCATACTCCTCAGAGAACTCCTTTGCTACAGGTATAGCTATAAGGAAGTGGGGGATGCAGTTTGCCAGAGATACATTTATTATTGAAAAGGCTCTTGCATTTATCCTGCCACTGCAACACTCATGGAAATGGAAAGGGCGGCTTCCTAATGTGGATGTTGGTAGTGCCAAAGAGCAAAGTGGCAGAAGGAGCCTGGCATTCGGTGGAGGGAGAGCCAGCTGGGCCGCTCACAAACAGCAACAGGGAGAAGGAAAGGAGAGGGGCGTGTGATTGAGCGATACAAAACCATGCATGGTGTGGAATAATGTGGAGCCAGTGTGGTGTAGTGGTTAGAGGGCTGGGCTAGGATCTGGGAGACCAGGGTTTGAATCCCTTCTCAGCCATGAAACTCACTGGGTCAGATTTTTGGGCCAGCCACAGTCTCCCTCAGCCTAACCTACCTCGTAGGGTTGTTGTGAGCTCTTTGGAGGAATGGTGGGAAATAAATAAAGTGGGCAGATATTTCTTTCTCTCATAATACTAGAACTTGGAGACACATCCAATGAAGCTGAACACTGGAAGATTCAAAACTGGCAAAAGAAAGTACTTCTTCGCGCAGTGCAGAGCAGGCCCAGACATGGGGGGCGGGGGGGGGGGGGCGGGCGATATGGGCCACTTGGCCCAGGCCTCCGATTCCAAAGGGGGCCTCGATCAGCATACATTCCCTATGTATTTTTAAAAAGCACTATTGTATATCTATATTTTCCATTTTGTCTTTATATGCAGATATGGTTCAAGCCTTGAAATAAAATTATTTGTCAGCATAACTCTTGTGAAAATTGTTTATATACTTACTTATTTATAAGACTTCAGTTATCCCCAGGGTAAAAAAAAAAGGGGGGGGCATTATCTACCTGGCCCGGGCCTCTGCCTGGTGCTGCAAGGCCCTGGTGCAGAGTTAAACTATGGAACTCACTGCCACAAGATGCAGTGGTGGCTACTAACCTGGATGGCTTTAAAAGAGGAATAGACACACGTGCAGAGGGGTGAGGCTACCAATGGCTACTGGCCACAAGGGCTTTGTTCTCCTTCCTCTGCTGCAGGCAGTATGTCTCTTAATGCCAGCTTGCCTGGAGTCAGAAGTGGAGAGAGAGAGAGTGGGAGCTGTTGTGCTGTTGCCTTCATGCCCTGCCTGGGAGCAACTTGGAGCCATCTGATGGTCCACCACTGTGGGAAGCAGGAGGTGGAACTGATGGGACATTGGCTTGATTCAGGAGGGCTCTTCTGATGTTCCTAGAATCTTAACATGGTGAACTTCAAAAGTATGAAAGATGTGGGTGTATGGAGTGATGAGATTTGGAGGGGGAGAGTAATAAATTAAAATTTTGTCTAAAATGTATAAGCTGCTGCTTGAATGGCATTTGAAAGATGAGGAGGTAAAGTTGGTTATGATACATTGGGCCAAAAACTTTGGGTATAATGTACAGTTAGAGGATTGGGAAAAACTGTGGAAAGATGGATTAAAATTTACTGCATGCAATGCCTTAAAAGAAAATGTGATGAAAATGATGTATAGGAGGTATATTATGCCTGTGAAATTAGCTTAAATGTATAAAGTTAGTAACAAATGTTGGGAATCTAAAGAAAAAGAAGGAACATTTTATCACATGTGGTGGGAATGTAAAAAACTTAATTCTGGGAAATGATTTATAATGAGATGAAAAAGATGTTGAAATATACATTTATTAAGAAACCAGAAGCATTTTTACTTGGCATTGTAGGAGATGATATAAACAGAAAGGACTGTAAGTTGTTTTTATATGCAATGACGGCAGCAAGAATATTACTGGCACAAAAATGGAAGCAAGAAGAACTACTGACGAAAGAAGAATGGAGGATGAAATTGATGCAGAATTAGATAAATTAACAGGAAGAATTCGAAACTTGCGGGACCAGAGATTCTCAGAAGATTGGAATAAATTTACAGACTATTTGAAAAATAATTGTGATGAACAGATTACGCTAGTAGGTTTGCAAGAAGTTTTGTAAGGTGAATTATCTGAAATATTGCAAAAAAGACAATGAGGAGAATTATTAGTTAAGGGTATTGTGATGGGATGATGAGCTGCTTGTGCGTAAAATCCTAGTCCCTCAGAGTTTGGTTAAGTCCGCAAACCTCTGTCTATAACGGAGCCCCTTAAGCATGGCTCCGTCAGTCGCTAGCAGAATCCGACAGTGGGCGCTTACGGAATCTCTTCCAGCATAAAAGCTCCTTAACGGAAACGCGTCTTCTGGACTCTCGGCGCGACAGTTTCCGGCGAGGAGTGGGTGTCCCTATAGGAGGTCCTGAAACCTCCCCACTGTTTTCGCTGGAAGTGTCTCTGAGCCATCCCTCCGACTCACTTTCCCTCGGAGCTCCTCCTCTCCCCCTGCTGGTTCCCTCTTCAGCTGCTAAGTCTCTCTCAACCTCTGTGAGCCCTTCCACCTCCTGTCCTTCCGATGGCAGTTCCCTGACAGGTATTAAAGGTAATATGAAATTAAGAAATGCATAATATGTGATAAATAATGGAAAATCACCAGAGGCGTTGATGGAAGTCCAAAAACATTGTATAGGAGGAGAAGTATGTTGTATGAATGTTGGAAATAATATGTTAAAAAATTAATAAAAATGTATATATATTTAAAAAAGACATTTGGAGGGGGAGAGAGATAGATAAAGAGAGAGAGATGTGGGTGGCTGTCACCATGTGGCAAACAGATGCTTCTGGCAGCCACAGGAATTCAAGCCCTTCTCTTCTCCTTGGACTCTTCTTTTCTGGGTCCTCCAGAAATTTCAGGAATTCAAGATAGAAGGGGCCTCAGTTCCCTGGAAAAAAGATTCCTGCCCATCCCTGATTCATCTCTCTCTCTCCATCCAGGACACTGGCCTTCTTTCTTGCTGCACGAGAAGTTTGGCAAAAACAGCCCTTTCCTTCTGGAGAGTGATCACACTAGGGAGGAGGGGAGGAACTGATGATGCACACGGCTGGCCTTGCGTTTTGCACCACCAGAATCTGGCTCCACCTCTGAAGGATGCCAAAAGCAGGAGGTTTTCCCCTTCATTGTTGAAATGATCCTGCAAAGTAAGTGTGTGTGTGTGCATTGCCCTTTCAGCTTTCTTCTTCCCTCCTTCATTCCCCAAGACATTTTGACAAGCCCCAGATCACACGCTTTTAATTCTGTGCTGAAAATTCCTTTGCCAGAGTCTTGTCCCTTCCTGATTCATCTTCCTGTTCTAGCTAACAACCCCTGAGATGTTTGGCAAAAACAGATATTTCTCGCAAGCAAGAAGCAGACTCAGCCTCCTCATCACCATGGAAGCAGCAGTCTATGCAGAAATGTCACAGGCTTAGAGAGCTTGTGATATCTTGTGCATCTTGCAAAATGGGGGTGGGGAACACAAACAAGTATAAAATGAGAGGGAGGGCAGGTGGTATTCACAAGTCCTCTCGGAAATGGGGTCTGTGCCTTTGGACAGGTTCCTGCCCTGTGTTACTTCATCCCACAAACGCCATGCATCCCCTCCATGTACATTGCTGACAGGATGGGTGGCTGTCCCAAACATCTGGATAGCCCCAAGATTGACAAAACCTGGCTGGCTCTTTCCATTTCTCTCTTCTCTTCCCCTTAGGCTGCAGCACACTGCTCTGTTCTGTCCCCGCTTTGTCTAGCATCTGCCTCTCCCAGGGGCAGATTTTTTTTAAAAAAGAATATTTGGTAATATGGCCCCTTGAGCAAGGCCAAAATTTGGTGCTCCCAAATGGATCTTCTCAATTACGTATCTTCTCAATTTTGTGCCCCCTTGACTTGGCTCCCTGTGTGGAGGAACCGACTGCACCATCCCAAAACCAACGCTGTTTCCCCAACAACCCAACAATTCTGCTCATTGGTGTCTGGAGCCCATTGGGACCGACAGGTCAGAAGCCAGGGAGGCCAACAGCAGGGGGAGCCAGAGCGGATGAGAGGCAGAGCCAACTAACCCTCATTTGCTCCCTATCCTCTTCGTCCACTTCTCTGCTGAGTTCTACAAGACTGGGATTGAGGGGAAAGGGGCTGGCAGGCAGTGCCATCTCTTGGACTGGTTGTAAGTAAGAAGGCAAGCGAGTGCATGGGGGTGGGGTGGGGAGAAGCTGTATTCTGGACTGGCTGGATGCAGAAGAGTGGTGGGAGGCACCAGCTGGAGAACCCCCAAGGGAACCCCCAAAGGAAGAAGGCTAAGAGCCAGGGGATTGGTGGTGGGACGACACTGAGTGGTCAGAGGGAGAGGTGTCAGAATCTGAAGAGGCAACAGGCTTTAGTGAGCAGGGTAGGTCTGTGGCAGAGAGCAGTTCAGAACCAGAGGCAGAAGCGGAGGCTGGAGAGGGGGTGGGGTCAAGAAGCAGAGTGGAGACTGGCTGCTCCAGGGAGTCTCCCCCTCCTGCTGCAAGCAGCTCCCCTCCTCGCTGGTCTTCCAGAACACCTGGAAGAATGAAGAGAATGGAGCAAAGAGAGTAAAGATGAAGCAGCCGTAGGCTGCTGGGGAAGGAACCCGGGAAGGAGGAATCTTAAGAGAGTGGTGGGATGGTGGGGACCTTCAGCCCTCGCCACTGCCTCATTGGGGCAAGTCCACCACAAACTTCAGAGTTGCAAATGTTTCCCCATAGAAGAAGAAGAAGAAGAAGAAGAAGAAGAAGAAGAAGAAGAAGAAGAAGAAGAGGAGGAGTTTGGATTTGATATCCTGCTTTATCACTACCTGAAGGAGTCTCAAAGCAGTTAACATTCTCCTTTCCCTTCCTCCCCCACAAAAAACACTCTGTGAGGTGAGTGGGGCTGAGAGACTTCAGAAAACAGAAGAACAGTGTGGTCGTGGAGAAGTATTCTATACAGAGAGCAGGCTGAGAGATCCTTACCACTGGATCTGCCCAAGAAGAAGGGATGTAATGGCCTCTCATGCCTCATCTTTGGCAAGATGCAGCTCACGAGCTCTCGTGTTTCTCTGTGACCAGCTTGAAAGAGTCTTCAGGAGAAAAGTGTGTATAGTAGAGACCCCTGCACAGGCAAATGCTTTGTATCTGGGTCATAATGATCTGAGAGGGGGCTGCACTTCTGAGTGAGGAATCTGATTTGCAGTTATGCCAATTGAGGGTTCGATGGACACACACGCGCGATGCACCAAAATTATTCGGATTCTGTTTCACATCGTTCCAAATATTGACAAAAGCAACACCCCAGTCCCTGTGCACCCTCAGCCTGGTCTCTGCCATGCCAATCTTTAACTCCCACCCCTCCTTTTCCATATTCAGTATTTATAAGCTGCCTAGGCAAGGACCATACCATTTCAGCACTCTGCACAGCACCTATTATACAGCTGGCGCTATGCATCAGCTGAGCAACAGACAGGATTTGGGCTTTGATTTATATCCTTGAGCCTACAGTGCTTGGGAAGCAGCTTTTCAAAGGTTTCTGAGCCCTTTGTAACGCTGAAAAAGCTGCAGCTTTTGTTGAAGGTCGGTGTGAAAATAACCTAATATTATATCTGTTTCATGAGTCCTTCAATGACATTCATGTGGCGAGGCTTTTTGTTTTTGGGGTTTTTTTGTCTCAAAAACACGAGTTTTGCTACATCTACAAAAAACGTCTTCCTGCCAGCTGCTTTCACCAGGTGGTGCCTCTATATTTATGTAGTTCATAAAGTGTTTTTTTAAAGAAGGGATAAGAACATTATCAATAAGGCTGAGACAAACCTACTCACTTTTCTTTTTGTGAACAGTTTCAAGAGTTTTACAACGGTACTTTTCCCCCCAATGGCTATTTGGATGCGTGAATTTTTATGAATGCTGGTGTTTTCATTCATTTATGTTGCCCTCACTTGTTCTCACTTGTAGTAGCCTTCATTTGCCCCCAGTGACATAATCAAAAAGCCAAATCTGATTTTTTTAGTAGGGCTTCTGTCTTGAATTGCATAGATGTGTGAATTAAAATAAAACCTTTTAAACTGGTGAAAAAGGCACCAGTGATTATTTGGGCACGATACTTAAAATAAATAAATAATTGCTTAAATTATTTTAATGTTAACCCTTATTAAAACTATAGATGTCAAGGAATGTATTGGAAAAGGCATTTCCTCGTTTATGAAAAGGAAGGAGGAATATAGCCCTTCTTAGATGGTTCCTGGCATGACATTCATGCATGGTCTGAGAAAATTATGCTTCCCACCCACCATCAAAGACTGTGACAAGCAGTGCCGGATTTACATTTAAGCTAAACAAGCTATAGCTTAGGGCTCCACTCTCTGGGGGCCCCAAAAAATTAAAGGAAAAAAAAATGCATATTTTGTTATGTGCAAATGGCTTTAGATTCCCATTAGGTCCACAAATTACCATATAACATATATTCAACACAAAAACCAGCGTCAATTTGTTGTTGACAAAGGACAGCTGGACATACAAAGGGCCTCATTACCTCCAATAGCTTAGGGCCTCATCAAACCTAAATCCGGCCCTGGTGACAAGCAAAAGTTGGGGTTTAGTGACAAAAAGCCAGAGTCGGGGACCGTAATCACACAATTGCACAGGCCACTTTGGTATTTGCAGAATGAATGGGAATGGGCAAAGGCTACTTGAGCTGTGCTCGTATCACAGGCTCTGCATCACAAAAACATTCTTCTCTCCCATGGCAAAACACCAAGTGTCCTGGAGACACCCATGGTCACACCACTGGCATCAGATGGACTTCACCGTCTCCAGGCGATCAGCGGTGAACATTGTTTGTGTCAAACGGTGTTCCCACAGTGCCAACCAGTGGTGTAGCGTGGGTTGCCGGTGCCCAGAGCAAAGAAGAGTCGTTCCGTTGACTGGAGAGGTCACTTCCTGGCTGTAACGGAGAAGCTGTTTTCAACAGAGCCCAGCAAAGCAACGAAAGTGCACCGAGTGCCGAACCTTTGAGCCCCCTAACAAATTTGCACCTGGGGCAGCTGCCCCTGTGCTCCCCACCATGCTATGCCACAGGTGCCGACTGTGACACAGATTACTCCCTGGTGGCAAGCAAGATGCATCTCCAGCCAACCTCAAATCAACACTGCCAGAACAGTCACACCCGAACTTTGCAAACACTTCTCAGATTCCAAGCTTGACCATTGCCCTTCTTGATAGAGTCTTGCAGTGCAGGCTTGAAGAGGTGCCTTGCAAAAGATCCTGAGAAATGAAATGGAGAGAGATTGAGATCTAGATGACTCAGGTGCGTGAGCCAAGCCACAAAACGCCTCTATTTCTAGGAAGTTCTTTACCCCATTAGAGCCGTGGTATCCCAGTCCATTAATTCCACAGTCTGTGCTTTTAGATATTCTCTGCAATTTCCCTTTGGAAGCCCACAAGGAAGGCCTAGAAATGGCTATCAGGTTTTGCTTCCAGCTGCAAAACTGTGCATCTGATTTGAGGAATGCTGACTCTAGCTATCCTCTGCCAAGTGCTGCAGTTTGAGGGGAACCCCATCACAACCCCAAATCTTAGGCTGGGAGGGGAGGATTTGCCCCAGAGGGCTCACAATATTTCAGTTTGATCTCTTTCGCTCGGGATGCTTGAGCAGACGTTTATTATTTGCACTGTGAGTTCCTTGGCAAAAAATAAAAATTAAATTAAAATCTCCTCCCTTCCAGGTTCCTCTTTGCATCCTGGATTTCTTTCTTCCCCCAGACCATCTGGCACAAACACACATTTTCTTTGAGAGAGAGAAGCAGACTCATCATTCTCAAAACCACCACCACCGCAGACGTGTTTCCCCTGAAATGTCTCAGGGTTTTTGAGACACTTTCTAAAGGCCGTTCCCCAGCTCGCCCAGAGCAATATGCCAGGGAAGCAAGTTTTGGTTTGTGAGATTTTGCTGGTGTTGGAAGCTGGAGAATGCAGAGGCTTGTCTTGCTCTGTGCTAGATCCAGAGCTGTGACTTGTTGTTTAGTCATTTAGTCGTGTCCGACTCTTCGTGGCCCCATGGACCAGAGCACACCAGGCACTCCTGTCTTCCACTGCCTCCCACAGTTTGGTCAAACTCATGCTGGTAGCTTCGAGAACACTATCCAACCATCTCATCCTCTGTCGTCCCCTTCTCCTTGTGCCCTCCATCTTTCCCAACATCAGGGTCTTTTCCAGGGAGTCTTCTCTTCTCATGAGGTGGCCAAAGCATTGGAGCCTCAGCTTCAGGATCTGTCCTTCCAGTGAGCACTCAGGGCTGATTTCCTCCAGAATGGATAGGTTTGATCTTCTTGCAGTCCATGGGACTCTCAAGAGTCTCTTCCAGCACCACAATTCAAAAGCATCAATTCTTCGGTGATCAGCCTTCTTTATGGTCCAGCTCTCACTTCCATACATCACTACTGGGAAAACCATAGCTTTAACTATACGGACCTTTGTTGGCAAGGTGATGTCTCTACTTTTTAGGTTCTCCAAAAACCTAATGGGGAGGCAAGGTCTATTGGAATGTCAAGGCAGTGAACCCCTCTGTCCTATGAACAGGCTGTAAATAAAACGAGATATCCTAAAGACTCCATGGTCTTCTTTTTATTTTTTATTTATTGATACTTATTCAAAGATATACAAAAGTTCAAACCCAATGCAAAGTATCTTTTTTTAAAATAATGCACCAAAATAAAAGAAACGTTTCTAAAATCTAACCTAAGAAGGACAGAGGAGGAAAGAAGGGAAAAGGAAAACAAAGGAAGAAAGCATTCCTGCTCCACACCTTCAGCTCCACAATTCTACGAGTTCCCAAACATAATGGAATTATTAATTCACCAGACTAGTTCTCTGTGTTGTGAATTTTCCACTACAGGAGAGGTAGTTAGCAGTGCAAGCCTGACGCCTAGTGTTCAGTTCTTTGAGGTGCAGGCTGGCCACCCCACACCCGTTGAGAACTCTCCCAAAGGATACAGAAATCAGATACCCTTTGGGGAGAGAGCTAATTGCAGAGACTAGATTGACCTCCACACCCCCTGCCACAATGCAATGGAAGTGTGGGGCTGCTGGCCTCTTTAGCTGTCGTACTTTACCTTCCTTTTCCAACAAACCTTTTAAGCAGAGATCCGTATCTGTCTTGGGATTGTTATTTAAAGACGTCTTATCACTTGCTGCTTGCTGCCCTGGGCTCCTTTCGGAGGAAGGGTGGGATAATAAATAGAATAAATCAGAAACATAATAAATAAACGAATAAATTGTTGGAACAAACAAACAAACAGTGGGGCTGTGAGGGCACCATTTGCCTGATGCCTCTGTGGCACAGGGGGTAAAAAGGTAAAGGTAAAGGGACCCCTGACCGTTAGGTCAAGTCGTGGATGACTCTGGGGTTGCAGCACTGATCTCGCTTTACTGGCCGAGGGAACCGGCATTTGTCCACAGACAATTTTTCCTGGTCATGTGGCCAGCATGACTAAGCTGCTTCTGGCGAAACCAGAGCAGCACACGGAAACGCCATTTACCTTCCCGCCGGAGCGGTACCTATTTATCTACTTGCACTTTGACGTGCTTTTGAACTGCTAGGTTGGCAGGAACAGGGACAGAGCAACAGGAGCTCTCCCCATCGTGGGGATTCAAACCGCCAACCTTCTGATCAGCAAGCCCTAGGCTCAGTGGTTTAGACCACAGCGCCACCCGCGTCCCCGGCACAGGGGGTACAATGCCATTAATGGTGATTCCAAAGTGAGGGGTGGGGGTGGGGAAATGAAATTGTGACTCTCACCCCTGCATCCTAGGATCTTTATACATTGCAAGCTCTTCGTCTGCTCTAGGCATGGAGGGGTGGTGGTCTGTGTCCCCCAGACAGGGATGGATCTATTAAGAAACCAATGAAGCTTACATTTCAGGGCTCCTAATCCCAGAGGGAAGCAAGTTCAGTCCACATTGCTTAAAATGTTGGGGTCTAACAGACCCAATTTGTTGGGGTCTAACCCAATTTGAGTGGCATGACTCTAACAGACCCAATTTGAGTGGCATGACTCAGATGGATTAATTTTTTGTTGTATTGTTGTTGTTTAGTCGTTTAGTCGTGTCCGATTCTTTGTGACCCCATGGACCAGAGCACGCCAGACACTCCTGTCTTCCGCTGCCTCCCGCAGTTTGGTCAGACTCATGTTTGTAGCTTTGAGAACACTGTCCAACCATCTCGTCCTCTGTCGTCCCCTTCTCCTTGTGCCCTCAATCTTTCCCAACATCAGGGTCTTTTTCAGGGAGTCTTCTCTTCTTTTGAGGTGGCCAAAGTATTGGAGCCTCAGTTTCAGGATCTGTCCTTCCAGTGAGCACTCAGGGCTGATTTCCTTCAGAATGGAGAGGTTTGATCTTCTTGCAGTCTATGGGACTCTCAAGAGTCTCCTCCAGCACCATAATTCAAAAGCATCAATTCTTTGGCGATCAGCCTTCTTTATAGTCCAGCTCTCACTTCCATACATCACTACTGGGAAAACCATGGCTTTAACTATACGGACAAGGTGATGTCTCTGCTTTTTAAGACGCTGTCTAGGTTTGCCATTGCCTGTCTCCCAAGGAGCAGGCGTCTTTTAATTTCGTGACTGTGGTCACCATCTGCAGTGATCTTTTTGTTGTATATGTTTCAACAATTCTGAAGTTTGACAGTCGATAGCACAGATGTTGTAAAGGTGTGGTGATCTGTCATGGAACAACCCCACCGAAGAAGATCGCAGTGGTTACCCAGACCTTGTTGCTAGTTGTGAAGAGGTCCTCATGACAGTTTCAGGGCCCCCCAAATGCAGGTCTGCCGCTGCCCCCAGGTGGTGTTGGGCAGCACCTCCCATCATCCCTGACCATTGGCCATGCTGGCGCCTGTCACCATGACCAACGTTTTGCTAGTAATGAGCAGGAGTCCAGGGCCAGAGTTTGGAAGATGCCACTGCAAACAGATTAAAGGTGTTGCAACAGGGCTTTAAAGAGAATTGGAACTAAGAGGCGTGACATATAGCCATATTTTGGCAAGAGATACATGAACAATGGCGTAGGAAGGGGGGTGCAGTGGGTGTGGGCCACCCCGAGTGTGGTGGGTGTGGGTCGCCCCAGATGTCATCACTGAGGGGAGTGACAAAATGGCAAAAACATGTGTTTTTAAAATAAGAAATTCCCATCGTGAAAAAAAGGTTTTAAGTGCTTATGCTCACAATGTTAAGTAAGTAAACCAGAAAATAACACTTGCAACTGTATCGTATTTTTTCCTTCTTTTAATATTTTCAAAGTGTGTGTGTGTGGGGGGGGGGGGTGACAAGAAATTTTCCGCCCCGGGTACCACCTGACCTTGCTACGCCACTGTGCAGGAACTCGGAAATCATTTTGTGGAGCCATTAATGCTTCTGAAAACCACTTGCTGGGGTGTTAGGCGAGGGGTAAGTCCTCTGGTGGGGGACCCGTCGGGCCCCTTCTGTCCACCTTTGGTCCCCACTCTGCACTCAACTCTCACCTGCGGCTTCTAGTAGCTGTCAGCATGAGACAGCGGCCACACCTTGGAACGGCTTTGACAGGTGAGGGGAAACCAATGGGTCTCGAATCTTCGGTGAGTTAGGGACTTCCCCTGCATGTGAAGACAGGCTCTGGTGGATTGAGCAGACGAGACCAAGAGTGGGTCGTACAGTCAATAAGTCTGCACGTTCTGTAGAGGGAAGTGAAGGGCAGAAGGGTACTCGTCACCCTGGGAAGGTAGCCCATCTCAGGGGAAGGAAACTCCGATCGTAAACCTCTGCTTCGGGAGAAGAAATGGCTAAGGAGTAAACCCTACACAAATCCATTCCTGAGATGGTTGGATGGTGCCTTGTGCACCTCCTTCCGCAACTCCTGCAGCCAAGCTGGTGCCAAACATATTGCTCTGCTTTCCTTCAGACCAGTGGCGTAGCGTGGGGGGTGCAGGGGGGCCCGGCCGCACCGGGCGCAACATCTGGGGTTAGGGCAAATCCACAGGTTAGGGGGCGCAAATCCACGGGTTAGGGGGCGCAAATTACTTGCCTTGCCCCGGGTGCTGACAACCCACGCTACGCCACTGCTTCAGACCACATCAGTGGGGCCAAGAGAGGGGTCTTGCCTGAGCAGCCTCGGACCTCCATGCACATTGCCTAGGCTTGCACTTCAGGGAGGGCACTTCAGCGCTGCTAACACAGAGGTCTGACTTCACCTCTGCAGGTGCACTCCATTGTATCTTGAGACAGATGGATGCCAACTGACCATTTTCTGAAAACCACAGGGCTCTTCTGCTTGAGTCCTGCTTGTGGGCAGTGGCGGAGCAAGGTCAGGTGATACCTGGTGCAGAAAATTTCTTGGCCTCCCCCATTGAATTTTTATTTTTTGCCTGCAACAATGGTTTGACTTTACAGTCATACCTCGGGTTGAAGTAGCTTTGGGATAAGTATTTTCGGGTTGTGCGCTGTGGCGACCCGGAAGTAATGGAACGCGTTACTTCCAGGTTTCACCGCTCACGCATGCACAGATTGTCAAAATGACGTCACGCGCATGCGCAGAAGTGGCGAATTGCGACCCGCGCACATGCAGACGTGGGTTGCATTCATGTCTGGATGCAAATGGGGCTCTGGAACGGATCCCGTTCGCATCCAGAGGTACCACTGTATTTCATTTTTTGGGGGGGGGAGCCAAAGTTGTTGAGCTTTTTAGGGGGAGAACGTGTGCCTTGCGATAAGGAACCTGCTGGCTGAGGGAGGGCTGGCGGGCAGACCATTTCGGTAGTGGGAAACCTGGGCGTACCAAAGCAACAGCGTCTCTCACAGCCATTGGCTGCCACAGCTAGGTTTACTTCCGAGCAGGAGCTTGGGGGCACTAAAGCAACAGCTTCTGCCCCGCTTCTTTCTCTGTTCCCCACAAGGATCTGGGTTTGCAAAGAGGCTGGGGAGGCAGTCCAAATGGAGCTGCAAAGCTTTTTGAAAGTGCCTTGCCACGGATCCCGGGCATACCTCTCTCTCTCCAGCACGGTGGAGGCCAGAGGAGGTGGGTGGCATGATCCCGGTGCATGCCAGCCAGGGTGGGGGAGAAAGGGGGCAGCAATTGAGATCTACACACCCACCCACCCACCCCAAAAAGAGACAGAATAAAATACTTGGCAATGTTGGGCTCTAATCTGCATACCTGTGATGGCCTGGGATTCGGACTCGGATGCTGAACCTGAGGAATCCCAGCCTGCACAGGATTCCCCGCCTCCAGAACCAGCTGAGCCGGGGCTGGGGCATGAGCCTGAAGGGTCCTCACCTGTGCGGGATCCTCAGGTGCAGGTACCAGCTGAGTCTGCTCTGGCTCCTGAGGTGATGGAGGACCCATTGCCTGCAGGTGCTCCACTCTCAGCCCCGTCAGAGGCTCAGGGCAGAGAGGTGGAGGGAACTAAGTTCCCGCAGGAGGAGTGCTCGCCTCCAGGCCAGGAGAGGTGAGTCACCTGTGGGCCGGGGCCGCCCTATGCCTTGGGGCAGATAAAAGCCAACCAGCCCCAGTCCCAACATTGTTGGTAGCCAGTTCCTGCCTGCACCCTGTCCTGCTTTTCTGCCGGAGCTCCTAACCTCACCCGACTCCCTGCCTTGGACTCAGCTTCAGCTTTGACGGACTGCCTCCATACTGCACCCTGGACCTCGGACTGGACTCAGACCTTGCCTCACGGTTATCCCACGGGAGCAGCACAATACCACCCCTTCACTCATCATCCGCCTCCCTCATCTCCTTTTGGGGCTATCGCATGCCTTGCAACGAGGAACCTGCCGGCGGCCATACAGCTGAGGGAGAGCCGGTGGATGGACCATTTTGGCACTGGGAAGCCTGCGCACACCAAAGGAACAGCGTCTCTCACAGCAATTGACTGCTGCACAGCATTTTGTCACCCTCCTCGCACCGCACCCACTGCACCCACCTTGCTTGCGGGTTTCCCTACAGGCAGTGAAAACAGGATGCTAGATTAGATGGCCACTGGACTGATGCAGCAGGATTTCTTTAAATTCTTAGGAGAAGCGTTGGAAATGACTTTCCACATTCGGTCCCAGGATGGCCAGAATAGATGGTGCAGCCCAAAGAAATAACTGGCGCGGTGCAAAACTCGCCCCTGCAGCCAGTCTCAATTGCCGTTGCATTTGTGAATCCAGCAAAGCAGGCAGGGAATTTGATGGTCGTCCACAGATGTGGGGCCTATTAGGAAGATAAATGCAACTTGGTCTCTGCAGCTCCTGCAAAAAAAAGAGAGAGAGCGGGGAATGGATATTTATAGGCCCCAGATAGGACTTTGTGAATTGCTTTGTTGGATCAGCCAAGCGTTCTGCCTGCAACAGCAGCCAGCAAGATGCCTGTGAAAAGCCTTTAAGCTGGGGATGAAAGCAGCAGTCCATCCCTCTTGCCTTTGGCTCTGATATCCACAGGTAGACTGCCCCTATAGATGGAAGGTCAGCCAGTCAATCAATACATCTCTTTATTATGGTCAGTTACTAGCATTCCAAAAAGAAGCATTGTACTGTATACAATAGTACCAAGCAAAAGAGAGACAATATCCTGTCATTCTACTTCTCCAGATTCACTGGGGCATTTATGTTGACAATGGGGGATTTTTCCTGAACCTCCACTCTAGAACTGTTGATGGAAGAACACTTAAACATGCCAGGCAAAAAGGCTCTATGCTGCTTTTGAACAGGGAGCAAATAAAGAAAGTTTGCTGGTTTATAAGGGCTGACATGCTCTGTCAATTAGCATTTTATCTGAGATTCAGCCTGGATAGGACTGGGAAAGACGTCTCCCTGCTTGAAAATCTGGACAGCCCCTGCCAGTCCTGAGCTAGATGGACCAGTGCTTTGGAGCAGCTTTGTGTCCTTGAACCACAGGTGATGGGCAGGTGGGCAGCCACCTGTCAAAGGGGTCCATGGAGGGTTGGCCATGTCTGGATCCATCAGACATCCTTCAGATCCATCCATCCATCCTTTAGAGGATGTCCTCCATTAATCTGCTTACCAGCGCCTGCGATATACTTTCATCCTTGAGTACAGAGCCAGTGCAAAAGAACAAGATGCCTTTTCGGGGGCGGGAAATAACTGACGGGTCTTAAGCACTTAACAAAGGCACCCTTAAACTTTCTCCGGATTGTTCCCATTGTGAAAATTGAGGCCGTTGCCAGGACAACGAGAAAGTGCTTAAAATTAGATTCAAATCAGGGGCATCCCAAGGGTGACACTGCAGAGGTGTGGGCAAGAGGAAGAAAAGGAAAATCATTATAGTCTTATATTATTATCCTAACTTTCCTCCAAGGACCTCAGGGCACAATAGAAGGTGCGCCCATCCCCCTGTTTTATTTTCACAACAACCTTGCGAGGTATGTTCCGCCAAGAGAAACATTTTCCCTAATATAATGCATTTTTTAAATGTTATTTTCACTGATATCCTCGTTGTTTTTTTTAATAAACAGGTGCCTTTATTATATGCATTTTTGTAAACATTGTTTGGCTGGAAAACTGCATCGCAAATTTTGGGTGAGCACAAATTTCGAATAATGGTTTCGGCAACAGATGGATGGAAGGATGACAGTTCGCATTTTGCTTTGGAAATTGCAAATTTGATGGGTTCAGATTTAAATGTACAGCGAATCAAATTTCTCCTCCATCCTTACCAGGAAAGATAGGAGTCATGGTGGATAACATAATGGAAACATTGATGCATATGGGCCCATACTGAATTCTGTATTAGGGATGATTAGGTGTGGGTCTCTGGCTTGATTCAGTCTTAGATTTTAATGTTTTCTTTCTTGAGCTATTTGAGGGATGACCTCAAATTGCCCAAGACCTGCAGGTCTTTCCTGAATCCCATCTACAACATTCCCGGCATAAACTGAAAGTAACACCTATTGGTTCTGACTGGGATATGTCACTGTGCCATTCCCTGTAATTCTTCTGGGATTGCTTGTTTCCGTAGATGTCTCTCCCTTCTCAGTGAAATTGAGGTACAACAACAGGGAATGCAATACAGAAAGCCTGCAACTTACATGGCACTTAACTTGTGCACAAAAGTGAAAATCAGGAAAAAGTTGTTGGGCTTTTCTGGGATTTTTAAAGCATTTTATAAATTAAAAAAAATCGCCCTACCTCCGGGTTTCCCCAGACATTTTGTCGATTCAGTGAAAATCTGCCCGGGCGACATTTCGCTGCCTGATTCCTGGACGTGTCTAGGAAAACCTGGACATATGGCAATAATAATAATAATAATAATAATAATAATAATAATAATAATAATAATGGCCTGCCCATTTGACTGGGTTTCCCTAGGCACTATGGGCGGCGTCCAACACATATAAAATAATAACAAAACATTCAACAATACAAAAAAGGCCCTATACAGGGCTGCCTTCCAGTGTCTTCTAAATGTTGTATACTTACTTATCTCCTTGGCTCGAGGGTTGTATAACACCAAACCTGCCAAGGTTTTCCACATGAAAATAGGGACATCCTAAGGAAAAGCTAGGGATGCGGGTGGTGCTGTGGGTTAAACCACAGAGCCTAGGACTTGCCGATCAGAAGGTCAGCGGTTCGAATCCCCGCGATGGGGTGAGCTCCCGTTGCTCGGTCCCTGCTCCTACCAAACTAGCAGTTCGAAAGCATGCCAAAGTGCAAGTAGATCAATAGGTACTGCTCCAGTGGGAAGGTAAACAGCGTTTCCGTGCTCTGTTCTGGTTCGCCAGAAGCAGCTTAGTCATGCTGGCCGCATGACCCGGAAGCTGTACGCTGGCTCCCTCGGCCAATAAAGCGAGGTGAGCGCCGCAACACAAGAGTCAGCCATGACTGGACCTAATGGCCAGGGGTCCCTTTACCTTTAAGGAAAAGCTGGACATTTCGGGATCAAATCAAACCGGGATGGCGTCAGTAAATCTGGGACTGTCCCTGGAAAACAGGGACACTTGGGAGGTCCGGGGAGAAAGACTCCACCCACCATTGAACCCAATGTGATTTGACTATGCACGATTTTGACTTTAGGCTCAATCCCCAGAACGTAATCTCCTTGAAAGTAGCGGTCTTACAGCACTTAACATTTTCAGCTTCTGAATTTCTTGCAGCTGTTTCTCCATTTCGCCACAAGGGGGCAATGTGTGTTAGAATACAGTACTGTACACAGCCCTGTTTTAAAAAAACATGACAAGAAAATAATATCTCACCTGCTGGTGACATTTTGCTGTAAATACAGATTGCACTACACTTGCCAAACTATGGAACATGGGGCTTGTAAATCCAGTGGCGTAGCGTGGGTTGTCAGCACCCAGGGCAAGGCAAGTAATTTGCGCCCCCTAACCCGTGGATTTTAGCACTTGAGTCTCTTCCGCGCCCCCCCCCCCCCAAGATGTTGCGCCCGGTGCAGCCGGCCCCCCCTGCACCCCCCACGCTATGCCACTGTGTAAATCCATGGTTAGAGACCTCTAATCACTGACCCACAAGGCTCCGATATTCCATTATTTTGGAAGTGAAAACCCTGAATGACTTTAAGATCACTTCTCAGACTACCCCGTGGTTTCAGAGGAATAGAAAAATTGCCAAAGAGGGAAAGCAAGGATAAAAAAGGAGGACACACACACGCGCACGCACACGCACCATGGCTGCAACTTAATGAAAAGGAGATTTATTAAATATTTGGAGAAATGTAATCTGCCTTTTGCAGCGCTAATACTTAACCAACACAGCTACGGACAATTTAAATGCAATGATTCCCTGCTGCCACAGCTACATTTACAAAAAAATACATTTGAGATAAATCAAGGAAGGGGAAGCATTAAAGGCTTCCCGAGATCTGTAAACAGGAATTAAATCAAGTGCGAAACCGCTGTAAATACTTCAAGCCCATCCTGAACTTTCATGCACCGCAGTCTCTGGGTGGGGGAAAGCTGCAGAATGACCTCCATTGCACCGAAAGCTATTTTAATTGCTTTCGCCCGGGTGTGTAAGCTGAGAATCACACGCGCATAATATCAGAGGAGGTGAAGTCACCCGGCTGGGCTCAGAGGAGCGAGGAGCGCAGGCCGCATCTCTCGTCTGCTGCACGAAGCAAAAACAGGACGGGAATCAGATGTCGCGGCCCAACGTGCCGGCACCTCGCTGCACTTCATAAAGGCGTTGCGGCAGGGCAGGAAAGCGCTCAGGAAAAGGCAACTCAGGGCTGTGCAGAGTGCAGCATCATTACGCAGAACGGTGGACAAGTCAGTCATGGGGAGAGAGTTGGGTGCAAGAAGACAGGACAACGGAACGATGCACAAGCCTATCTCATGGTTGAGATGGGATTTTAAGGAGAGGCAGTGCGGTGTAGTGGTTAGAGACTAGGACCTGGGGGGATCACGGTTCAAATCCTCACTCTGCCATGAAGCTTACCACGTGACCACGTGTGTGTGTGTGTGTATACAGTGGTACCTCTGGTTACGAACTTAATTCGTTCCAGAGGTCCATTCTTAACGTGAAACCGTTCTTAACCTGAGGCACCACTTTCACTAATGGGGCCTCCTTCTGCTGTCATGCCGTCAGAGCACGATTTCTGGTCTCATCCTGAGGTAAAGTTCATAACCTGAGGTACTACTTCCGGGTTAGCGGAGTCTGTAACCTGAAGTGTTTGTAACCCAAGGTGTTTGTAACCCGAGGTACCACTGTATATAATTTTCATTTCAATAATTTTACAATCCTTTTAACATCTCAAAACTCGACTTCCTTCCCCTTCTTCCTGCAG
Source organism: Podarcis muralis (assembly GCF_964188315.1). Taxonomy (NCBI): domain Eukaryota; kingdom Metazoa; phylum Chordata; class Lepidosauria; order Squamata; family Lacertidae; genus Podarcis; species Podarcis muralis. The sequence continues at coordinate 21,257,458 of NC_135669.1, forward strand.
TTCCTTAAATTTGTCCTTTACATTTTCTGCGTATTCCAAATTAACTGAACTTAATCATTTATTCATCTATTTTAAATATATACTCTTATAAAGCTGCAGGTTATTACAACAATCCTGCCAATGTTCTTATCCTGTTTACAGTTTGCTTGCAAATATCCAATAAACCGTTTCCTCCATGGGACCTTTTGACAGCCGCCATTTCACAGGCTCACCTACCTCGCAGGGTTGTTTTGAGGCTAAAATGGGAGAGGAGGAGAACTAGAGCTCCCTAGAGGAAAGTTGGGTCACAAATGCAGCAAATAAAATAAACTAGCCCCAAGTTGCCTGAGGGTGGGAGGTCTAAAATACGGTGGAGCGAGCAGGGGTGGCAGCCCCTAGTATGTGTGTGTGCAAAGCTAGATACTCTCTTCTTGATAGCTCAGTGGGTTAGAGCGTGGTGCTGATAATGCCAAGGTTGCAGGTTCGATCCCCGTATGAGACAAGTTCAACCACTGACATCTCCACATAGGGCTGAGAAAGTCCTCTGTCTGAAACTGCTGCCGGTCAGCATAGGTCATACTGAGCTGGATAGACCAAGGATCTGACTTAAGTATAAAGTAGATTCCTAGAAATGGGACGTGGGTGGCGCTGTGGGTTAAACCACAGAGCCTAGGACTTGCCGATCAGAAGGTCGGCGGTTCGAATCCCCGCGACGGTGTGAGCTCCCGTTGTTCGGTCCCTGTTCCTGCCAACCTAGCAGTTCGAAAGCACCTCAAAGTGCAAGTAGATAAATAGGTACCGCTCCAGCGGGAAGGTAAATGGCGTTTCTGTGCGCTGCTCTGGTTCGCCAGAAGTGGCTTAGTCACGCTGGCCACATGACCTGGAAGTTGTACACCAGCTCCCTCGGCCAATAAAGCGAGATGAGCGCCGCAACCTCAGAGTCGGCCGAGCCTGACACATTAGATCGCCAGTCGTGTTGATCCAGCCTGGGGCAAACCAAGCATCGCCAGGAATGTTGTTAAAACTCAAGCGTCCTGCAAACTTCTGCAGTGCATTCAGGTTCACGCCGAGCCGCTGATGCGAACAGAGTGATGCCCTCGCGAGTGTTTCATGGGAACAGTGCCTTTGGCGGTGCTGCGGTGTCAGCTTGGAGCGCTGGTCAAAATGTCTGTCCTAGACAGGCTTGTAGGTGTGAAGAAATATATTATAGCTGATGGAGCGGCTTCTATTGAGGGTTGCCGTCCTCCTGCCAACAACCAGCAGAGGGTGCTGTTGCCCTGTGTTGAAACATATGCAGTCGGAGACCACTGGGCCAGGAAAGAGGAAGGGGTCTGTTGCAGAAATAGGGAGATGTGATGGAGCTGCAGAGTCTAATGGAGGTTTAAAGCATTGTAACTCAGAGGCGGAGCACATAAATGCATGCACAAGGTCCAAGGTTGAATCTAAGGGAAACTGCCTTACCCCAAGTCACATCATTGGGCTATATTGCCTACACTGACTGGCAGAGGCTCCTCATCATTTTCAGGCAGGGGACATTGCATGACAAGGCCCCGTAATCCTGATGCTCCCTAATTATGAAATAACCAGGCAAGGCAGCAGATACAGTGGTACCTTGGTTCTCAAACTTAATCCGTTCCGGAAGTCCATTTCAAAACCAGAACATTCCAAAAGCAAGGCATGCTTTCTCATAGAAAGTAATGCAAAATAGATTAATCCGTTCCAGACTCTTAAAAACAACCCCTAAAGCAGCTACTTAACATGGATTTTACTATCTAACGAGACCATTGATCCATAAAATGATAGCATTAATCAATGTTCTGTACTATAAAATAAATAAGACAGTATTGTAGATGATCAAAATTAAAATTACCGGTAAATTATTTTCTTACCCGCACTCATGATAGTCATTGTTTGGATGGAGGGGCTTTTATCCATTACCGCAGTCACACAATCAATCAATCAATCAATCATAAAGCGAAAAACAAGCCACAGTCACAAAAATGAAAAAGCCACACAAACAAAAACACAAAAAATAGCAAAAGCACCAGATATCATCTCAGAACACTGCAATCAGAAACGGAAGGCTTTAATTATGATGCGGGGAGGGGGAGCTCAAATGAGCTGCACAAGGGTAAAAACGGGAGGAAAAAAGCCTTAATTTCCATGGGGGGGGGGGAACAACTCAAATAAGCTGCACAAAAGTAAAAAAGGAAGGAAGGAAGCCTTAATTACTTTGTGGGGGACTCAATTTAGCTGCGCAACAGTGAAAACGGAAGCTCAGGAGCACGTTCGGCTTCCGATGCAAAGTTCAAAAACCGGACTAAGCCGCTTCTGGCGAACCAGAGCAGCGCACAGAAACGCTGTTTACCTTCCCGCCGGAGCAATACCTATTTATCTACTTGCACTTTTGACGTACTTTCGAACTGCTAGGTTGGCAGGAGCAGGGACTGAGCAACGGGAGCTCACCCCGTTGCGGGGATTCGAACCGGCAACCTTCTGATCAGCAAGTCCTAGGCTCTGTGGTTTAACCCACAGAGCCACCTGCGTCCATATAGCAAGGTCTAATCTCCATTGAGAAACTGAGGGAAAAGGAGAGGGAGGGTGGGAGGTCTGATGCCAGTGAACTGGGAAGGAGGCCTGGGCAGGTCTCAATTTATCCCCCCTGGGAGTGGACCCAAGCGACACTTATGGGTCAGTTGGGTCCGCCCCCCTGGGGAAATCCTGCCCATGCCGGCCCACCATTGGCCAAGTGGCAGGCAGGCTGGAATCAGCAACGTTCCCAGGTCACTGTGGCCAGGCTGCAATGCTCTGCCACTGAGCTATGGTGTTTCCTTCCAAACAATAGCAAGATTTAGGGTTACGCTGCCCATACGGAGCCAGAACTTTGGCCCATCTAGCTCAGTATCGTCGGCACTGACTGGCAGTGGCTCTCTAGGATTTCAGACAGGACAGGGGATATTCTCATGTCTTCCCAAGGACGTTGGCGATTCGATTGAATCTGGGAAAGCAGTTGCCCTGCCAATGAGCCACAAACATGAGTTTGGTAGTTATTTTTCTCTTTGACATCTGCTGGGAGGGCGTTCCACAGGGCGGGCGCCACTACCGAGAAGGCCCTCTGCCTGGTTCCCTGTAACTTGGCTTCTCGCAGTCAGGGAACCGCCAGAAGGCCCTCAGAGCTGGACCTCAGTGTCCGGGCAGAACGATGAGGGTGGAGATGCTCCTTCAGGTATACTGGACCGAGGCCGTTTAGGGCTTTAAAGGTCAACACCAACACTTTGAATTGCGCTATCTTAAAGAGATGTTCAAAGGCACAGCGAACATGCAAACAACTTTCCAAAATATATGGTAGGCTAGCGGCCTCGTACCCGACGTTGTGCGGGAATTCCATGAAACCAAAAAGTCCGCACAGTTTGGAAAGGTTCGCGTTGGCATCTTAATCCAAAGGGTTAATCCAATGCTATCCAAACAAGGCTGAAAAACTGCTTCTTGATCTCCCACTGTGCCCAATGTGGTGTTGGGCATCTTAGGAAGCATCCCAATGCACTGTCAGCAAACAAACAACTTTACAAAATGAATAGGGGAAAGATCTGTGCCTTTTGGCTAAAGAGGGGGCCAAATCCGCTGGGATGTGATTAGGGTCTCTCTCATTCTTCCCAAAGGGCGTTGCTCTCCCTTCTCCTCACGCAGCTCCTGCCAGCCCTTCTCCTGCTCCCGGAGGATTGCAAAGGAGAGGATTGTGGGAAGGGACTGTTAATCAGGCCTCATTTGCGATGGCGGTGAACTCTCGCGTTTCATGGCCTGCATCCTAAAAACCTGCGTTCTAATTCCCCACAGGAGCAAGATTTACACTTTCAGTTTTATGTCTAGTTGGTTAATGGCCCATTACTGTCAGAAGGATCAGTAGCTAGAAGTTAAATCCTGCTAGATTTATGATAAAGAGGGAGCCAAACACGCTTGCTGAAAACAAGGAGAGCCCAAGGTAAGCAGAGGCATCATTATTTTCTGGGAAACGGGACTCCAGGAAGGTTTGGCGAAGAACGAAGCCTAAGAGACAAAAGGGGCAGCCCCACCTGCACTAAATATTTATTGTACCACTTTAAACAAATATGGCTCCCCCCCCCCAAGAATTCTGGGAAGTGGAGCTTGTTGAGGGTGCTGAGAGTTGTTAGGAGGTCCATTTTCCCCTCCTAAAGCTACAATAAAGAGGGATTGATTGTCAAACTCCTCTCAGCACCCTTAAAGAACTATAGTTCCCAGGATTCTTTGGAGGGAAGCCGTGACTGTTAGGGTCAAGCTGCAAGGTTGTAAGACAAAAAGCGTCTGTCACCACTGGCTGAACAGACACGAGGAAGGGCAAGGCAGAGAAATGGGTACCTCTGTAATGAGGCACCGATGTTCCAAAAATGAAGCCCACCCACAGAGTCTTAATAAAGGATGCCACGTTAAAGGTGAGTTCTGGCGCCTCTTTTTCTAGACAAATAGCACTGCTTAAGGAAGCTTGTCTAATGCAGGAGAGGCCAAACCAATACAAGCAGGAGACACCAGCCTCTTGCGTATTGTGGATTTTTTGCTTGGATATTTTTACTGAAGCCTTTCATTGGTGCCATAAGAGATACTGGTGGGCACACTGGTGCCCATGGGCATCACATTGGTGAACCCTGCTCTACCTAGTCAAATATAACCTAACAGCGGTCCCATCTACCCATTCATTGTCCAGCTAGTAGAAAGGACAGGGAGCAGCTGTGTAGCTCAGTGGTTAGAGACCTTCTGCTCTGCATGCAGGAAATCGATTTGGGGGTCTGTCTAAAATGTTTTGCGTTGTCTAAAACAACTTTTGGGGGTTCCTAAAAAAAAGCTCACAAATTATTGTGTCTTCCCCAAAAAAGCTCAACAATTTTTGGGGTGTCCTGAAATATTCCCAGCCTCTCCGGCTAGGGCTGAGAGAGACCTCTGCCCCAAACCCTGGAAAGCTGTTGCCAGTCAGTGCCGACAACACTAAATGAGATGGACCAATGATCTGCCTCAGTATAAGGCAGCTTTCTGTGTTCTGTGATGGCAGCCTTTATGTGAGGAGAAGTGGGAGAGCCCAGGGGAGAATCCCCCCGGGAAACTGAGGAAAAGGATGACATGGGAGGTGGCAGAATATGGAGCCTAGTTCATCATCATCATCATTTTATTTGTATGCCGTCTTTCCATAGTTGAAACTATGCTCAAGGCAGCTTACAACATGACAAGATTTACATACTTACAAACATAGCAGAAGTCATAAACAACAAATGAAACACATCAAAACGTACGCAACCGAATGGAAACAATTTCCATGTAAATCATAAGATCTAAGACTAAAGATACAATAATAATATCAATAAGCTCTCTCAACCTCCCCATAAACAATACTCCAGCCCAGGGGTCAGCAAACTTTTTCAGCAGGGGGCCGGTCCACTGTCCCTCAGACCTTTGGGGAGGGGCGGACTATATTTTGAAGGAAAAAAAATGAATGAATTCCTATGCCCCACAAATAACCCAGAGATGCATTTTAAATAAAAGGACACATCCTACTCATGTAAAAACACGCTGATTCCCAGACCGTCTACGGGCTGGTTTGAGAAGGCGATTGGGCCAGATCGGGCCCCAGGGCCTTAGTTTGCTTACCCATGCTCCAGCCCAAGAATCTGTTCAACAGCCTCAGTTTTTGTAGCTGGAGTCAGTCAGCACTCCACTCTCCCAGGCCAGATGGGAAAGGGCCAGTAAGGCCAGGTGCAGGTCTTCCAGGGCTCACAGCCAAGATGGTCTCATTTGAAACAACACAGATAAAAATTAAAAACAGTTTAAAAGAGGAGCCCTCACTGCTGAGCGGCAGCCACAGTCCTTGTGAAGCCTGTCAGGCCCCACCCCAAGCCAGGTGGAAAAGAGCAAGGGCAGGGCTCTTCAGGCCCTCAGTAGGCAGTTATGGGAGAACAGGAGGGGGGTGGAGTTAGAGGCATCCTTTGCATCAATTCCCATACCATCTCTGCATTTCAGATCACATGCATGCGTATACCCATGCCCCACTCTCACCTCTGAGTGGGGCACCTTAGCTTCCGGATCTGTGGCATTAAAGGTGCTCTCTGCAGAAAACTCTGTCAACATTACCGACCTCGCCGGAGTGAGGGTTTATAGCCAGACCATAAACAAGTTCTGCGGCCTTCCCTGCGCACTAAGTGAGTCCCCAGACAAGGCAAGGAAATGGAAGCATGTTATTTATTTTGCAAACAGCAGAGCCATTTATTCCGGTAGCTGTCGGTGCAAGCAAGGGCTGCGAATGAGAGAGTTTGGCAAGGGGGCAGCTGGGTCTTGAAAGGATGGGCGATGTTTGCGCAGCCTCAGGCGGGTAAGGCTCCTGAGGAGAGTCCTGAGACCCAGAGAGAAAGGGGTGGGTTTCGTCCTCCATCCCTGTGACAGATACGAACATTTGATTTCTTTCTTTCTTTCTTTCTTTATTGAATAAAATGTCAAATTAAAAACAACAGCCGTCTTGATAATTACTATGACAACACCTTGAATTGTATTTCCCTTATGTTGTGCCGCCCTCAAGATTTTCCCTCAGCGGTGGGAAGTTTCAGGAGAGCTTTGAAAAAAGGATCAGTTTCCTGCTGAGGAAAGAGGGTAAAAGGTGTTTTCGTGATATCACCTGCCTCTGCAAATATCTGACTTGGAAGGGAAGAAACGTTGCAGGAGACAGGACGCTCTTTTTGACAGCTTCAGACCATGCACTCACCCCGAAGCAACAGCAGTCCCTTTGCAACCCAGGCTGAAAGTGGTAGAAAATTAAACGTTAATAAATGTCAACTACAGCATCTCTCCTAAGCCTCTGATTGCCCCTCCACTGTGGCAGCTCAAACTTCTCTCTTTTTCTCTGGCTGCAGTTGAGACATAGCTGAACGGACTGGCCTCAGGTGAGGGTGCCCATTGCACCTCTGTATGCGATACTGCTCTGGCCTGGCTTCCTTCTAGTCAGCCTCCGCTGGAGGCAAGTAATTCTGTCATGTTTTGGCATTCTACCACTCCTGATAAAGAGACACAGAAGTATTATCCACTCTTTTTTTGGGGGGGGGAGAGTAAAATTAGTTTTTATTAAAGATTTTCTTGTGTTTGAAAACAAACAAATAAACATGGAAAAGTACAGTCATATCTTGGGTTACAGATACTTCAGGTTGCATTTGGAAGTACTGGAACGGATTACTTCTGGGTTTTGGCGGTTGCGCATGTGCAGAAGTGCTAAATTGTGGGTTGCGCATGTGTAGAAGCACTGAATCGCAATCCGCGTGTGCGCAGATGCGCAGCTGTGGGTTGCGAACGCTGTGAGTTGCGAACGTGCATCCCGCACGGATCACGTTCGCAACCCGAGCATCCACTGTACATATAGCATGTCCATTTTTGATTCGTAGTCATTTTCACAGTTCATTTACATTTTGTAGGAGACACTATCGTCATAGACATCATGCAATTGTGGGGAAAGAGAGAGGAGAGACAGAGGGAGAGAGATGGGAGGCCAATGTTCTTTGAAGAGTTCCTGTTGTACCTCTGGATGAGCCATCGCTTTGGGCTTGTATTCCAATTTGGTGCCGTGACTCACACAGAAATCTAGGTGCAGGGCTCTTTAAAAGCATGTCATGTTTTACCTTTCCATTCTTGACAATATGATACACGCTGATATATGCACCAGCTGCTAGTAAGTTTAGGAAACCCTGTTATAAAAGGGGGGGGGGAATAAAGCACTGATTCCACCCCTTTGGCTCAGCACAGCAGTGCCAGGAGTATGGAGGGGGAAAGGGACAAGGCAGGGATTTGGAAATTCTGGGGGATCAGGACCTCCTCTAATTATGTACTTCTGCCCAAGAGAACCTTGCCTGCTGATTAAAAACTAATCACCTCCCCTTCTTAGGAATGACTTTACCTTCAAGGTCTCCCCAGCCTTAATCAGGCCCCTCGGCGGAGACACTTAGCTTGCAGCTCAGTCCATTCTCATTAGCCGCTCTTCTCAAGCATCAAAATGAGAGCTGTGAAGGTGTGGCCAAGAGTTGGGAGAGTTTGAGCGATGGGCTATTGTCATACTCCCTTTGTTTCTTGATTGGTGGCAGGGCTTGGGTGGAATCTTCCATGTGGACGACCCGCTCTGATTCTGGATTTGCTCCTCAGATCTGGGCGGGGAAGCCTAAGGCCCAGATGAAATCCATACGCTTCAACATTTCTCCGATGAAAATAGGGACATCTTATTCAACAACAACAACAATTTATTTGTACCCCACCCATGTGACTGGGTTGCCCCAGCCACATAATATTTCACAAAAACATAATATTGCATGAAATATTATTGTAACATACAGTGGTACCTTGGGTTACAGACGCTTCAGGTTACAGACTCCGCTAACCCGGAAGTAGTACCTCGGGTTAAGAACTTTGCTTCAAGATGAGAAAAGAAATCACGTGGCGGTGGCGCAGCAGCAGCAGGGGGCTCCATTAGCTAAAGTGGTACCTCAGGTTAAGAACAGTTTCAGGTTAAGAACAGACCTCCGGAACGAATTAAGCTCTTAACCCGAGGTACCACTGTAATTATGTTTAATTTTATTGAATATTGGAATGAAAGTTGGGAAAGCTAATCTACTTGGAGCAGTGTTGGAGGGAGCAGGGAAGAAGGAACGTCTGTGCCGGTGTATTAAACTTTGCATTAAACTTGTATTAATTTGGTGACAATCGGTTTTTTAAAAATTGGAAAATCAATAAAAATAATTGGCAAAAAATCATAATAAAACATTAGACATTTAAAAAAACCAACAACTTCCCAATACAGGCCTGTCTTCAGATGCCTTCTAAAGGGTGTATAGTTACTGATCTCCTTGGCTTGGGTGTGTGTGGTTTGCATAGCTCCATCCCCTCCAACATTTCTCTGATGAAGATAATAATAATATAATAATAATTTATTATTTATACCCCGCCCATCTGGCTGGGCTTCCCCAGCTGCTCTGGGCTGCTTTCAACAAAATATTAAAATACAGTAATGCATCAAACATTAAAATCTTCCCTAAACAGGGCTGCCTTCAGATGTCTTCTAAAAGTCTGGTTGTTGTTGTTCTCTTTGACATCTGTTGGGAGGGCGTTCCACAGGGCGGGATGTTCCACTTAGGGACATCCTAAGGAAAAGTTGGGACATTCCGGGGTCAAATCAGAAACAGGGACGGCTTCTGTTAGTGCGGGACTGTCCCTGAAAAATAGGGACACTTGGAGGTCTGGAAATGATTCCCGAGACCATGCCTCTCCCTGACTGACCCTTGGGAGGAAGGGGTGGAGCTGTAATTCTTTTCCAGAACATTCTCTCGTCTCACTGTAAATTAAGCCCCGGAACGGTAGCTCCGTCTCCTTCAGGCACAGCCTAGAACTGCGCGCCAAGGCTGAGGCCATCCATCACGCCTGCATTCGGCTAGGAACTTTGTTGATAAAAAGTGTTTCCTTTGCAGGGGGATCTATCATTCTGGCAGGCGCTTTTTGGTCTATAATAAAACACACGGCACCCTTCTTTGTTTGTTTCCTCCCCAGTTTGGGCTTTTATTATTATTATCATTAGGAAGCTTAATGCCATGTATCTCGCCGCTCCATATAAATAACTCCTCCAAATGGAAGAGGTGAAGCTGGCGAACGGGCAGCTGTGGGTCCCCCCCCCCTACTTGTTTTTCTTCCCTAACGGGTTCGACAAGACAGATCTGCGAGAATATGATGCTGCATCAGGAAGACGGATGGGCCCGGTTTGGATAAATGTGTTAAACTGGGTGACAAACAGCTTGGTTGGGTGGCAGGTGCTATATTTATCCAATGCAAATAGCCTTTTGGTGCTAATTTATTTAATTGCCAGCAGCGCAAGGGGTGCCAAAAGGGGCCGCTACAAAAAGAGCAACGAAGGGGAGGCACCTTTCCCCATTAAAACCCCAGAATAGATAGATAGATAGCCCATAAATTTTGAAAAGTGCTTGGTTATTTCTAGGTTCAGCTGCCTCTCAAGATATTGTTGCCAAACTTAGCACATGTGTTCTGAAGACTTCATCACAATTTTGGATGCTGGGCACCACTTTGGATCAACATGGCAGACCGAAATGTGATTTTGGCATGATTTCATACCTTTTTTTTACACATAGATTTGGCCTCCTCTTGAGATATCATCACCACACACGGAACAAGGGTTCCTGAGGTGGGGTTGGGGGTCTTCATTGACATTTGGATACCAGGTGCCATTTTGAATCAGGATGGTGGAATAAACCATGACTTGGGAGTGACTTCACCTATTTTTTTGTCATACCACCTCCACTTGGGATATCCTTAATTCAGCAGGAGGGTTCCCGAGGTGGGGGTGATTATTTGTTGATGTTTGGATGCCAGGTGCCATTTTGAATCAAGATGAGAGCGACCGAAACGTGATTTTGGCATGACTTCACACGATTTGGGGTGGGATGGGTCCAAACGCACAAACTACACAATCTATGTAAGAAACACAACATTTTTTGGTTTCAAAAAATATATTGGGCAGCGTTAGACATGCTGCGCTCATGTTTATGTGTGTATCCAGTCTTGGTTTCCTGCCACAGGAATTAGAAAACGGTTACCCCAAATTCTTTGGGGCTGCCTAGCACATACACAGTCCTGAAGACAGGAGGCAGAGCTAGTGTGGATTATTAGCAGTGCTTTTTTTCTGGGGGTACGCAGGGGTACGCATACCCCTAAACATTTTGTGAATCTTTGTACTTTTGTCCCTTTACTGTACAGTGGTACCTCTGGTTTTGAACTTAATTCGTTCCGAAGGTCCATTCTTAACCTGAAACTGTTCTTAACCTGAGGTACCACTTTAGCTAATGGGGCCGCCTGCTGCTGCCGCACGATTTCTGTTCTCATTCTGAGGTAAAGTTCTTAACCCAAGGTACTACTTCCAGGTTAGCGGAGTCTGTAATCTGAAGTGTTTGTAACCCGAGGTACCACTGTATTTATTTTTCCTGATCTGAACTATAAAATGGCGATTTTCTTGAGTCAAAATGAGAGTACCCCTAAACACTTTTTAAAGAAAAAAAGAGCACTGATTATTAGTATGGATGAGCCTTTGGCTTTCTCTTCCTGCATGTAGCCGGGGGTGGTGGTGGTGCAGAGTGGAGCTGCTGACCCCTCCCCCCCAAAAAAAAATCAAGTACGGTAAACAAATAAAATTACTTAACTAACTGACCAATCGCCTCACAGTTAGCTTGGTTCTGCCCCCCCCAAAGTCCTGCCCACCCCAACATAAATCCTGACTATGCCCAAGGAGTCAGTGAGATGGGAAAGGAACAGGGCTTAGAGAGAAGGGGCATGACCTAGAAAAATGCCAGGAGCTCGACTGAAAGGCTCATTCCAGCCATAAGTAGAACTCTCAGCCTAAAGAATTTAGGTAATCTCCCTCTTTCTTGGTTTTCAGACAGCACCCAAATTCCCTTCTTTTTCAACAAGTATTTGATTCCATTTAAGTCTGCCGCCTCAACCCCACTGACCTGGGAGTAAGCCACACTGAATTCCATAGAGCTACCGCCTGCCACGACAGCCACGCTGGGATCCCTGATAGGTCGGGATATGCGGCAGCACTGTACGGATCAGGGCCCTAAATATCTGTCTCTGCCAACCCTTTGTTTGGTTCCTGTTTTGCTTTGTTCTCCCGCTTGCGCTGGATGGGTTTTTATTTTGCTCTCTCGTGCTTTTATGGAAACGTAGAGAGAGCTATGCTTCGATTAATTAATTTGCTGCTCTTCGCCATTTGCCGGCCCATCTTTTATTCATGCCTGTGTGGCGCAGATGCGAGTCGCTGCCATAACATAATGCAGCATCAATATATAACCCTCAGAGCTGCCTGGATGAAGCAACGTCGGCTTGCCGGAGAGTAATGGGGGTCTGCTGGGTGTTTGCCCCAGAACCTCTTCCACGCAGCCTTGAATGCTTCACAGAGGGGAAAGGAAAGCTTGCGAACTTTTAACACCTCTGTTCTTAGCATCCAGGTTCATATTGTGTTTGCCAGAACTCATAAGGAGCAGTCGTTCACCAGGGACTGGCATCGAGAGATAAAGGGCAGGATGTGTGGCCAGGGGTGGTGCCCCCCGTTTCGCCGCTTGAGGTGGAACAGGAAGAAGAAGAAGAGTTTGGATTTGATATCCCACTTTATCACTACCCTAAGGAGTCTCAAAGCGGCTAACTATCTCCTTTCCCTTCCTCCCCCACAACAAACACTCTGTGAGGTGAGTGGGGCTGAGAGACTGCAGAGAAGTGGGACTAGCCCAAGGTTACCCAGCAGCTGCATGTGGAGGAGCAGGGTAATGAACCCGGTTCACCAGATTACAAGTCCACCGCTCTTGACCACTACAAAACACTGGCTCTCAGTGTGCCTCTTTGACCTGCCTCTGCTGCCACAACCACCTACATCAACCTTTCTCAACCTTGGGTCCCCAGATGTTGTTGGACTGCAGCTTGGGGGATATTTACAATGCATGTTTGCTGGATAGGCACATGACAGGAGTTGAAACTCACAGAGTTTTCCTGTAGGTTTGCTAGAGAGAACTCCGGGAGCCGCTCCCCTTGTGGCCCTGACAGGGGGAGGGCACAGCCATATATAATCTCCTCACCTGGCTGGGCACCCCCCCCCCCCCTGCTCTTAGCAATGTAGAACCTATTTTAAGTCTGAGCTCCATTGCTCAGACTCCATTTTAAACTAGACCAAACTATGGCTTTACCATTTTAAGCCTGCCAGAACAAAGCTGCTGTTATCTGTTATTCTTCAACCAGGAATGCTGAGCGAATAAATGTTGTATTTACCTTTTACAAGACTGTGTGGTTATTGTTTGAGGGGGGGGGGCAGGAGAATCCAGTTTGCCTTAAAGAATCCATGGGATGTAATCCATAGGAGCAGTCAAGTACAACATTCCTTGTTTCCCTAGAGTGGACACGGGTAGGAGGGTGTTGATCCAGTCAGCTGAACTTCCTGTTACACCTGGTTTGGAGCATCCTCCCTCTGCATGTGACCAGGTAGGTGAGTGTGACCCTTCCAGACCCTAAAAGGAGGCTAGTCATGCAGCCATGTCTCTCTCTTCCATTTTGGCCACTGCTCCTGATGCTATCTGCTGGCTCTCTGCCAGCAGCACATGGGCCCATCCTTACAGGGATGTAAGCCACACTGTATCTGTAACTACAAGCTAAAGCCTGTCTTCAGGGATCATACTGTGAACTGAATGTGAGTAAACTTATAAGGAAGACTCTTGTGTCTCTATTCTTTTAGGAGGCAACCAAAGGGGTCTTACCAGGAATATACTCCAGTCTGGGCATGTCAGATGGGATTGCTTAACTAAAGAGATTCAAAAGATTCTGCAATTAGCCTCTTGCTGTGTAAAGGGGAATTTGCTCTGCTATATATATGACTCACTAGTGTGAGTTAGGAAGGATAATAATTAATCAATATATCCTCTCCTACTATCCACAACATGGGATGCGGGTGGCGCTGTGGGTTAAACCACAGAGCCTAGGACTTGCTGATCAGAAGGTTGGCGGTTCGAATCCCCGCGACGGGGTGAGCTCCCATTGCTCGGTCCCTGCTCCTGCCAACCTAGCAGTTCGAAAGCATGTCAAAGTGCAAGTAGATAAATAGGTACCGCTCTGGTGGGAAGGTAAACTGTGTTTCTGTGCGCTGCTCTGGTTCGCCAGAAGTGGCTTAGTCATGCTGGCCACATGACCTGGAAGCTGTATGCTGGCTCCCTCGGCCAATAAAGCGAGATGAGCGCCGCAACCCCAGAGTCGGTCACGACTAGACCTAATGGTCAGGAGTCCCTTTACCTTTACTATCCACAACATTCCCACAAATCCTGGAATACTTAAACTAAAAGGTTAAAATTGGCTTATCAAAGCTTTTCTTTAAGATGCAAAGGGATAAAACTCTGCTGAACTCACAAACGTAAGGAAGGAAAATATCTAATAAATATATCATCTCCTAGCATCTGTACGCTTCCCTATACAACTCCCATCATCCCTGACCACTGGTCCTGCTAGCTAGGGATGATGGGAGTTGTTCTCCAACCATAACTGGGGACCCAAAGGTGAAAAAGGGTGACCTACATACTCTGGCTGCTTCCACCTGCTCTGCTGCTGCCTCGGGCCCTGCCCCATCAGCCGCTGGTGGAAAAGTGGCACCACCATCGGCACCAATTCTGGGCAAAAGCACACCGATTTGGGGTGAGATCTCAATGGCGGTGTTCAGAAGAAAGTCATTAAGCTCTACTTAAAATATATCAAGTCTACATTCTCCTTTCTGGCCAGATGTTGAAGGCTAAACCATTGCCAGGTTGGACACCTCCATCTGAAGCAGAACAGGTAGTCTGCAAGGCTACATATGTGCCCATACCTCAATTCTATTGAATGTGGTATTTGGAGAGAGAATTCAACTTCCCCAAAATGCCAGTGTTCACGTTTAAAAGGTTTCTAGTCCTCATGGATGTTAATATACAGTGGTACCTCGGGTTACAGACGCTTCAGGTTACAGGCTCCGCTAACCCAGAATAGTACCTTGGGTTAAGAACTTTGCTTCAGGATGAGAACAGAAATTTTGCTCTGGCGGCATGGCGGCAGCAGGAGGCCCCATTAGCTAAAGTGGTGCTTCAGGTTAAGAACAGTTTCAGGTTAAGAACGGACCTCCGGAATGAATTAAGTTCTTAACCTGAGGTACCACTGTATGCTTGAAGGTGCAAGGCAGCAATGCCTGCTTCAATCTCTGGAGGGGAGGCTGGGTCATGTTTTCAGTGGCTTCAAGGCAGGGATTTCAAGCACCCCTCTTTCCCCTTTGCCTTAGCTACTAAAACGGGGTTCAATGATGCAAAAGGAGAGAGGAATCCTGCACTGTTTCCCCATTCGCACAGACTCCAGCTTTCCCTAGAAGGGAACTGTATAAGCTTTAAGAACAGAGAGAGTGCGCATTTTGTGGACAGCCTGCAAGAAACCACAGAGAAGGATCATGAAGGTTCTACCCTCGCAACGTGAGGCCTTTAACCTTGTTGTAATGGCATCCAGCGAACGGTGACATTTACCGTATGCCGATTGACCCAGCTGCTGCCTCCCTTTCATCCCTGCTTTGTCAACGAGATGCCAGCAGCCTTGGAGAGCAAGCAGAGGTGCGCCAAGGTGAAACCTGGCACAGAACCCTGAGCTGTGCGGTGGCATTTGGCATTTCCCTGCCTCTCAAATGCAGCACTTGATTTTTGCAACATCCTCTTTGGATATAAATGGGTTCTGCACCTTGGCGGGGGAAAAACCCAAACAAACTACTTTGGGGTGCTGCCAGAGGGAAGGGTTTTTCCCTCCTCACCTTCTCCTGCATCAACACACACAAAAGTCCGACGCACAATGAGAATGATTACGTGGTTTGGCTGTTGCAGGGCTGTGTGACCTCCGAGTGCAAGAGGGAAACCAGTCTACTTGCAAACGGGTCAGGGAGAAGACCAGGATGAATCTGGCTTCCTGACACGTGATCTGTAAATATGTCAGGGGCTGTGTGAGTTTGCAGTGGCATAGCGTGGGTTGCCAGTGCCCCGGGCAAGGCAAGTACTGTACCCTCTAAAGCAAGAATTGCGCCCCCTAACTGGTGCCTCCATGTGGAGCTGCTGCTGCCGGACAGAGAACATGTGCATACCTCCTCAGACTGGGGCACTGCCACCACTGCGAGTCTTGCCATCCATCTGCCGCCCCTGCTGGCAGGGGACGTTGCATGGCCAAGGGATGCGAGGGCCCATCCTCTCCTTGCTCATGCTCAGTGTGCTCTTCATGTGAGGCAGGCGGGTGGGATGGGGAGTGTGTCCATTCAGGGTGGTAGCCCCTAATTTTATTTTATTTTTTGCACTTGAGGCAATCACCCTGGTAGGACCTCCCCATTATGCCACTGGGTGTGTGTGACTAAGAAAGAGCAAGCGAGAGAACACATTTATTTATGGTGTAATGGTCACTAGCTTAACTGCCTATCAAATTGAATTAAGAGAAATTTGTGGAGGCTGGATCAATAATTACCAATTAGTCATGACAAGTGGGTTCTGTAACAAAGTGTTGCAGAGTGCCCTTGTTCAGGGTTCCAGTCAGCCAACCATGCCCTATTTCAGAGTGCTCCATTCCTCCTCCTTTTTCCATCTCCCTTAACAGACCGTCAGTATCCTGTCCTCATGAGTTGTTTCCTTCCCTCTTAAGCCACACTTAGAAGGTTTTTAAAATAATAATAATGATAATGATGATAATAATAATAATAATAATAATAATAATAATAATAATAATAATAATATTGTTTGCCCCTTACTTCTGCAAACCTTGGGGCCTGCTGATACACACCTTCCTCTTGTGTATGTGGTGATGCCATTTTGACCAAGCAATGATTGGAACTCTGTGCATTGAGTTTGCGATTTGGAGCTGGTGGCCCTCTAGGTCAGGCATAGGCAAACTCGGCCCTCCAGATGTTTTGGGACTACAACTCCCATCACCCCTAGCTAACAGGACCAGTGGTCAGGGATGATGGGAACTGTTGTCTCAAAACATCTGGAGGGCTGAGTTTGCCTATGCCTGCTCTAGGTGTTGCTGAACTCCAATTCCCATCATCCCTTAGTGTTGGCTATGCTGGTTGGGCCTGATGGGAGTCAGAGCCCAACACTGTCTGGAGGGCTGCAGGTTCCATGTCGCTGATATTACAATGGCTATATGGAGCCTCGGCTTGAGTGCAGACTAAAGCTTCAATCCTGTGCACACTGACCTTAGTAGCCACGCCACTGAACTCAACAGGGCTTGCGTCTGAGTAGATGTTTGTGCGATTGCATTGTGTGACTCCTGCAATCGCTAACAAGTTTAACATCCCTGGTGCTGCTTGAGACTGAAAGACCCTTAGGAAGTTTGGATGAAACACCACTCTTTGACCACGGGACTGTGTGCCACATGGTCATGCCAGAAAACCAGAGCAAAATAAAATGTAGACGGGCGAAGCAGTGATGTCAGAGAATTCCAACGGGTGTGGAAGTTGCTGACGTTTGCTTATTCATTACACATCTGGAGTGGAAATCAACCCCGTGAAAAGAAACCGTATTTTCTGTTTTCAGTCCACAAACCATGCACGAATCTGACAACTCCCCATGTGCATTGTGTTTCCTTTGCACTGACGCAAATGGTGTGGAACGACACAGTAATAATGTAATAAATTGATTGTGTGAAAGTCTGCTGACAGTGGGAAGAATAACATAGGTGGTTTTTGGTTTTTTTTGGAAACTGAACCGCAGCGGAAAGGAAACAGTGTTGTATGCAAGGCATCCTGGTCGAAATCGAGGCCTTCTTATTTCCTTGCAGGGCCAGGAAAGATCCAGGAAGGAGTCCACAGAAGAAGTTAAATGAAGGATCCTATTATCAGGGGTTCCGTCCGGGAGCTGAAGGGAGCAAGAAAAGAAATGGTGACGCTGGGTGACAGGAAACACACTTTGTTCTCGTGTTGCTTCTGTTCAGCAGGGGGTGGGGGTGGGGACATGTGGGATGAGTTGTGCAAATGCCAAGAGCAGACTTTATGTGGGGTGAAGGGAGTTTGTGTGTGGCAGGGGGAGAGGGAGAATTAATGAATGTGGCTGCGCTTTCCGGTCTGTGGAGGCTGCGATCAGCAGAATTTCCCTGCAGCCTCTTTAGATATGTCTAAATTAAATGTCAGATTTGCATATCATTTTTGCATTTTGGAGGCCTATTACACGGCAACAAAAGGAAGCGAGCGGAGAAGAGGCAAAGTAGGGGGAAGAGACCTATACCAGTTTTGGAATCTATCCAGGAGATACAGGCTGGTGGGCTGGTTTTGCAAGGAGCAGATCCCACTAGCACACCAATTAATGCTTCAGCCTTCGTTTCTGTGAAATGTGAAATCGTTTTACACCATATTACCTTCCACCTAACAACATTAACCCTCTTTGCAGCATGTTCTTATTTTAACTGTTTTGCTCCAAACTGTTTTAACTCTCCAGGACGACACGTGTCCCTATGAAAGACTCCTTGTCTTTGTGGACTACAAAAACCATGATGCTGTGAAAACTACGAGGCAATGAAGCATTCGTGCTCAGAAATAAGCAGAAGCACAAAACGAAATAAAAGCTTTTTTTAAAAAAGAAATATCCAAAAGCTTTCCTTAAATCAGTGAGCTGATAATATTCAGTTAAGCAGAATACAACTGGAACCTACTGGACTTAGTGCTCAGCTCTAATCACTACCATTAAGTCAACAAGAAATGAAGACGGTCCCCCAGCAAGTCTGTTGTTTTTCTTGGTATTATTTCGCATCTGATTTTGAGGTACTAGTTATGTTCTTTAAAGGGTAATACCATGGCTCAAGTTTGCTTGAAAGTTTCCCTTTTTCAGCTGAATTTTTGCATGTGCCCCAACCCAGATCCCAGCAGTATAAAGATTCTAAGGAAAGTGTGCTCTGCACATGCCAAGAAGTGCTCTTGACTTCATCATTATCTAATGTGATTCAAAGCTGGGTACTGACGTTGAAAAATAGGCAATTGGTGAGCGACTCTCCTAGGTCTAGAGGCCTGGCAGATTTTGAGTCATGTTTAACATTAGCTCAGGCCTTTTGCAATGTTTAATTTTGAATGTTACATCAATCAATGTGAAGAGTATGAGAGTGGGAACAGCATGCATTAGCCCCCTCATTCACTGTACACACATTTTGAGCTTTGGAAAACATATGTGTTCTCATGCTGTCCATTTACATTATTGTGATATTTCAAGCATCCTTCTCTCAAATTGTCTGCAGCCCTTTACAATTTGAACTGGGGGGGGGGGGACGGGACCAAATACATGCTGACAACATTGACCCCATCTGTGTCCAACGATCTATGTTATTGAACTCTTTTTTTTTTTGCTCTAAATGATCACCTTTCTCATGAAAGAAATGTCAATTGTGTACACATCATCGGCTTAAAATGCAGCTAGGTCATTCTTTCCCCCAATTCTGAATGAAGCTGGTTTGGGCAAAAGCAATGCAACAAATTGCAGCATTTCTGAAGAAAGGATAGATATGGATTATGGCTAACGTTTCATGCACCTCGCTTCCCAAACCAGTGATGCAGATTGAATTGGGAGGGGGATGTTGTATGCAGTTGCAAGACTACGATACCTATGGTGTTGTGCAACTGTGAACAAAACACACATGTGATAGGCATGCAGATGGAACCTGTTGAACTGGCAGCTCAATTTCAAAACCAGGAGAAGACTCACAAAGCAGGAGTTCCCTGGCAGAATTTGTACCTGTCTGTCAAGGACCGCCCACTTCTCTTTTCTTAAACCAAGATGTCTATGTGGGGAACGGATGCCTTCCCTGCTCATCTCCTTACTCTGACGCAGGGCAGAATGTTCTGATTCCCTACCCAGCACTTCTGAATCACAGAGAGAATTCAAGAGCTTTCTCTTCCTTCTTTTCGACAAGGAATGCAGGGGAGGGGGGCAAAGGTCTGTCCCCTGGGCACTCCAGCACTGGTAACTTTCTGAGTTTCTGAGCCTCGGTTTTTCTCTTAATAACCAAAGCGTGGCATGAAAAGAATTGATGCAATTACTTGTTCAACGAGTTCCTCATTACGGCAAGTTCCAAGAGGGATTAGAGCTCTGCTTCCTCCCCCATGGTCCCCATTGCCAACTGAAGACCTGCATTCAAATGAGAGCTCGCTGTGCTTGCTAGGGGAAGCAGGAAGCGGCAGCTGCAGCTGCAGCCTCAAGGTGTTGCAGTGCAGCATGCATTCCTTCACTCCGCCTGCCTTAGCAAATGCACTGGGCCAGGAGATGCCTCGATTGCTAAAAAAAGAAGCAGCTCAGATTGCAAATCTCAGGTTGCATTAACACCTTGGACCACCAGGTGTTTCAGTTTGGCCTGTGAGCCCTTCCCCCCCAAACCACGCCCATCTGTCAATCGGGTGACACCAACTGATGGGTGAGTGGGGTTTCAATCCTGCTTCATTTGCTGGCATGCGCTAGATCTGTAGGAATGATTAACAGAAGCACTTTTTTAAAATTGCATTTATCACCCACCTTTACCTCCAAGGAGCCCAAGGTGGCGCGTATGATTCTCCCCTTCTTCATTTAATTCCCACAGCAACCCTGTGAGGTAGGTTAAGCAGGAGAGGCAGTGACTGTCCCAAGGGTGTCCAGTGGGGACTTGAACTCTGGTCTTCCAGGTCCTAGTCTGATGCTATAACCACCACACCACACTGGCTCTCATGGTGTCCAGATCACGAGAAGTCATAGTTCTGCTCTGTCTTGCATTTGGCTAGGTAGAAATTGGGAGTATGGTGTCCTGCATGCTGTCTTTTGAGGAGGACATGGAATGTACCTAGAGGAGAGTGACCACCTCAGGATGGCGAGGAGTCTGGAAACCAAGAGGAAGGGTAGACAGATCTGGGGTGATTTAGCATGGAGAAGATGAAGAGGAGGCATGATTGTGGTCTCCGAATATCTGAAGGACTGCTATGCAGAAGATGGGAGTAGACTTGTCCCTTGTTGATCCAAAAGAGAGAAGGAACTGTACATGCCACCTTGAGCTCCTTGGAGGATGTAAACCTGGAGGCATGACACAGCACATGGAGCTGTTACTGAAAATGGTCCTTCCTGTTACAAGTTCTTCTCTGTCGCTTACTGTTATGAACTGAGGTGAATCCTAGAACAATAGGATCCAGAATGCAGCAGTCTGATTGGTCTGCAGGAACCACCCAATCCAGCTCCAGGTGGAAGTGAATCAGCGACCTGATTGGCCTGCAGGAGCAGCCAATCAGGCTTCTGGAGGAGGTGAATCCGCAACCTGATTGGCCTACAGGAGCAGCCCGGAATTAGCCAATTATGCGGGGCCCAGTGTGTAAATAATGTATATATAGCTAGAGGTTTTGGGGAAAGTTTCATTCATTGCTACTATGAGCTGAAATTCACACTCAACTCCGAGTATATTTCACTTACCCTGTGTTGCTCCATCATTGTGGTATGTGTCTTCCTGTCTCTTCTGTGGATCACTGGCAGAACATTAGGCACTAGCAGAGTAATAAATAGTTAGACAGTTAGGTGCAACTTCCATGTCCATAGACAGTATATCTGAGGAGCTGGGAAGAAACCAATGGTGTAAGGACACAGGAAGAGCCCTGGTGGGTCAGAGCAAAGGTTTATCTAGTCCAGCATCCCATTTTCACAGTGGCCTAGCAGGTGCTCAGAAGCAGGACATGGGTACAGCAGCAGCAGCTCTATCCCTCTGCTGCTCTCCAGGGAGTGGTATTCAGAGGCAAAATAGCCATCAAGGTTAGTAGCCACCAATAGCCTCATCCTCCAGGAATCGGACTAATCGTTTTTGAAATCCACCCAATTTGGTGCCCAATGCCACATCTTGTGGAAGTGAGTTCCGCAGTATAACTCTGCGGGGAGTGAAGAAGCACTTCCATTTGTCTTTCCTGAATCTCCCACTGCTCAGCTTCAGAGGATGAGCCTCTGCTTTCTCTGTGCTCAGCATAACTTCACACAAGACAAAGGATGGCTGTCTTTATTTTCTTCTTCTGAGGCTTTCTGGAGGCCTCTGCTGGACACACAAAATTGGCTTAGGAGTGCTCTGACTCAGCAAGCAACTTTATCTATCAGCAGCAGGTTATCTATATCCCCAGCACATAAAACCATCAAATGTGTGGCGTACCCCCTCTTATCGCCACAAACAAATAGAAAGAAAATGGAACAAGTAATGTAAAACTGAACTAAGCAAAACGGTCGATATTCAGCCATAAAGCGGGAATTGCAAGAACGACATGCATGGGGACTCAATAGAGTAATAGCTCCAGTGATCCAGGAAGGCATGTCTTATGAGGATGACTGGGCTGTTTTAGGGCTTATCCGAACAATAATTTGGCTTGCTCAGATCTGCAAAGAAGCGCTTTGCAGAAAATGGGGAACAGCTATAGCTCAGTGGATCTCCTAGGTTCAACACCAGCATCTCCAGGTAGGGTTTGCAGAGCAACCCTGGAGAGCTTCTGCCAGTCAGTGTAGACAGTAGCGAGCTACATGGACCAATGGATTTGTTATAAGGGAACTTCCTATGGCCCTATGTGGGTTTTCTTGAGCAACCCAAGGTGTCGCCAGACTGTCGTTCTGTGGAAGGAATTCAAGCACACATTGGAACCTTTCGTTTGCACTATGCTCTGCCTCCACGGTTGGAGACAGAAATGCTCCTTAATACCAGTTGCCAGAAACTGCAGGATGAGAGCTTGCTCTTGCCCTCAGGTCCTGCTTGAGGGTTCCTCCACAGGCATCTGCATGGCCACTGTGAGAATGCTGGACTAGATAGGCCCCGGGCCTGGCCCAACAGGCACTTCTGATGTTTTGGAAGTGGATGAAAGGGCTCTGTCATCCCAGCTCGACAAACCCACTTAAAAAAAAAGAGAGAGGACTTTTTCCAGTTTGGAAAGAAGGCCATGCTCACTCCATAGATTCAAAGCAATACGATAACACTTTAAACAGTCACAAAAGGTAAAAAGGTAAAGGGACCCCTGACCATTAGGTCCAGTCGTGACTGACTCTGGGGTTGCGGCGCTCATCTCGCTTTATTGGCCGAGGGAGCCGGCGTACAGCTTCCAGGTCATGTGGCCAGCATGACTAAGCTGCTTCTGGCAAACCAGAGCAGCGCATGGAAATGCTGTTTACCTTCCCGCCCTATTTAACTATTTGCACTTTGACGTGCTTTCGAACTGCTAGGTTGGCAGGAGCAGGGACCGAGCAACGGGAGCTCACCCCATCGCGGGGATTTGAACCGCTAACCTTCTGATCAGCAAGTCCTAGGCTCTGTGGTTTAACCCACAGCGCCACCCCAAAGAATTCTGGGTGCTGTAGTCTGTTAACGGTGCTGAGAGTCACCAGGAGACGCTTGTTCCTTTCCCAGAGGCACAATTGCCAGAGCAGCTTAGCAAGCCATTCCTCTTCACAGGAAAAATATGTGACTGTATGAGGGGAGAAGCAGTGGGGTGGATCTCTTTAAAACTCTCAGCGCCCTTAATCAACCACAGCTCCCAGGATTCCTTGGGGTCAGCCATGACTGTTTGAAGTGGTATCGTGCTTTGAATGTTTGTGTGAATGTAGCCAAAGAAGCTATTCTCCTGATTGTGTGAACTGGCTCCATGAGGGTCCTTTTGGTCAGTTTCTGTGGCTTTGTGTGCCGGGCAAAAGCACATCCATGCACTGAGGGAAGGAGCCTTTGCTTTTTAAATATATATATATTTTAAAAATTAATGCTCCTGTTCTGCTGCGGGTTCATCTGAGGTGGGTCCTTTCCTTGAGAAATCAGCAGAGCGGAGTTTAACCGGAGGCATCTCCCGCCCCCGCCTCTGTGATGTAAAGGAGAGATTTCTCATTCCTTAGCTGTTTGCAGAGAGTAAGAGCCACCAGCGCTACTCTCCTCTCCCGGAGGGGGCAGTTGGTTTCTTTGCGCTCCATATCTAATGAGAGGTGACAAGATCTTTCGGGCCGAAGAAGAAGAGGGAACGAAGAGGAAAGCTTGCACTGAAATTTCGGAGGCTATTTCTGGGCCTGTCAATTTTCCTGCCTTCCCTTTCCATAGTGAGCGCAGCTGCTCAAAGGGACAACCCAGCTTCTCCTCTGCTGTTTTTCAAAGGCAGCTTCCATCTTCTTGGTTGTGTTTTTTCCTCTAGCCAGGCATAGTGGAAGGAAAGGCTGGCTGATCTGGGCTGATCTCCCAAAGCAAGAAGATGCTTCCTTGCCCCATGACAAATCTCAAACCAGATCTCCACAACCATGTTTATTTCATCCTGCGTACACACTTGCCCAGGTTTCGCAAACCCTTCCCTGGTTGGTAGGTGGGACTTGCACAAAGCCCCATTAATTTATGGAACTCACTGCCACAAGATGGCTTTGAAAGGAGATTGTGCAAATTCATGGAGGCGAAACCAGTCAATAGCTCTTCGCCTGATAACTAACTGAAACATCCACACCTGGAGGTAATTTACTACTGAGGAAAGAGCAATGGAAGAGGGCCAATGTGCTCATGTCCTGCTTTTTGGGTACTGAAGAAACCAAGATGCTGAATTAAGTAGGCCTCTGGTCTGAATTGGCAGAGCTCTTTTGATGTTCTTAGGAATACTTGTCAGTGGTGGCTGGTGCCCATTGGACTAGTAAGGCAGGGAGATCAACAGTAGGTGGTGCCAGAGCCACCCCTGACTGGCAGGAAGCGGGGCAGGCTGAGGTGGGTGGGGCAATACCCTACGTGCCTAAATTGACCACCCTCCTCCGTTACAACAGCCAATTGTCCATGAGCACTTCTTGTCCCTCCCCACACCAATGAGCAGACCAGGCTGGAACTGCAGAAATGGAGGCGTGCATTTGGAGAAGAAGCAAATACAAATGGACAACAAGCTTTGCATGTACGAGGTACCAGACTGAAGAGGATCCCTGATGGCTCCCTGCAGAGCCAAAGTGGACAATAATGGGCTGGATGAACCGCCTGACCTGGTGGTATAAGGCATATTTTCAACTCAACTCAGCAGATGGCTCATGACAACATGTGGCTTCCTCCCAGGGCTGGCCTAATATCAAAGAACAAAATGGCACCCCAGTTCCATGACTGGGCCAGCAGTGGAACCCCACCCCAATGCTGGCCATGAGCTAACATCCACCCATAGCATAGCTCAGGCATAGCCCACTGGCATCTCCAAGTAGGGCTGGCAGAGAGCCTCGGCCTGAAATTCCCAGAGAACCATCACCAGTAGACTAGAGTGGTAGCCAAGATGGTGCCCTCCAGTTGTTATTGGACTCCAACTCCCATCAGCCCCAGCCGTTGTGGTCAAGAGTCAGAGATGATGGGAGCTTAACAGCTTATTATATTTACCTGAGGGCACCAGGCTCATTTAAGGGGTATATTAGAGGCCATTGGCTCTGATCACCAGCCAAGAGGAGGCTGACACGACTGCCTGCCCAGCACCTGAGGCCTGATGGGATTACCTTGCTCTGCCTAACGATAGGGTCGGCCCCACTTCCTCTCACCTGGCATGGCATTTTGCTGACCACATCTCAAGGCCCACCCTCGTTCCCTCCCCCACTTTCAAAGAGATAGCAGACGAAGGCATCGTTCAACAAACGTAGACCGGCTGGGCTGTGGTGGCTGCACATCTGGAAACTTGTCATGTCTAATGGGGCAGACGACACCAAACAGTCAAATGTGGAATATCCTTAACAAGGTCAGAGGGAGGTGGCAGGGAGAGCTAATTTGGTGACACTGATGTGACATTGCCTCTGAGACTAAAGATGCCCTTAAGGCACCAGAAGGGAGGTGGTGGAGTATGGGAGGCAGGAGGCAGGTGGAGAGGGATTGCGGCTGCACTCGCTACTACCTGGGAACAACTGCATTTTGTCAGGTTCCTTGGTGGGGAGCCTGGAAGCAGCTTCTTTTAACACTGGCTGTGTGCTGATGGATTATCTAAAGCAGGGAGCTGGTGGGGCTCATCATTGCCTGGCAGCTCCCCAAAGAGGGTGGGTGGGTGGGACACAAAATCCAGTTGCAGACCTTATTGGTACTTCTGGTACAAAACTTAAGTGGTTTTACATTCAGTTTTCCAGGGTGAAGTGTGTATAGGTGCAGTAGGCCATGTTAGACCCTGGACTTTGGCCACATTCACACCATGCATTTACAGTGCTATGATACCACTTCAAGCACTCATGGCTTCCCCCAAAGGATTCTGGGAGCTGTCGTTTGTTAAGGGTGCTGAGAGCTGTTAGGAGTCCCCTGTTTCCTCCCAGAGCTACAATTTCCAGAGTGGAAAGAGGGATTGTGGCGGCAGCAATTGCCTCCACCGCAGCTAGTAGCCATGTATTGTCTCCTCCTCCATGAACTTGTCTCATCCTCCCTTTTTAATAATGTTTCTATTTATTTTTCATGGCACAGAAGCTACCTTTCGAGAAAACAATGCTTACAACAGTAAACAACAAATAACATGTCCCGATGAAATTACAGACTTTTGTCATGCTGTGTAATGAAGTTTCATTTGGTTACTCTGAAAGGTCACGGCACATTTTCCCAGGAGTGTTGGGTGGATTGCTGCCGCAGCCTGAACAATTTATGTATTCAATAAATATTTGCCATATGTTATAAAAGGAATAGAGATTGTGTTTGCTCTTTGCCGCTCTGACTTGACATGTTAATTTCTCAGCCAATGCTATTGACCAACTTCTGGTGTACCAAAGATCTATGTTAAGCCCAATGCCGGTTTTCTAACGTCTCCATATGTCAAGGGAGAGGCTTTTGTTGTTGTTGTTTAGTTGTTTAGTCGTGTCCGACTCTTCGTGACCCCATGGACCAGAGCACGCCAGGCACCTCTGTCCTCCACTACCTCCCGCAGTTTGGTCAAACTCATGCTGGTAACCTCGAAAACACTATCCAACCATCTCGTCCTCTGTCGCCCCCTTCTCCTTGTGCCCTCCATCTTTCCCAGCATCAGTGTCTTCTCCAGGGAGTCTTCTCTTCTCATGAGGTGGCCAAAGTACTGGAGCCTCAGCTTCAGGATCTGTCCTTCCAGTGAGCACCCAGGGCTGATTTCCTTAAGAATGGATGCGTTTGATCTTCTTGCAGTCCATGGGACTCTCAAGAGTCTCCTCCAGCACCATAATTCAAAAGCATCAATTCTTCGGCGATCAGCCTTCTTTATGGTCCAGCTCTCACTTCCATACATCACTACTGGGAAAACCATGGCTTTAACTATACGGACCTTAGGGAGAGGATAAGAGGTCATCATTAGGGTAATCTTTAGTGGGCGGGATCTTAAGCCCAAGTAGTGCTAGGGCAGGAGACATTTTAATTGTTTTGCTATATAGTCTCACCCTCTCTTATAGGGATCCATGTTGGTGGGCATCACTGCTTCCTGCAGAAGTGAGTTCCATAGTTCAAGCATGTGCCGTGTAAAAAAGCAACAGGCTACAAGCCAAAGCCGCCTGGCCCTTGCTCTGAGCTTGTTAGGCAGGCCTTTGTGAGTGTGCCTCTGATTCTGGCTGCGGAGGAGGCTGAGATCTCAGCATCCGTCTTCCTGTCAGAAAACCCTCAGCCCTTGAATAGATTTATTCTCCGATCTGTAAGCTATTTAGCACAAAGCCCGGCTAATAAAAAGCAAGGCAAATGAGTCTGGAGAGTTTATCGGCAGGACCGCAGAGAGCCCGATCACTTCTCATCGACCGGGCTATTTTTATCCTGAGATTACCAGAGGGGGCTGGCTGAGCCGGCTCTCTCTTCCTCTCGCAGAGCTTTGGAAACAGGGCAGATTGGCAGAGGCTGGCGGGGGGGGGGGGGGAGTGGATGAGTAGATGGAAGGCAGGGCTGCTAAAAACAGAATTTGAGAGAAGGCTTGGCGCCAACCTGCCATTTAACCCCAGCGCTCAGGCTGAGGACGTGGGAAGGGAAAGGCAAGAGCTGCTGTGAGCACGCACAGAGGGCACGCGCCTCACCAAATATTTGGGAAGTTTTCGATGTTTGATGTTTTGCTATGTTTTTATATGGGCTGGAACCTGCCCAGAGTGTGGCTGGGGAAACCCAGCCAGATGGATAATAATAATAATAATAATAATAATAATAATAATAATAATAATAATAATAATAAATTTTATTTATATCCCACCCTCCCCAGCCGAAGCCGGGCTCAGGGTGGCTAACAACAATCAAATAATCAAACAGTCAAATAATCGCACATTCTAAAAATACTTCATTATAAAAATTAATTAAAATCAAATTGATGAGGTACAATTATTATTATTATTATTGTTATTATTATTATTATTATTACTACTACTACTACTACTACTACTACAACTACTGCTACTACTACTACTACAGTCATACCTCGGGTTGAATGTGCTTCAGGTTGAGCGCTTTCGGGTTGCACTCCGTTGCAACCCGGAAGTAACGGAGTGCATCACTTCCGGGTTTCGCCGCTCGTGCATGCACATACGCTCAAAATGATGACATGTGCATGCGCGGAAGCGGCAAAACAAGACCCATGCACGCGCAGACGCGCCGTCACGTCTTATGTTCTATTCAGGATGTGGACGGGGCTCCGGAATGGATCCCATTCGCATCCCAAGGTACCACTGTATAATTACTACTACTACTACTACTACTACTATTGGGCTTTCAAGCTGCACAGTTGACATCTATGGAAGGGATAGGGAACCTCAGCTGAGGCCAAAACTGGTTCTCCAGCTCTCTCCGTCTGATCCTTGGGAATCTCTCTAGGCCAGGCCCTTCACCATTCTTGCTTTCTGCCCTTCCTGAGTGCTTTTGCCTGGCCAGAATGCCTCCTGGAACTTGGATAATGCATCTCTCTTGCCTGGATGGAGAATCAAGAAAGGGGTGCAAGTGTGAGCAACAAGTCTTAGGGCTCACCCATATTTACATTTGCTCTGCATTTCTAGGCACAGGTCCTAGCTATCCAGGTCTGTGTCCAAGAAGCTTTTTTAAAAATTTTGCCTTGGCACTTTCCCTGCAAAGACCCACACTTTACCATTGAACTGGAGCCAATGGCAATCCATGGAAAACCCTAATTGCTGTTTGCTCCGATTCTGTGGTAAAGGTTGGGTGGAAATAAACATGCAAGGACATGGACCAGGGGCCTAGAAAGCTTGGGGGAAAAGGTAAGTGTGGCCATCTCGTCCTCAGGATTGTGGGTGCCTGCCACTGCAAGGCTAACATACAATGTCACATGCACATACCTGCAATCTGTCAGGCTCCAGGGAATCGGTTTCCTCTACCCCTTTGTCAATACATAAGCAGAACAAAGAGAGAGGAGTCTTCTTACCAGTCGTAACCTTTAATGATCACAGCGAGAGAACAAAGAATCCATTCCTAGGAATGAAGGTGCTCCCAATTAAGGGTTCCACCCACTCCCTCCCTAGTCACCCACGCCACTACTGCGTCTTGTAACCTGATCTCGCAACCACTGTGTTTTCTGTGTTGCCACCTTATCTGGTCTTCTTGACCTTGGGCTGAGCGGATGAATGCTTTCCAGAGACAGAGAGTCTGTTAACTCTCTCTCCCCCAGTGCTTCTCCTCCTAGCTGTTTTCCCCCACTACTTCCCAGCTTCTGCCCTCTGAACTATGTCCCTCTGCAAACCACGGTTCCAAATCTATACTGACCTCCTGCTCCTGGGAAGATTTAGGAACCTGATCAGGAGCAGGGGGAGGGGGAGGCTCCCACTATTCCTCCTCAATGCAGCCCTCCTCAGCACGGTCCCTGACACAATGCCTCCACGTCCGAGCCCCACCCCGCAAAAAGGATGCCTTGCTGGCTGGCTGCAGAGAATGGAGCTGAACTGGTTGTCTCTCAGAGGCAGTGCCTCTGCCACGGGTCAGCTTTGCTCATTGTGGGTGCCCAGCCCCCACAATAATATTATCTGCATTGGTTCCCAGTATGTTTCCGAGCACAATTCAAAGTGTTGGTACTGACCTTTAAAGCCCTAAACTGCCTCGGTCCTGTATACCTGAAGGAGTGTCTCCACCCCCATCATTCAGCCTGGACACTGAGATCCAGCACTGAGGGTCTTTTGGCGGTTCCCTCATTGTGAGAAGTGAGGTTACAGGGAACCAGACAGAGGGCATTCTCGGTAGTGGCGCCCACCCTGTGGAACACCCTCCCTTCAGATGTGAAGGAAATAAGCAGCTATCCTATCTTTAAAAGACATCTGAAGGCAGCCCTGTTCAGGGAAGTTTTTAATATTTAATGCTGTACTGTTTTTAACACTTGATTGGGAGCCACCCAGAGTGGCTGGGGAAACTCAGCCAGATGGGCGGGGTATAAATAATAAATTATTATTATTATTATTATTATTATTATTATTATTATTATTATTATTGCCTAAGAACCCACGCCCCCCTGGAGTTGGCTCCTAGGATGACCCCTTACTGAACAAAGGTAAAATTCACATTCTTTTTTCTGCCCACTTTTGCTTCTGGTCCTGACTGTGACTGGCATGTAGTCCCCTAAGAGCTGCCTTGAAGGAGATGCTCCCCTGGGGCTGAAAAAGAGGTTCACCACCTCTCAAAAGAAGAAGAAGAAGAAAAAAGAACACAATGATGGACCCATTGCACATGGTGACCTTTCCCCCTTTCAGCTGTTCCCAGCTGAAGAGCTGGTAGTCAGAAGGGGACCAACGGGGTGAAATGGGCTCTACATCCCTGTGTTAGATCACCCTCAGTTAAGAAGAAGAGAAGACTCCTGCTTAGTCAGACGGTCTTTCCATTTATTCCAGCATCCTGGTACTCACAGTGGGGAAACCTACCGACAGGGCATAGAGGCAACCACTGTCCCCTGTTAAGTCTCCTGGGAGCTGGTATTTAGAGGTATACTCTCCCTGACAATGGAGGTTCAATATAATTCATTGCCATTGATCAATCACAGTTAATAGCCATTGATTAACCCACTCTGAAACAAATTGCGCTGTCCTCTCTGGAGAGTATTTAAAGAAGACTATAAAATGTTTATTGAGGCAAAACTCCCTGGCCTCGCCGGAGAGATTGGCTTATTATACACACGCCCTGGAAACGAGGGTAATAAAAAAATTGGGTCAAGAGAGAAAAAAAGAATTAGACTGTGCAACTTCCCACCTCTGGTTCATTGGTCCTAACGGGATGCTTGCAAGGTACCAAAGAGATGATAATGAACAGCTCAGGTTTATATTAACAGAGATGAGGCTAAATTTGGAAAGCACTTTAGTTGAGAATCAATTAGTATCAAATTCACTAAGATGGCCTGCTGGCCAGAAGGATAGGCTTGGAGGGCCTTATTAGTATCAGACCCTGCTGGAGCGCTGGCCCGAGAAACCATTGGCATCACCCATTTGCCCTGGAATGGATCTGGGTTCTTCAAAATGCACTTCTAACAGAACAATACAGTGACACCTCAGGTTACAAACAGTTCGGGTTACAAACGCTTCAGGTTACAGACTCCGCTAACCCAGAAATAGTACCCACCCATCACTGTCATTTGGCCCTCAGGTGGAGGGTAAAGGATGTCTCCTTCCATCAATTTAATGCATTTATGTCTTGCATCACAACAAACTGAGTGTGTCTGCATTGAGGGCACAGTGGCCTTTGCAGGAAAACAAGGTGCCCGTCTTCATCACCAGATCCCAACCAAAGCGGAAATTTACCCTAACACTATGGTTGGTTTCATCCTCAGATTAAATTAAGGACATTTCTCACTCACTCTAACTGAGCATTTCCTATCAGAAGAAGGGTGAGCGCCACTACCACAACTATGAGACACAGCACACAAACCCACCACCGTCCTGAAAAAACTCCTTAATCCTGATCAATAGGGACATTTCTCACTCCTCCACAACTAGGGCTGCCATGCGCCTGGATTTCCCTGGACATTTCTTGGGATTTCAAAGGTGGAATTGACTCGGGGGGGGGGGGGGCTTCTGAGAGGATCTCTGATCCACAACTGACAATCCTCGGTCCCGCGTTTTTTGTCCCTGCCCCCTTGCAAAGCATTTCCACTACCACCAAACCAACGGTACACAACACTCACACTCTCCCTGAGAAAACCCCTTAATCCCAATTTTATTTTATTTTAGTTTTTGGTAGATTTACTTACAAACACCACCCCCCATAAATAAATTTTAGAAAGGGTTAAGATTAGACTCAGAAACACACACACACACACACACACACACACACACACACACACACACAGTCATACCACGGGTTACAGCTGCTTCAGGTTGTTTTTTTTCGGGTTGCAGACTGCCGAAACCCAGAAGTACCGGAATGGGTTACTTCTGGGTTTCGGTGGCCACACATGTGCAGAAGCGCTAAATCGTGCTTTGTGCATGTGCAGAAGTGCCAAATCGCAACCCGCGCGTGCGTAGACGTGCAGACGCGGGTTGTGAACATTGCGGGTTGCGAATGTGCATTCTGCACAGATCACGTTCGCAACCTGAGCGTCCACTGTATATAAAAACAACACTCCTTGCACTCCACTTGCCCTTTCTTCCTGCCCAGGGTGGCCCTGTCCTCTTCCTGCCCCTCAGAGCTGGTTTGTCATGTGGGGCTGGGCCTTGGCAGCATCAGCATCTCATCCTCCTCACCCCAATGGAGGAGGTCAGCAGTGGCAGCCATGGAGAGGCCATGGAGAAGCAATGGGATGCTCCCTCACAACTCCTGCTGCTGCCATTGTCATCACTCAAGGCAAACACCAGCTCATCCTCCTTCCTGAGCTCAACAGCGGCGGGGGAAATAGGGACATTCTGGGATCAAATCAGGAGCTGGGATGGCTTTCCTATTTCTGGGACTGTCCCTGGAAAATCAGGACACTTGGAGGGTATGCGGTTCCAAGGCCTGCCCCTGAGCCAGCTGCCTCTCCCTCTTCC